>NC_090266.1:32407809-32777809 GCF_040414725.1 Anabrus simplex
AGCAACTGCAAAATGACCTCGATAATGTTGTGAGATGGACAGTAGGCAATGGTATGATGATAAACGGGGATAAAAGTCAGGTTGTGAGTTTCACAAATAGGAAAAGTCCTCTCAGTTTTAATTACTGCGTTGATGGGGTGAAAGTTCCCTTTGGGGATCATTGTAAATACCTATGTATAAATATAAGGAAAGATCTTCCTTGGGGTAATCACAAAAATATGATTGTAAAAAAAGGGTACAGACCTCTGCACATGGTAATGAGAGTATTTAGGGGTTGTAGTAAGGATGTAAAGGAGAGAGCATATTTGTCTCTGGTGAGACCTCAACTTGAGTATGGTTCCAATGTATGGGACCCTCACCAGGATTACTTGATTCAGGAACTGGAAAAAATCCAAAGAAAAGCAGCTCGATTTGTTCTGGGCGATTTCCGACAAAAGAGTAGCGTTACAAAAATGTTGCAAAGTTTGGGCTGGGAAGACTTGGGAGAAAGGAGACGAGCTGCTCGACTAAGTGGTATGTTCCGAGCTGTCAGTGGAGAGATGGCGTGGGAGGACATCAGTAGACGAATAAGTTTGGATGATGTCTTTAACAGTTGGAAAGATCACAATATGAAGAATTCAAGAGGACAAATTGGGGCAAATATTCGTTTATAGGAAGGGGGGTTAGGGATTGGAATAACTTACCAAGGGAGATGTTCAATAAATTTCCAATTTCTTTGCAATCCTTTAAGAAAAGGCTAGGAAAACAACAGATAGGGAATCTGCCACCTGGGCGACTGCCCTAAATGCAGATCAGTAGTGATTGATTGATTGATTGATTGATTGATTGATTGATTGATTGATTGATTGATTGATTGATTGATTGATTGATTGAGCGACCGCTGCCCGCAGATTACGAGGTGTCGTGGGGTCGGCACGACGAATCCTCTCAGCCATTATCTAGACCGAGGCTGCTATCTCACTGTCAGATAGCTCCTCAGTAGTAATCACGTAGGCTGAGTGGACCTCGAACCCTGTAATCCACGTAGAATTCTCTGGCCTGTCCGGGAATCGAACTGGGGCCTCCGAGTAAAAGGGAGATACTCTACACCACGATGAGAAAATATACACGAAATGATGAATTACCTACTTTTCTTTTTTCGACAATTTCAAATACTTTCCTAATTTTATAGGAGCTGCCTCTCGGAGACGATAAGGGCGTACTGGGGTCACCCAGAAGGACGTGGGTTCAAATACTCGTCAGGAAATTGAAACGTTTAAGAAACGAGATATCCACTTCCGGAGGTGCATGTGGTCCTAAAGTTCACTCAACCTACACCAAAAATGAGTACCAGATTAATGCCTGGAGGCAAAGGCGGCCGGGCGTAGAGCTAACCACTCTACCCCACTAGGTATGGAGGTTTCGGTTAGTGGAAGCCTTTGCCTTTCACCCCTCCAAGGGCCTTCATGGCCTGTTCGGAGATGATATTGCTTTGTTTTTTAAACTTATTTTATAACAGGCTTGTATCGTATTCAAATTCTTATTTGACTACACCATAGAATTACAAGGTTGATGTGATTCAAGTACAACTAAACACTAACGGTTCATACAGATCACTGATCAACTGGACAGGAGCAACTTTTATGGTCTTTCACTTCACTAGCCTCCAGTGTTACTTCTCAGTACAGTATATCCATACAGTGGACCCAGCTCCTTGACACGAGTTGTTGCTGATCTGCATTTATGGGTGAAATGGCATTCCGCATACGATGTGTACCACACAGGGCACGTGACATCGTGTGGCTTCAATTTTTCTCCGGGGGAAATGATTTCATTTATGCGAGCGTAAACTGACAATCGGCAGTCAGCTGTAATCCATTTTTTGTAAATCTTATCCCAGGTGTACTTCAAACTTCTCTCGGAGTATTTTAACTGTACTAGGGGTGTGAAACTGCGGTGAAGCCGAAGATAGTTTTCAGATTTATATGTGCTTCGGAGAATTGTTGTAAGGAGCTGAAAGCTTTCTTGAAGTACCAGGTGTATGCATAAGGCTTTTCTGGTTTCACTAAGAGATGGCGCCAGCAAACAGTACTAGCGTATGAATTTGGCACTTACGTCAGTTTGTTCGTCTGACATTAACCTACCAATACACACAAGTTGAGTCCGCCAAACACTAGCGTCTGTGCTGTATCGTTCAGTGATCATATCGACGTTTGTGCCTGAAAAAGAACATTTGCGGCACGCATTGCTTTTCTTATTTTAAAAAAGTCACTTGTGAAATGGTGTTTCAACGCCGCGATAGGAAATAATTTCTGTTCCGAATTGTGACGGGTGACGAAAAATTGATTTATTTTGAAAATCCGAAGTGGAGAAAATCGTGGCTGTCATCAGGCGAAGCCGGTCCTTCAACACCAAGACTAAATCGCTTCGGCAAGAAGACCATGGTTTGTATCTAGTGGGACGAAAATGGTATTGTATATTATGGACTCTTTAAGCTCGCCAAAACCGTTAATGCCCAACGCTATCGCCAATAAGTGATTAATTTAAATCACGTTTTGATCGAAAGGCGACCGGAATGGGCCAGAAAACTTGGGAAAGTGATGATGTTACACGACAATGCGCCGTCTCACACAGCAACACTAGTAAAAGACACCTTGAAATCGTTTGGATGGGTCATCCTTCTGCACCTGCCGTACTCTCCCGACCTGGCGCCAACTGACTATCAACACTTCGCTTCAATGGGGCACGCACTCGCAGAGCAGCACTTCAGCAATTTCGAGGAAGTTGGAAAATGGCTCGACGAATTGTTTGCCGCAAAAGTCAAGCAGCTTTTCTGGCATGGTATCCATAACTTACCTGAAATATGGGCGAAGTGTGTAAAAGCCGATGGCAAATATTTTGAATAAACAAAAGAATGAATTTCCTTTGAAAATTACGTGTTTTCTTGACCACAAAACCGGCAAAAACTTATGAATACACCTGGTTATGTGCACATGGAGTATTCCAGGCATACGTCAGCGCGTCCGGGATTCAATACTAACGGAGGGCATTATGAACATTATATGTAGGAAAGAGTTCCATGTGGTACGTTCTGTTCCGGTCCCATGTCCGTGTAACTTAACTAAGTAACTCCATTTCTCACGTTTTGAATTATAGACCGTGCGCTTACCTATCTCATGCTACAGCTGGATCTCCCAGCGTGCAATGCATCAAGTAGGCGTGTGTTTTCATGCTACAAGTGAGTATCTTGAGATGCCTAGTTGTGCAAGTAACATGGGCTACTAACTGTTGATAATGGGCATGTTTGTGGTTGTACGCAGAGATGTATTTGTGTGTGTTTTCAGAGTATTTAGTATTGTAATTATGGGTTTCAGAGGAAATAAGATGCTTGAAGTTGCTCTTCGTGTTTTAGTGTCAGATACTGGCTCATAAGCATTACTGTGTATTCTAAAGCAGTGTTCCACAAATTATTTCATTTACTGCTGCCTGTTTCGCGGAGAGGAATGTGGTTTCCACTTCATAATTTTAATAAAACTAATGAACAGCTTCCGAACTATAGGCGGAACTCTTTTATATCGTGCAGGTGCCTTGGGTTCCTTACGGGAGAAATCAGCCCAGACTGATGGCTCTCATGACCTAGACCAGGGATGGCAAAGCGTGTCATTTTAGGCCTTGTGTACTACTTCTTACTGTCCAGTGTGCCATCGGTTATTCCCCATTAAAATGATCATCGAATCCCTCGTTTTACTTCAATTAAGTATTCGACTGAACGTTTCATAATCTGAAAACTGCATTCTAAAACAGGTAAATTTTAGGATTAAGGTATATATGTATTTGCTTTAAACTAATAAAATTTGTAAAAATATGGCCAAAGATTTAATTAAACATACTTCTTTATTAACATTAACATGAAAATATGTCTGACATGCCAGAGAAGTCATGTCATCCAGTCGCCATCCCTCATCTAGGTAGTAAAAGAGGAAAGAAAACATCAGCAGGCCATAATTTTCAAACATCAAACACTTATACAAGTCTGCCCAGCCTAATGATGCCCTGCTTTCTCTGTTCCAGTCAGTTCCTCCCGCTCTAGCTCCAGAGTACCTCCCCCTAAGGAAGGCCGAAGTCCGAACCTCAACTGACAGCGAGTAAATTAAGTGTCTTTCTCGCGAATTACTAATTGTAACGGTTCAAATCCCGTTACAAGGTAATATCTGTATTTTATTATTATTATTGCATCTGTAATATTATTATTATTATATTATATTATTATTATTATTATTTTTATTATTATTATTATTAAGTCCGTATTATTATTATTTTATCTGTGAGATTACTATTACTTTGTTATAATTATTATTCAATTCCATTATGCAATGCTTGTCGCTTGCGTATTTGTAATTGAGTGTATGCATATATACGTATATGTAGATTAACATTAAATACCTGTACAGTGAGAGTTTCGATGTATCAGATGTGGATGTGACGTTGTTATATTGTGCTATACTGTTGACACTTCTGTCAAGTCATCGCCACGTCATGGCTACGTCATCGTGAGCTTTTAGCAATGCGCTCAGAGACTCAGCCGCCCCAGGGGATTTCACAATTACATGCAACGGTTTGAGGCGTTGTGGGAGTATGTCATTGTCAGTTCTGGAGATTAAGTAGCTGTGTCAACCAATGGTTATAAATACGAGGACCAGCGCCTTATAGAGTCAGTCTACGGGAAGGAGAGGCCTCACAGTCGGTCATAAATCATTAGTTAAACGGAAGCAGTACAGTGAAGAAGCCAATATGGATAAGTGAACAGTCATTATTCAATTGGAAACAGAGACCACAGTTGGTCGGAGAGTGAACGAAGATGGAGAGGCCTCAGTAAGTCAACGGAAGTCATTAGTTAAACGGAAGCTGAACAGTGAAGAAGCCTACGAGATGAAGTGGCCTCAGTCGGTCAGTCAACGAGTGTGAACGAGAGATGGAGAAGACTCAGTGAGCCATTAATTATTGATCATTGAGAGAGTGAGGCCAAAGTTAGTTGGTCGGTTACTTAGTTGAAGACACGGACGCAAGGGCTTACCATGGAGTCAGAGAGGGATACCACCTGCTATGAGGTAATACCATATTGACTTACAAAGAAGTCAGATGATATGGAGAAGAAGCAGTCACAAGGATGTATCACCAAGTTAGGCGTGACACATCTACAGTAAACACCAGATCAAAGGATTACGTCGTAATTACACTCAAAGTGTTGAAGGTACAGTCAAGTGAATCAGTGAGGGAAATATTTCGTATTAATTGTTAAATGTCCGGTCAAGAAGAATTCAAATTCATGCCTAGTTTCTTTCAGTTGCAATGTCATAATTTCATATTCTCATCTGTTTTATCGCAACAAGACTCACTATTTTTTATATATTATTTAAATAATATATTTTGTTCTATCAAACGAATTAGTTTTATTTCAATGACAGTAAAATATCTTAACCTCAAAATTAATGGGGAAACCGAACGCCAATCTCCTTTTCCCAGAACTTATATGGTATGTTGTCAAAAGTAAGCCTATTACCCCACACCCTAGAGATAGTCAAGATTCTCATTCTATTATTGCTGCACTAAGTGGTAGCTGGCGCCCTTCAAATAACGTATGTGTAAGTAAGCAGGTAACAAGTAAGTGTGAGTACAAGGTCCGACGAGTGTGTATTTTATTTAATGAATATTAATTTTCAGATTTTCCATTTTAAATGCAGATTTTCAAATCTTTCAATATAAATTCAGATTAGTATGCTTGTAAAGCTAGTCAGAGAGTTAGGAACATCTCATTATGATATCAATTCTGTGAAATTTTCATGAAATACACTTAAGAGAACCAAGTATGAAACATTCCTGCAGTTTCTCCAAGTGTCAAGTCGGTTTGTAAGTTCATGGAACATAAATACAATACAAGGTGTCCGGTATAATAATATAAAAATTTAATAACTTGAGAAATAATGGAGATATCTTTTGGATGTATGTTTCTACAACTAGGGTAACTCAAAATGTGTTCTGTGTTCGCTTGTGCTGGCGGTGGTACCACATGCGCATGCACGTAACTGCATTGTTGACGAGAAGCGCGCCAGTAACCATGTGGACTCCGCGGCAGAAGGTGTTCTGTGTGTTTTCGCTCGCGGAGATAAAATCCGTTACACTAGTACAACGTAGATTTCGGTTTAGTACGGACTGTTACCAACTGATGATGTTCCCACTTACGTAACAATCATGAAGTGGGATAGTTGCCTTCGAGAATCTTGAACCTTGCTGTCGATGTCGGGCCGCCACGCCAAGCACTCAGTTTAATCCGTGAGCCCTCGTAAGTCAATTCGACAAGCAAGTAGGCAGTTACAGTTACCTCGTTCGACAGTACACGATGTCGTCGACAAAATGTTGCGCCTACGGGCGTACAAACCTCAGGACAGGCCGCTACGGAAGGCGTTCGCGGAGACAATTCTCGCAAAAATTGATGGAAAGGAGGCATACCTCGATTCGGTCTGTTTCTTGGCAGAGGCTACATTCCATGCTTCCGGCACGGTAAACAAGCACAATTGCTGCATATGGAGATCTGAACACCACCACGTAGTGATAGAGTTTGAACGGGACTCTCCGAAAGTGAATGTGTGGTGTGGGTTGTTGAAGGACAGGGTTATTGGCCCATTCTTCTTCACGGAGCCTACAGTTCATGGAACACGTCACCTAGACATGTTGGAGCTGTATGTTGTGCCAGAACTTCCTCGTGACGTGTCCTTTCAGGAAGATGGTGCACCATGCCATCATGCGGAAGTTGTGAGGGATTTCTTGAATCGTGAGTTCCCAGATCGCTGGATTTGGAGAGGTGGTTCCATCAATTACTTGGCCCCTAGAAGCCCCGACATTACGCCATTTGATTTTATCCTGTGGGGGTTTGTCAAGAATCAAGTGTACCAGACACCAGTTCGTGAGATATCAGATCTGCGTCATCGCATTCGCGCAGCCATCGCAAATGTTACGCCTACAATGCTGCACAACACTTGGAGAGAAGTGGAATACCGATTAGATGTCTGTCGCATCACTAACGGTGCGCATATCGAGGTTTATTAGGCATGAAAACAAACATTTTGAGTTATCCAACTTGTAGAAACCAACCGCAAGTAAATATCTCCACTGCTTTTCAAGTTATGAAATTGTATATTATTTTACCTTTAACCCCGACACCTGTACATGTTAAATAATGCGTATGTTGCTTTTAAAAGAGTCGGAGGTGGGTAAGTCAATACCTCGCAAATTTCAGACTTGTGCAACAAATATATATCTTATTTTAAATTTCAAAAAATCATTTATGTAACAATATTCTGATAATACCACAAAGTATAGCATGTTTTGCTACAATTCGATGCTCTTCTTCTGAATTTTTGTCTTGTACTTTTCTGCAGCAGAGCATTAGGGTTCAAGGACACTTTCAGGAATGTTTTCTATAATAATGATACTGATAATTGACGTAGAGTTTGTGTTAAGTTGCGGGGAATATATCCTAAAAGTTTGGCTACACCGTGTATGTGGAGAACTCGACCGAACACGTTCAAAGTTCATTTCGAGAAATAATATCTTATATGGTGAAAACATTACTGGCATCATTTGATTGGTTCCCGACATTGAAACTTTCTCTACTTTCAATATGTACAGTATATTAGTATTAGATAGTTCATTATACAAACCTTTAAATGTAATGTGTTATAATTTCCTCCTGGAAATCGACCGGATCTCTGGAACTTCTCTAAACTTGAAAATGATTTTAAGAATCTCAGTGGTCCTGAGAAAGTCTATATTTGTGGCCCTTGCCGATCGTTGCCGGCTATTATTAATTAGTGTGTAGTCTCTAGTTTTTGCAGTCATGACGTGAATAAACTGTACTCTCATCGGCAACGTGTTGTTAGTTTGAAAACGTAATGTGAGGCAGAGCCTCCGTGGCCCAGGCGGCAGCGCGCCGGCCTCTCACGGCTGGATACCGTGGTTCAAATTCCGGTCACTCCAATGGAGATTTGTGCTGGTCAAAGTGGAGGCGGGACAGGCTTTTCTCCGGGTACTCCGGTTTTCCCTGTGATCTTTCATTCCAGCAACATTCTCCGTTAACATTTCATCTCATCTCTCAGTCATTTATCATTGCCCCAGAGGCGTGCGACAGGCTTCGGGGGCCGGCACATTTCCTATCCTCGCCGCTAGATGGGGGCTTCATTCATTCCATTCCTGATCCAGTCGAATGGCTGGGAACAGGCTGTGGTTTATCATCATCAAATTGATAAAGCCAGTCGCCGAAAAGTGAATGGCTCTAGGCTTACCTTATGGCAAGCTCACACATATTCTCCATAACTTGGCCCAACATGTCATACATCAAACTTGTATCCAGCTTCTTCAGAGATCGCTTGCAGTGTTCCCGAAATATCTGCCCCCGCCTCCAACATGTTCAATCTCCCCCAGTTACACTGTAATTCAGAACAGATTGCATACCTCCGCTTCAAAAGTTATGTCATTAAAACTGTAAACGTTTCTATGGATCCCCTGGTGTTCTATGTACTGTACAAGGTATATCATAATCAATGCCACAAATTGAACCAGCTGTAAGTACACGTTACTAGAACGAAAAACAGTGTTAGTAAACATATAGGTCCGAAAACGAGCCGTTTCCGAGATAATTTAGAATTTGTGGTGACCAACCACCACTGACTTGACTGTGTGTGAACAACATCCTAGGTACCAATAGAACATTAAGAAAACGTATTAGATAATTCGGTAGAAGTGCATTTGTTCTTAATGAGCAAGAAAACAATCTCACTTAGTGTGTTAGAGGTGCATGTTACAATGACTGTACAGTGTACTAACACATACACGTAGTTAAAGGAAGTGTTCAGAGTGTCGTCCTTGTACCCGGATGCAGGCAATCCTGGAATATGTTGCCGCAGAAAGCGAAAGTAGTTCCGTCCATTGAGTTTGTTTGGTGAAACGTACGGCGCAAAAATACGACCACCTAGTAACGTCGTTGATGTGGCGACTCATGACTCCAATCTTGAGAATACCACTCATGTCAGTTGTCTGAGGAGCGTGAGGCGTGTTGTGGTAGAAACGGTCCGTGGTTTACGCAAATGAACATTGTCGAGACGTGGAGTTTCGCTGTACGAGTGTTGTACATTACAGTAGCGTGGAGTATGCGGCAATGCACGGGAGGCAGCAAGAAGGCACCCCGAGAGTCGAACGTCAACTCCTTCAATAAAATGCGAGCTTTGCACATGTTGCGGGAGCAGGTAGCCATGTGGTTGAAGATATAGTGCTGGAAACAGTACACCACTCTCCAAGAATCTTGACAAGGAGAATTTCCGTAGAGCTTCCTGGAATAAGGCACAGTAGTGTTTGGAGATTATTATATCGGAATTCATTGTACTCTCATCACCATAATCGAGTTCAGTGTCTTAGTGAGCCTGAGTTAGGTCCTAGAGTAACGTTCTGTCATTGGATACAACAAGAAGCCGTAGGCAACCCTGGGTTTTACAATAACATTTCATTTAGGGATGAAACAGCGTTCAATCGTGACGGTATTTTTGATAATCACAATTCTCATCTTTGCAGTCAACGATGCTGTGCATGAGTCACCACATCATCGCATCTACTAGGTGATCGCCTTATTGGGACGTACATTTCACCAAACAAACCCAATGGACGGAATTACCTTCGGTTTCTGCGACATCATCTTCCAGATTGCTTGGGGATGTTCACTTGGAGCAACGCCACAGGATGTGGTACATGTATGATGCAGCACCGGCACATTTTGCTGCTGTTGTGTGATGGTCACAATTGGATTGGGCGAGGAGGACCTTACTGTGGCCTCCAAGATCGCGCTATCTGAATCGTTTGGATTTTTGTGTTTGGAGCCGCCTTAAAGGTCCGGGTAACATGTTTGAAGAATTGGAGGAGAGACTTTTAAATACTTTTCAAGAATTTCAAAATGATCCAGGCATGTTTGAAAGAATTCAGAACTCAATGCAGTGACGAGTACGGGCCTGCATCTGGGTACAAGGACGAAACTCTGAAAACTTCCTTTAATTACGTGTACAAGTAAGTACACTGTACAGTCATAGTAACATGTAACTGGAACATACTAAGATAGTTTTAATGAACATTAAAAAGAACTGCACCTATACCAAAGTAACCAATAACTTTTCTTCATGATGTATTGGTACCTTTTCCTGCCTAGGGTAACATTTACACACAATCGAGTCAGTGGTGGCGGGTAATCACAAATCATTTCGCAAACCTCTCGTTTGCGGACCCATGTTTTCCTTCTAGTATCGTGCACATCCAGCTCTTTCAACTTTAATATTAATTACTATACATCCTGTGTAAGGTGCCTCAAAAATGTACTCATTCTTGGATTGGCAATACGTTCAAAAACAAACCCCATGGCACTACAACCTTGAAGGACCTTGGCCTACTAATCGACCACTGCTCAGCCCGGAGGCCTTCAGATTTCGAGGTGACACGAAACTTTGGGCCGTTATTATTAGTTTTCTAAACCCGGGTCGCCATCCTACAGTCAGATAACTCCTCAATTGTAATCACGTAGGCCGACTAAACCTCAGGTCCCGGTAAAAATCCGTGACATACCTGGGAGTCAAAACCGGGGCCTCTGGGTGAGAGGCAGCCCCTTAACTACGCTGCCGGCCGACAATGAATTCAGTGTATATTATTACAGATGCAAGGTTAATGGATTCATTACCGGGCGAGTTAGCCGCACGGTTAAGGGCACGCAGATGTGAGCTTGCATCCGGGAGATAGTGGGTTCGAATCCCACTGTCGGCAGCCCTGAAGATTGCTTTCCGCGGTTTCCCATTCTCACACCAGGCAAATGCAGGGGCTGTACCTTAATTAAGGCCACGACCGCTTCCTTCCAACTCCTAGCCCCCCCCCCTCTTCCATTGTCGCCATAAGACCTATCCGTGTCGGTGCGACGTAAAGCCACTAGCAAAGATTGGATTCATTTAAATAAAAAACCATTAAATGCAGAAAATTAAAGTAACCAGGCCCAGAGAAGAAACAAAACAAGTCTAGTGCCCATTGCGAGTTTGCATTTAATGTTCAAACTGATGACAATTATTTTTCAGATACAGCTGGTAACGTGAACCAGTGGAGTCGATAACGTTAAGAACCGCTGCATTTGGAACTGCAATCAATCAATCAATCAATCAATCAATCAATCAATCAATCAATCAATCAATCAATCAATCAATCAATCAATCAATCAATCAATCAATCAATCAATCAATCAATCAATCAATCAATCAATCAATCAATCAATCAATCAATCAATCAATCAATCAATCAATCAATCAATCAATCAATCAATCAATCAATCAATCAATCAATCAATCAATCAATCAATCAATCAATCAATCAATCAATCAATCAATCAATACTGATCTGCATTTAGGGCGGTCGCCCAGATTCCCTATACGTTGTTTTCCTAGCCTTTTCCTGAATGATTTCAATGACATTGGAAATTTATTGAACATCTTCCTTGGTAAGTTATTCCAATCTCTAACTCCCCTTCTTATAAATGAATATTTGACCCAATTTGTCCTCTTGTATTCCAACTTTATCTTCATATTGTGATCTTTCCTACTTTTAAAGACGCCACTCAAATTTATTCGTCTACTAATGTCATTCCACGCCATTTCTCCACTGACAGCTCCGATCATACCACTCAGTCGAGCAGCTCGTCTCCTTTCTCCAAATTCTTCCCAGCCCAAACTTTGAAACATTTTTGTAACGCTACCCAGAACAAATCGAGCTGCTATTTTTTCTCCTGTTCTTGTATCAAGTAATCCTGGTGAGTGTCCCATACACTGGAACCATACTCTAGTTGGGGTCTTACCAGAGACTTATAAGCACTCTCCTTTACATCCTTACTACAACCCCTAAACACCCTCATAACTATGTGCAGAGATCTGTATCATTTATTTACAATCCCATTTATGTGATTACCCCATTGAAGACCTTTCCTTATTGTACCGGGAGGTACACCCCAACGCCGCGCATTCAAATTCAGCGCCTAAAGAACTCCTCTATTGACAGAACAGTGAAAATGAAACTACTTCTACTTACAACTTTACTTAGAATATGTCACCACTAAAATCTGATGTAATTTTGTTTTTGTGAAGTTTCCTGAACTGTGTGAATTTCTACTAGTTTTGTTTGCTATCCATCAAGTAGTGTGGACATTCTTCCACAGATCTCACAACTAAAAACTATGATCATGTACCCTGGTGCGAGGTGAATGAAATTATTCAGAGACGTTTTGTATTCGTAAGTTTTTTTATTGATTGATGTTCATTTATTTTTCGGTTGGCAATATTTCCTTTCTATTTCCGCCAGTTTTGAATTTAGCCAATCCCTAATTTCTGTAATTAATTTTCTACCAATTCGTCGATCTTGAGTGTAACTTTTAAAGTGGCCAATAAAAGTGAGAGGGTGTGGCTAGTTTAATCTTGAATGATCTCGAACTTTCCCCGAGGATTTATAAACTGCGCATTTTCACGTCTCTTGGCCAATTGATTGTCATCTTACCTAGTGTGTGTGTCAAGCAGGAGGCGGGCGGCCTCTTCTTCAGCTGCTAGAACTTCTACAAGGTAATGGCCACATAACATATTTATTTCTCGCTAGCTCCGAAGTATAACCCGAGGGAAAGGTCCAAATCATTAACTATGTATCATACTTTTCTAAAAATGTAACTCTCTGCCGGCTAATGTGAAAACATAAAACCTTTAACTGTAAATCGGAGATAGAGAGTGAAGTACCCTCTCGCGCTAACCTTCATTTTGGTTTGTGGTGCCTCGTTTTTGTAATCTTTCGTTTCTGCAATGTTTTAAACTTATTTCCATGCGAGCAACCTCAGTAGTTTGGGAATAGCCCCTGTTTCGTCGGCCAAGCGCCCTATAGGTTTTCAAGTTCTTTGGAGCTCAGTCTTCGACTCCATTCAAATTGTACTCGGGCCGTTTATTTAACCTGTTCTTTTTCACTAAGGCCCTGTAGGTTGGGTACTAGATACCTCTGTGTAATGAGATTTCTATTTTGTTAATAGTGCCTTGTAAGGCCAGAGATTATTATACTTTCATGCAAAGTTGCCTTGAGTAGGCTTGGAAAACTGAGAGCCTGTTAGCTCTTTTTCAAAGTAAGATTACGGTATGCCTCTTGAAGGCTAGAAGTTGTAATTTTAGGAGCAACTGCTCTTTGAATTAGGGGATTTCTGCCCTTGTATAAATTCGTGCTCTTTTGTAAATTTCAGCTAGGAGCTCAGGAAAAGTAAAGCGAGGGCTTGAAGCCCAAGATCTGTTAAAACCACTAATCTTGTCCTTCTTAGACTTGTTTAATGATTGCTACTTGTACCTGTAAAAATTGCTAAGTTTGAAATTTTTGAAAATATAACCTTCAGTTTATGTTTTAAATTCAATTCTTGATATTGTAGTTAGACCCATTCATCCCGGCATATTCTTTCACATCTGCGATCCTCAAAAAACCCCGGAACACTTATATTAACACCCAGATATGTACAATGAACCCCAAAAGGAACTTTCACCCTATCAACGCAATAATTAAAACTCAGAGGACTTTTCCTATTTGCGAAACTCACAACCTGACCTTTAACCCCGTTTATCATCATGTCATTGCCTACTGTCCATCTCACAACATTATCGAGGTCATTTTGCAGTTGCTCACAATCTTGTAATTTATTTATCACTCTATAGAGAACAACATCATCCGCAAGAAATCTTACCTCTGAATCCACTCCTTTACTCAAATCATTTATATATATAAGGAAACAAAAAGGTCCGATAATACTGCCTTGAGGAATTCCCCTCTTAATTATTACAGGGTCAGATAAAGCTTCACCTACTCTAATTCTCTGAGATCTATTTTCTAGAAATATAGCAACCCATTCAGTCACTCTTTTGTCTAGTCCAATTGCACTCATTTTTGCCAGTAGTCTCCCATGATCTATCCTATCAAATGCTTTAGACAGGTCAATCGCGATACAGTCCATTTGACCTCCAGAATCCAAAACATCTGCTATATCTTGCTGGAATCCTACAAGTTGAGCTTCAGTGGAATAACCTTTCCTAAAACCGAAGTGCCTTCTATCGAACCAGTTATTAATATCGCAAACATGTATAATGTAATCATAAAGAATGCCTTCCCAAAGCTTACATGCAACCACGTCATACTTACTGGCGTGTATTTTTCAGTTTCATGTCTATCACCCACTCCTTTATATACAGGGGCTACTATAACAATTCTCCATTCATTTGGTATAGCTCCTTCAACCAAACAATAATCAAATAAGTACTTCAGATATGGTACTATATCCCAACCCATTGTATTTAGTATATCCCCAGGAATCTGATCAATTCCAGCTGATATTCTAGTTTTCAACCTTTGTATCTTACTGTTAATATCGCTGTTATCATATGTAAATTTTAATACTTCTTTAGCATTACTCTCCTCCTCTATCTGGACATTTTCCTTGTAACCAATAATCTTTACATACTGCTGATTGAAAACTTCTGCCCTTTGAAGACCCTCACATACACACTGTCCTTGTTCATTAATTATTCCTGGAATGTCCTTCTTAGGACCTGTTTTTACCTTAAAGTACCTACATATCCCTTCCATTTTTCACTTAAATTTTTATGACTGCCAATTATGCTTGCCATCATGTTATCCTTTTTTTTTCTTTTTGCTATTTGCTTTACGTCGCACCGACACAGATATGTCTTATGGCGACGATGGGATGGGAAAAGCCTAGGAAGTGGAAGGAAGCGGCCGTGGCCATGTTATCCTTAGCTGCCTTCTTTTCTGGATTCAATTTGCTAGTAAGTTCCTTCAATATTTCTCCTTACTTCCACAGCCATTTCTAACTCTATTTCTTTCCAATCTGCACCTCCTTCTTAGTCTCTTTATTTCTCTATTATAATAAGGCGGGTCTTTACCATCCCTTACCACCTTTAAAGGTACAAACCTGTTTTCAGATTCCTCAACAATTGCTTTAAACCCATCCCAGAGTCTGTTTACATTATTATTTACCGTTTTCCACCGATCATAACTACTTTTTAAAAACTGCCTCATGCCTGCTTTATCACTAACATGGTACTGCCTAATAGTCCTACTTTTAAAACCTCCTTTCTATGACATTTACTTTTAACTACGACAAAAAACAGCTTCGTGATCACTAATACAATCTATTACTTCGGTTTCTCTATAGAGCTCATATGGTTTAATCAACACCACGTCCAGGATATTTTTCCCTTTAGTTTGTTCCGTCACTTTCTGAATCAGCTGTCCTTCCCATATTAGCTTATTTGCCATTTGTTGATCATGTTTCTTGTCGTTCGCATTTCCTTTCCAATTGACATTTGGTAAATTCAGATCTCCCGCTACAATCACATTTCTTTCCATGTCGCTTCCCACATAGCTGATTATCTTATCAAATAATTCTGCAAGGGATTGTCTTGCAATTTCCTCATTCAACGCGTCGAGTGTTGCGGGTTTTTCGCCGTAAAACTTACCTTTGAGGTACTCCCTTAAGATAAAAACCATTGGCGTGAGTTCTGCGGGACGAATTCAACGCTACCCCTTCGGCCAATCAGACTGTTCGGGAATAGGTCCTGCCGTCACCATGGTGCTGCAGCTCCTCGTCACCAAACATCTCTGCAAAGCAGGGATGGAGGGTTCCTGCAGCCAACGTCCTCCGTGAGAGTTCGGCCAAATTGGTATGGCGCTAGGATGCCCGCAGCACACTGTAGCTCCTGGTAGGTTCACACGATGCCCAGCAGTCAGCCGCCCAGTGTCGATTTATGGAACTATTGAACATAAAGGTAGCCTCATTGCTCAAGGCATTTTGAACATTTGCTAACGCGCAGTGTGCAGTAGACTTGTTTTACTCTTGCTGGATCTGGTTAGGCTACTTTAACTTTCCGCATTTAATGGTTTTTAATTTAAATGAAATTTTTAATATTGAATATATATTAATAAACACTGATATTCTTGTCATTTCAAAAGTGAGTACTTCTAAAGCCTCGAATGTCCCATTGTTCTTCCTACTCATACATCCCTTAAGACTGAACATGTGGATATGCAGCCCATGAGAACAATTTTCATCGTGTTCATTTTCCTGTCGTTATGTGTAAAGGAAAACGAACCTTATACTCTACGGGTACTTGCAAAGAACATTCCTACAATACGGTATGGTGAGGTCTATTTTCCTTTACACACTAGCACAGGAAAATGAACACAGCGCAAATTTTTCTGATGGACTGTATATAAATGCTTGGCTGGGAGGCGTGACCACTCTTAATGATGATAATGGTAGGAAGAGCATTCGGACATACAAGGTTCTAGACGTAAGCCGTCGACATTTATCTTATGTTTCTCTTAGTTTGACATAAGATTGGATATGCATTTGGGAGAAATCATATCAGATACTGAACACCATACACTCGCAATATTTCTCTGTTAATGTCTGTCTTTTAGACGTTTTATTCGCTTTTTCATTACAACTAAATGCCAGAATAAAGGAATGAACCTGTGCATTACACGCGTTATTTCCATTGTGTGTGTGCATATGAAGATATTATATCAATAGAATATTCAGATAAATTAACTTACAATTATGTTGCTACTTCGTAGAATTGAAACATTGAAAAGACACACCATGGGAAACTTTCACTCCTTTTGCCATGAAGGAACTCGAATGAAAGTTGGAGTTCTTATTATATTGATTATAGCATAGTTACATTTCAAAAAGAACTACCTACTGAATTTGCTTCACTTCATATAATTTAGGATGGTGAGAGTTAATCACAATTTTGTGCTGGTGCATGGTCTGTTTGAAAATACTGACGAGGTGAAATCTCATTGAAATCAGACCTTCAAGTACAAGTGTGATCTCCATATACAGGAAACATCAACAACTGTACGAGGCGTTCGTCACTGACGTGCTTCTTCGTGAAGTTGGGGATAAAGTTTTACTTTGGAGTGGTCGTCTTGGCATCCAATCTCCAACATAATATCCTCAAGTTACTGACTTAATAATAAAAAATGACTTAATGAATAAAAATATGTCACCACGAGAACACGGTCCGTCTGGTGAGAGCTGCAGGGAGACGGTATACAAACATAAGTTGAAACAAAGTTGAAAACTAGAGACAGACAAAAGTAGTGAAATCAAGAGTACGTGGGCACTGGAACATGAAACCCACCAGCTGCTCACAGCTTCAGCCATGTGCAAATTTCGCCACGCAAAACGCTTTACTTTCACCAAGAGCTCGCACGAACAATAACAACGAAAACAATCAGCGGCAGAAGGAAACGCGCAGTTCTGGAGGAATCTCTTTGTACTCTCTGTTCAAACAAAGCAGGGACTAATGGAATCCTATGTCGTCTCAAAACGCAATAACATTTCCGGCGGAACTAAATGACTCGGGTAAACTAGAGAGAGAGAGGAACAGTTTTATGAAATGAAAGTCGGCTGGCTTGTTTGTTCTTGAAGCTTCAAACACTGTGGAGCGCGTACCTACGACGGTCAGTATGACCAATGACAAAGCACTTATAAATGAGGCTGGAAGGTGAGAAAACAAAATGGACAGGTGTATGCTGATAACTTCATGAGAGGAAAGAATGATCGTAAAAAGAACCTACAACCTGTTTTGCAGTTAATGACCGGGTCAGAAATGGAATGGATGAAGCCCCCACCATGCCACGAGGTTAGGAATTGTGCCGGCTGCCTAGGCCTGTCACACTCATCTAGGGCAATGATTAATGACTGACCGATGAAATGAAATGATATTGGAAAGTGTTGCTGGAATGAAAGGTGCCAGGTAAAACAGGAGTACCCGGAGAAAAACCTGTCCCGCCTCGGCTTTGTAAAGCACAAATCTAGCATGGAGTGACCGGAATTTGAACCACGGTATCGAGCGGTGAGAGGCCGCCGCGCTGCCACCTTAGCCATGGCAACTTCGAGGCCCGGTCTCCAATCACTCCTCTGGCGATGTTCTTTTCTTCGATGGATTTTTCTAAAGCCGATGTTAAGTCACGTGGAGATGTGCCATCACCGCCTCGCAAAGCTCAAGCGTACGAATAACCCACTAAATCGCAGATTCAAATGCAACAAGTAACATCGCGTTACAACATATTAAACCACAGTTATGTTGCGAAGGTCCATATTATCGGTGCCCAGTGTTTATGAAGCGTCCAAAATCCGAATATCGAATTTTTGCACGATTTCTATGTCAATTCATTTACTTCGTCGTTCCAAAGTATAAAAAATCGAGCTCAAACGGAGCAAAACGACCGCACAGACTTTCGTCTTATAAGTGGAGTTTGTGAGACCACTTTACTTTCCCCAGTTGTTCATATCGTTATCCTTATCACCATGCATGTATTGTTACAAATACAACGTTGCCTGTTTCACCGTTCTGATGTTAGTCTAAGCTGATTCATTAATACACACATACACACGTACATAATCATATTCAGCCACGAATGATCACACTCCGATAATTTATGCTTATTTACAAGTCTCACACAGCAGGGCTCTAGGACGGGTGAACGTCCTTTCCTCACTTTCACTTCACACAAGAGCCGCGCGCAGATACGTTCGAACAGAGGGCTGCTGACCTCCGCAAAACACTATGATTGTATCTTTGCTGGACACCAGAGAAAGTCCGTGGCTCACAGTGGTCGCTCCACACAGTGCACTTCTTAACACTGACAACTAAACAGCAGCAGCAATACAATAGTCTTCACAACAACGTAAGTGCACCGATCTACTCACACGAACTGCTCAACACAAAGACTCCAAGTCGGTCTACAGTCCACAGCAGTACACACACAGTACTCCTAGAGAGTACATACAGACAGCACTTCCTTGAGTACACTGCTACACTCTGACTCCGGTGGGACACCGACGACAGCCAGCGCTACTGCCGTCCTATTCTAACTACTCACCGACAACATCAACAGCAACTCGTTCGCGGTGGCCCTGTATTTATACCTCAGGTGATAAAGTACTGGAACCTTCACGATGTGGCTAGAGAGGGAAGGTTTGCTTTCACGTTTCCATTTTCAGAAGGTCCACTGGAAAACAAGAGGTAAGTACAATACAAGGAAAGGCCGGCCATGCCTTCCAGACCAGCTGGAAGATCCTCGGCCTTACTCACTAATCCCGTCCTGAAAATACGGAGGGGAGCGGCGACAGCACTGACGGTCGTTTGAGCATGTAAAATCATGTAGAGTCTACAGTCGTGAAATATAAAAACACTTCAGCTACGTTCGCCTTTGTACATTCAGTGGAAGCGTTTTCCTTCAGGGCCCGTAGTTCTCACTCATTTTGTCATTTGGTCTTAATCCAACTTCTCCACTCTCCCTACTCTCTCTTCCTCGTGACATGCACTTGCATACAGCAAGTATAACCATATGGCATGAGCACGCACCCACGTAGCACGATGGGTCACTTGTAGGCTACGAATGTTGCGCCTACCCTAACACCTAAATTTCGAATCCCAGCATGAAGGACTTTTTTCCAGAATGAATAACTGCGATGATACTTCACTCTATTCTGACATAGCATATTATACACAGGCGTCAAGAGAACAAATGCTAGCTCTTGTCCAACATGGCAATTCAAGCGTTCGTGATGCAGTGATTCGGTTTAGCGTTTCGTCTAGGGCTGCATAGCAGTGGTGGGAGATAGTATACCGGGCACGGGTTTAAAATGGGTTTTTGCTAGGGACGAAAAAAAACCAGGTTAGTTGAAACTTCACAGGATAACCCTTCCTTAAATTTGGTTTCGGAGGTCTCATTCTTGAAGAAGTTATTTACGTGTTGCAGTTAACACTCGGCGATCGCATAGAGCGGCCCCTGATAGGTATATACTGCAACGATACCACCAATGCCATTGCCCCATAGAACCATACGACAGCATCATAGCCTCCAAAAGCGGGCTACCGCCATACAGTACCATACGCCAAGGCGTTCAATGGTACAGGACCTCTTCAGCATATAGTCAAATGCCACCTCATGTAGAAAGCGAAGGAAAGTAAACTGCAAACTGATGGGTAAACAAAAGCTCTTTCGACCGTGCAAGGATCAATTGCACTTCCTCCGTTCCATAGAATTCAACCTCCGGCCTCCCAGGGCCACGGTACGTTCGCGGAATAATATCACAATACAACACTAAACTAACTTAAAGGCATAAGTGAAGGAAGGAAAACCAGGATGCATTTCTCCGGCCAATTATAGGCAAACGTTTAAACCCTATTTAATTTACCTTTAATTCAATGTAACCCTGAATAACACTACAATAAAAAATGTACAATGTCTGATGGACTGAATTCAAATTCGGAGAAATGACTCCGTTCATTGAAAATTTGAAAATGTCATCAGTTTGATCGTTCCTCTCCTTTACGACATGACGACGAATACACCTAGATCATTAAATATACATTAATTTGAAATATTCTTAAGTAAACGAATAACCTTGTAAATGAGACGGTTCTCATCAAAGGCTTTCTTCACTAATAGAAGAAACACGCCATCTACGCTAAAATCGGAGAAAACTTTGAGTGGTCGCCTAACTAATTAACTGCACTCCTATTTAATAAACAAAAATAAGTTAACGCCAGTAGACAATATCAAAACCAAGAATAAAATTAAACAGTTGTCGGGTCCGGAATCGAACCCACATCGCAATGAACCCAATGACAAAATCACGAGGCAGAACTCGAATTCAGACATCAAACTTGAAATACATTTCAATGAACACATTCAAAAATTATGTACACACACTACAAACAGAACTGTAAACAATAAACACATACGACTGGCTGTATTTCAAGAACAAATAAACTTGTGTGCGAGGGAAAATCCAGGGTTTGCCTTGGACTTCGAACCGGTGGTCTCCAAGATGCCACCGACAAATGGGTCTCTAAAAATCCCTATCTCAATTATTCAAAAGATCAACAAATAATACCATACTGGCGTTCCAATTATTCAATTCCTTTACACAAGTAAGCATGAAAGAGTTAAAAAGAAGTCTTCTAAATGCGATCGCATATTAGCGAACCCTTAAGCTTCCCAGTATTGGAGCACAGGTTTCAACAATACGCTTGGCATAATTCTTTCTTACGAGGGAGGGCAAGCGCACCCTTTAAAGCCATAAATCATATATCGCAGAGCAATGCTTCTAAATGCTGGCCGGTGACCCTCTATTTAAACTCACTCAAAGCGAGACAAACAGTCTCCCTGAGAAAACATCGTGGTAAATATATATAATTTCAACTAATATCCTGTTATCATATTCAAAAGCTTAATTCGCTTATTAATTCTCTGCCCACTTACAACTCTTTGACTCACATCAAGCCACTATTCATCTTTCCAGTGTCACATCCATACACATGGAATACCCGGGTTCACAACTAGTCGAGCGCACAGAACAATCAGCCTATGGTTTTCCTACAAATTTAAATGCAAATTTCAAATATATCTGAACGTATTCATAACTTTGTTCTAATTTTAAACAAAAGTATATATTCTTGACATAGGAGGAAAACACTATCTAAAAATGGGAGGACTTCCATTCGTGTCCAGTCTTGTCACAAATTGATACAGCCATCTCTATATTCTACTCATGAAAATTCACTTTAAACTCAGAGTGCATTCCTACACCCGTGATTATCATACCAATACTGGCATTTTGAAGACACTACCGTCAACCATTAACCATGTAGACCGAATATTCCACATAAGGAAATATATTAATTTTACCGTTTGAAATCTTCAATAAAACAAATCTATGTTTTACCTTCTCAATCTAGAGCACTCTCAACCTTTCAGATATTTCGTCACTAAATTCATACACATTTTTACTTTAAATTAAAATTTTATAGGCTCGAAAATTTATCCCATATTCCAGAATTTCTGTCACCATCCAAATAAGCATTATTTAATACAATATGAAGACCATTCACAAGTCTCTCCCTAATTCAAAATACATGCATTTTACATTTACTAACCTAGCTTATGTGATCTACATATTTACAAGAAAATAACCCCGCATTTTACTCGGATGATACTTCGAATTTAATGAACTCATCGTCATGTCGAAAAATCCATGGTTCGGACCTGGGGAATGCCCTTGGCGTCGCTTAACCCCTCATGGCGCTGGCATGGATCACTCATGGCTTCAAATTCTCTTCTGGTCCTCTTGAGCACCTTCATAATCCTGGAGTCTTCTTCACTGGAACAAGTCTAATGATGTTCTATTAAATTACGTCATTCACTAACACAATTTTTGAAACTTTAACACAGTTCCCGCGGTCGTATTTCCGGTGATACACTTGTCCCGTTAGTCAAAATATTCACATACTTTCAGTACTTTAACTTTATCTATAAATTGGACATAGTCTTTCATATAGCGTATTGGCAAAATATACATTAGCCCTTCCGAACAAAGGTAAGGCCAGGACACGAGCGGACAGTGTGTGTGCCTCCAATACTTCACGTCAAGTCATCCCTTCCTCAACATGATATGATTTCACCCCTACACGAACAACAGACGGCGAACGGTCCCCACCACATTTTGCATATCAGCCGTTCTACGAGTTCTGTAACACTGGCGACACGGTTAAACGTGTGGCTCAGAAATCTAAGTAATTTGGGTATGCGCGAAAAACAAATCGATCGGCAGTTTATCTAATATTTGCATCAAATACGATGCCTTTTCGGCGACCTCCCTTCCGAAGTCTGCGTTCTCAGCTAGCGTGGGTACGCTACTAGTGCTTATATAATCTTCTGGTGGCATGACTTTCCGCACTTTACAAAAAAAAATATATAATTTTGGCAGAAGTCTGCTATAAAAACATATGACATGCCGAGGTTTCCCTTACTAATTACTACGCTTATCTCGAAATCTTACAAAACAAATCAAGCTTACACGTTGGCATTACCGTGTTTCGGCCATTTTTAGTGGGTGGAGGTGTTGCTATATATTTTCCTTCCTTGTCATTTTCATCGCTCGCTCTCTTTCTGGGGATTTCTCCAGCTATGACGGACTTGTGTTTGCACCACCAAGTCGGAGGTGTTGTGCAATCTGATGGAACTTGACTTCGACATGGAGAAAGGAGCTTGACAAAAGTTTCCACTGCCTAAACCAAATTTCAATTAATTATATGTATTACCGATACGGTAACAGTACCTCGCAACCGAGCCTGGTTGTGCGGGTTGCTACAAACTACAAAACACTAGTTTTCATGTCGATATCGCTGAATGGCGAGTAGACTCTGCTCCACTGTACAAGAACTTAAGAACAGTCAGTTCACAGACAACACTCAAAGCAATCTCAGTAACATTAGAAAGGATTTCTACGCTGTACTTGCTACCAACTAGATCGTACAGAGACCACACATGGCAGAATGAGTGCGTGTGATGTGACAGGAGCTCCGTATTTACCTTAAATTTTTGTGGTTTGAGGTTATCTTGAGGCTTGGGGCAAAGTTTGATTAAGGAAGTAAGTACTTTTTTAGCCTTGCAAGTATTTGGTATCTTACACCCGTCTATGATACTCAAATCATTATGTTTTGGTTGTAGCGACTGTAAGTAAATCGAAGTCTTGTTTCCACAGTACTACCAACTTCTACTAACAACACAAGTGGTAACGAAATCGTTAACCTCGTTGAATTAGGAGCTCCATGATTTCACTAAAATTACTGCGTATTTTGAGTGCAACAAATCTGTTCCAAGGCCAGATATTAATGTTAAAATTCAGTCTAATATTTGTAATAACATGTTTCATAACAATTGTGTTAATTTAAAAGAAGAGGATATTAAATGTTTTAAATCGTCATCTCGGCAGTGGCACTGTCGTTCTTGTTCGGCGTCGCGAAGGAGAAGCATGCGTGAGTCAGATAGGATTACTGCTGATAAAACACCGCATAAAGAGGATGTATATAATTTGTTGATTGCGTTAACGAATGAGGTGAGGGGACTAGAGAAATGAAATAAGGAGACTGAGAAGGACTTAGGGGATTCCTTAAATGCTGCTCATAATAAATTAGATGAAAATAGTGAATTATTACGAACACAGTCAGAAATTATTAATACTTGTCTTAAAGCTATTGAAGACCTGAAACTGGAACACAATACGCTAAAGAAGGAAAATACTAACTTAAAATTAAGACTAGTTGATTGTGAACAGTATTCCAGAATCAGTATAATTGAAATTAATGGGGTCCCAGTTAAGCCAGAGGAAAATGTACTTACTAATCTACAGGATATAAGAAAGGCGTTGCATGTGGAAATTAAAGAAGAATATGTAGATACATGTTACCGGCTTCCCCAGCGAGCTGACGCGCAAGTTGCTCCTATAATTGTGAAATTTGTTCGCAGATCCTTGAAAGAAAGTATTAGCGAAAAGGCGAGTTAAACGTAATCTGTGTACCGTTGATCTCGGGTATACTTATGGTAATCCTGTATACGTAAATGAAAGTTTGTGTGCTGAAAATAAGAAATTGCTGTCTAAAGCGAGAGAAGCCAGACGAAATGAAAATATTACTGAATTGTAGGTTTATAGTACACTGCTTCGTACTTACTTTGGCCTATTTCGTGACTACTGGATTGGTCCTTTCCTCTTTCTATCTTGCTTCGTTCTTTCCCTTCTTCGTTTGCACGTCCACAACACAATGAAAATATTCAATTATCTTTGACTCGTAATGTCAAGATATTGTTATGAAAGGGCGAAAATACTCCAATTTTCAGGATCAACGAGGAAAACGATGTTGTAAAGTTCAGGAATCGGTGTACCACTGGCTAATGTAAATCTTAATAGTACATTAGCGATTTACTATGAAATTATTAGAGGGCTTAGAACAAAAACTGGTATATTTCTTGATAATGTATTACAGTACTTGGTAATTACGATATCATTGCATTCACGGAAGCATGGTTGACAGATGAGGTTTATGACTGAAATATTCGACGATCGATACGAAGTTTACAGAAAAGATAGAGACTTATTTGCCACCAATAAGAAACTTGGTGGAGTTGTAGCGAGCATTAAATCTACATTATATTCTGATAGGTAAATAGTTTTGAATCAGGAAATGAATCACTGTTCCTTTAAGTAATCTATAATAGTAAGAAATACTACATATGTGTTGTACATTTTCCACCTAATAGTAACGTATGAAGTTTTCCGGCCCCGTGGTGTAGGGGGCACGGCATACGCCTATCACCCGCAGGCCCCGAGTTCGATTTCCGGCCGGGTCAGGGTTTTTTAATTGTAATGATTAATATCCCTGGCCTGGGGACTGAGCTTTTGTGACGTCCTTAATATTCCTTTCCTCACACACAACATAGCACACTACCGGCATTCCAGTTACATACTGGTTCATACAATATGGTGCCAGTAGGGGCAAAAGATCCACATGGGTCGACGGCCCGAACAAATAGCATTTAAAACTTAGAAACTTATATACGGTTTTCTGACCAAGTCCAACGCTACGTCTCATTATTTCGAGATAGTAATATATTAATTCTAGGTGACTTCAACGTACCAGAAATAAAAGGAACTGCGTATGAATTGTCAAGGGGAAGTAGAAAAGCATAGCTGTTATTTAGATTTTTAAATCTGTTAAATATGTAGTCGATGAACGATGTCAGGGATATTAATTCTACTACACTTGATATTGAAACCAAATAGTTCATGGCATTGGCCAATAATACTAAGAATGATATAAAGTTAAGGGAATAATAAAGTGGAGTTACACAAGATGCCGGGTATATGTTGTATTCCCGCTTGCTCAAGTCAGTAGTCAGATAGTACTCGTATCATGGTCATTTGATTGCACAAGAGAGAAGCAATGGAATCTTCCGCGCTGGAGAGAGAATAACCGCTAGAGAGCTACTCAGAATTTAAGTTGGTAGGACGTCTGAACAGCGAATGAAAGCACAGGTCCCTCGAGGCTGAGTAAGAAAAAATATGGACGCCAACATGAAAGCCCTACTATATTGGTAAAAATCCGCAGTGAGATAGTGTAGAAGAAGATTCAGACTTCTACGTAGTCGGAAAACTAAGAAGATATATCCTAGTAAAATACTGTAATTTATGAATGTGGCTATTAAAGGCAGGATGTTATGCAACTGATTAGGGGATTCCCTAAGCTCTACGCCATGAGGCAAGTGCACGATAGGAACCCACTCTCTGTCCAGGAGGAATACTGTGCTTTTTGATTCGGAATGGCTCGGAGGGAGATGTGTGGTGTTCACCGTGGAACGGGAATTTGAGCATTTCTCAGCCTAATACATACTATATTGAGAACGCAAAACTGAATCCGCGGGATTTATTATTATCAGAGAATTTGGGCTATAAATTACTAATATTTCGAGATATAAATTCTCACGTTTATAAACCTGTTTCGTCGGGTGGTAAGAACAGAAATGGCGTAAGATCGCGGGACGCTTTGCAGTGCCACGGGGTGAAAATCGCGAAGTTTTCAGAGACGGAGTATTTATTAAACTGTGACAAGATTATAATGTGAAACTGTGTACATATAATTTATGTAATTTTCTTTGTGTATTGTAGTGTTCAGTGCGAGTGATGTCGTGTGCAATGTTGTACAAAACAAGAGTCAAGAATATGGACGTCGAGGAAGGCATTTATGTACACGGTAACGCTACCGTTATGATGGTGTGAACCAAATAATGGGGCCGATCTGAGGTCCTTAATGCTGTATGGCTGACATGGAACGACGCCGGATTCGATAAGTACCTCCTTGTTAATATTAGTTCATATATGCATGATACAGCTATAGTTAAATTTGTAAATAATGTTCTTGCATGAAATGGTTAAGTTCAATTTTTATTTTTCATTGTAGCAAGGGTTAGCTAGATATAGGGAGTAAATTTCAATGCTGATGCCTTGGGGGAGTGAATCTGTGTAGAATAAGAAACATGTGTTGAGATATGATGTTCTGTAACAATAAGAAACGTGTGTTGAGTTATGATCTTTGATCAAATACGACGTGTGATCTTCTAACATGACGTGTGTGTAAGTATATTAATTAGAATAGACGGCATTCAGTACGTGTTTATAGCCATGTTGGTATGTTAGTGATAGTTTGTGGCACGTTGCATGGATAATTTTAGTCGTCGAGAGGGATTTCATTTCATTTCACCATGAGGATATGAACCAGTGACCAGTCATGCACATTACAGTGGATATTTAGAGTCCGTTTCGTCAATAAGTAACATGTTTTCAACAGGTAAATGAAAATGTGCTGTGAGGGAATAGATATTCTGTCATATATTTCATTTTTGTGATTTAGTTCAGCTTAGTTTGGAGTAGAACCTGTAACGTTCAAATGCCAGTAGCAGATAACGAACCAGTAGAAAATGAAATGGCGTATGGCTTTTAGTGCCGGGAGTGTCCGAGGATATGTTTGGCTCACCAGGTGCAGGTCTTTTGATTTGACTCCCGTAGGCAACCTGCGCGTCATGATGAGGATGAAATGATGATAAAGACGACACATACACCCAGCCTCCGTGCCAGAGAAATTAACCAATTAAGGTTAAAATTAGCGGCCCTGCCAGGAATCGAACCCCGGACCCCTGTGACCAAAGGCCAGCACACTAACCATTTAGCCATGGAGCCGGACAACGAACCCGTGATATTATGGAGCGAGATATTTGAATATAGTGCCGGCAAACAAAGTAAATTGTTTCTCGATAAGTAATGACGAATCCTGGTGAGAATTTGAACTAGTGGACATGTAAAGTGTGTGATATACATTGTGTATGGAAAACGTCGTATGCTAATGCATAGTTGATATTGCAGCCCAAAGGGAGCTAAGTTATATGGAAGATGATTTTTGAGAGGAACACATGGAGTTAATTAAAACGGAGAGATATTAGTTTGTGCTGACAGAAATAATTGCCGTGCGTGCGGAATAAGTGAATGTGATGCGTTCCCAGATAAGCTGTTCTTACGGTTCTGTTAAAGTTGCGCCGAGTAAAAGTTGCGCCATGGAGATTCCGCGCTGGGAGTAGAAGTGGTTTGACAGCTGTCTTAAGCAACTGCTACCTGCGCTGCACCGCAGGGACTTATTTCCAGGTTCAACGAATGGTGTGCATATCTGTACAACTGAGATTTTGAAATCTATAAATATAAAATAACATGTCCTGACTGACTGACTGACTGACTGATTCATCATCGCCAGCCAAAACTTCTGGACATAAAGAAATGACATTTTCGGGATACATTTATATTTGGGTATAGGTGCTCACTAAGCGAAGATTTTTGGATATTCCGTCGCTCAGGGGGTGAAAAGCGGGCGAATTTTTAAAATGAGGATATCTACATCTCAAAAACTTGAACGTTTACAGACGTAAAAATTGGTATTTGGGATCTCCTTTAAAAATAAAGAAACACGTACTTTTTGTTTTCAGAAAATCCCATTAAGGGGGTGAAAAAAGGGGTAAAAGTGGTTGATCACCTTCTATGAGGAGACGTATATCTTAAAAATTGAAGATGTTACAGACGTGAAAATTGGTATTTGGAATATACTTTGAAAATAAAGAAACACGTATTTTTGTGTTTTTTGGATAATCCGACGAATAGGGGGTGAACAGGAGTGACAAACGGGGTGAATTGTTAAAAAGACTATATCTGCAAATTATCTCAGATACGTAACATATTACAGATTTGATAACTGGTATTTGGAATTTCCTGTAAAAGTAAAGAAACATAAATTTTTCGGAAAATCCACTTAAGAGGAAGTGAAAAAATGGAGTGAATTTTAAAAATTAGCATATCTACAGTATATCTGAATAGACCTGAACATTGGTATTTGGAATCTCCTTTAAAAATAAGGAAACACGTATTCTTTGGTTTTCGGCAAAACCTTGAACTGGGGGGGGGGGGGTGTGGAAGAATTGAAGAATTAGTTGAATTTTTTGTATGAGAATATATATACCAAAAATCTAAAGATGTTACAAACGTGAAAACTGGTATTTGGAATGTCCTTTAAAAATAAAGAGACATGCATTTTGCTGAGGGGGAGATCAATGTGTTCGGGGAGGGAAACGGCGATGCATTCCTTTTACGTAATACTATTAATTTAGTTTTAGTTGATGATGTTGAACCTTTAGTACCTAAAGACAATCTTCATTCTCCACTATGTGTTAGTTACAACATGGTGAAGTGGTTTAAAGTAAATGAGGCAAGAAATTATAATTTCCAAAACTGATTTTTTAAATTGTATGTTCTTTTGAGAAATTGTGCGAATGGGTGGGGGTGGGGGGAATCAAGGGTAAAAATGTTGAAGCTGTTCGTGTCTTCTATGAAAAAATTTACTCAGTATTTGAAGAATGTATTCCCAATGTAAAAACTTATAAACGTAAGTATCCTGTATGGTTAACAAAATATGTCATGATGAACCTTATGTTAAATGATAAGTTCAGGAAGATAAAGCATCTGTCGGAATACAACTTGACACAGTTTAAAGCGCTTAGGTCGAAAATCAAACATGCTATAAAGATGGCGTTTAATGAATGTATTAATCATATTAACATTGAAATAAATAGTAATGCGAGCAATTTTTGTAATTTCATTAAAAATAAAAGAAAGCAGATTGTATACAATATGTGAACGGAATATAATAGAAAAATATACGTACATTAAATATAGTAATAATCAAAATAACTGAAGTACTGCTCAGAAAACCAGCCCTAAATTAAACCGCTCTTGTTTAATGGGGAGTTGTCTTGCACGAACTCTATTACCTCATCTGGATAGCGCTCTCTCACACCCGGCACCATAATATTCTTCTGAGTGCCCTAATATATGTGATGAAGCACCCCCAACACAACACAGATTTGCGACCACTGCGTGGAAATTCGGCTATCTATCTTTTGTCGAACCGGCCTCCCCATGGCTTTTAAACATGAACCGGCCGACCTCCGCACATGATCCCAATTACGATTTAACTCCTTCTCCACCGGAAGAGTTGGCCTTGCGGTTAATGGCGCTCCAGCTGTGAGCTTGCATCCGGGAGATAATAGGTTCGAATCCCACTGTCGGCAGGCCTGAAGATGGTTTTTCGTGGTTTCCGTTTTTCACACCAGGCAAATGCTGGGGATGTACCATAATTAAGGCCACGGCTGCTTCTTTAGCACTCCTAGCCGTTTCCTATCCCATGTGTGTCGGTGCGACGTAAGGAAAATATGTAAAACTCCATCTCGGCACCGATCGATTATCTGTTCATTAGAATGAGACTATTTGATACCAGCTTCTTTGCAGTGGAGTCATTGCTTCTTGTAATATTTTATGGACCGCATGTGGACATCTAGGAAAATTGGTCGTCTGCAAGATCTCCGCCCAGTTTAAGGAAAGGTAGTTCCTTGTATTCCTTGTAGTTCTCTTACACATGATGAATTTATTTTAAGTAACTCACCTTCGGATCCATGATAGCCGTTGATGCACAACTGACCTAATCCTTCCTTAGCCATTGCGTGTTGTATTGGCATCAAGATATACGGAGAAAAACTAGGACAGGAGAGAACTCAAAGCAATTAGTATTTGCTTTACGTCGCACCGACACAGATAGGTTTTATGGCGGCGATCGGACGGGAACGGCCTAGGAATGGGAAGGAAGCGGCCGTGGCCTTAATTAAGGTACAGCCCCAGCATTTGCCTGGTGTGAAAATGGGAAACCACGGAAAACCATCTTCAGGGCTGCCGACAGTGGGATTCGAACCCACTATCTCCCGGATGCGAGCTCACTGCTGCGCGGCCCTAACCGCACTGCCAACTCACCCGCAAATTAGTATTGTAGCGTATTTTTCCTCTGCCTAGGCCCTGTACACCTGCTTCAGTTCCATTGTGTGTTGGATTGAGTAACCTTAAGACTACTACCGACTTCATGCATCAGTGTACTCAATCCATTTCCCATGGTACGATGTGATGAGTACTTAATGTTTCCGGTGTATCATTTTAAATTTTAATGTCAAAATACTGGCGGGTTCACAATAAGTTTCCTACATGCCGAATGTCAACGGAAGCCGAGACATTTTAGTCAGATTATTAACAATATTCAAATTCCCTTGCATTAATCTCGGATGGTTGGTCGCATATTTCAGGACATTTTTCGGTAAATTGTACTACTATTTCAAAGGAATCTATCCTTGACGATACCATTTCCGAAACACAATCAGCCCTATAAGAAACATGATCTGCCAAAACGCCCTCTGCCCAGCAAGATAAAGTTATTCAACACGAAGGAATGACGTGTCCGCCTCGGTGGTGTAGTGGTTAGTGTGAATAGCTGCCACCCTCAGAGGCCCGGGTTCGATTTCCGGCTCTGGCACGATATTTGAAAAGTAGTACGAGGTCTGGAACGGGCTCCACTCAGTCTCTGGAGGTCAACTGAGTAGAGGTAGGTTCGATTCCCATCTTAGCCATCCTCGAAATGGTTTTCCGTGGTTTCCTACTTCTCCTCCAGCAAATGCCGGTATGGTTCCTAACTTCAGGCCACGGCCGCTTCCTTCCCTCTTCCTTGTCTATCCCAACCAAACTTCCCATCCCCCGCAAGGCCCCTGTTCTGCATAGCAGGTGAGGCCGTCTGGGCAAGGTACTGGTCATCCTCCCCAGTTGTATCCCCAGCCCAGAGTCTGAAGCTCTAGGACATTCCCCTTGAGGCGGTAGAGGTAGGAATCCGAGGAAAAAACGACCCTGGAGGATAAACAGATAAAGAAGAAGAAGAGGAAGAGACGTTCTGACTATCTTGCATCAATAATCTTGAATATTATCAGCAAAATCGATCACGATTGATGACAAAGTTCGAAATAGATATATGATTTATTTTAACTGGCAACGTTAGCGACACGTGTCCCTGTTCTACACGTAACCTTTGAGTACAACAATCTGAAACGATTTACTGTGCTACTGTAAATAAAGTATCTAATATACTACACAGTATAAGGTAAATTAAATTTTGCTTCAAAGTACAATAATATATTACCTACGAAGAAATTAAAATACAATACCGGACGAGTTGGCCGTGCGTGTAGAGGCGCGCGGCTGTGAGCTTGCATCCGGGAGATAGTAGGTTCGAATCCCACTATCAGCAGCCCTGAAAATGGTTTTTCGTGATTTCCCATTTTCACACCAGGCAAATGCTGGGGCTGTACCTTAATTAAGGCCACGGCCGCTTCCTTCCAACTCCTAGGCCTTTCCTATCCAACCGTCGCCATAAGACATATCTTTGTCGGTGCGACGTAAAGCCCCTAGCAAAAAAAAAATACAATAAATTACAATAATAATAATAATCTAGATAACCGTACTATTATTTACAATTTATTGATGAATACGAGAAATTTCTCCCATTCAGGAACGTTTTAGTAATCATGTTATAACAATGGGCGAAAAATATGAGGTAAAAAATAGGGGTCGTAATAAGGATTACTTAAATAGGGAACCACAGCAGTGTACTAGTACGGCTCTATTACTCTATTTGTTTGAAATATGTTCACTACTGAGCTTGAGAGCTGCAGTCGCTTAAGTGCGGACAGTATCCAGTATTCGGGAGATAGTGGGTTCGACCCCCACTGTCGGCAGCCCTGAAGTTTTTTCCATGGTTTCCCATTTTCACACCAGGCAAATGCTAGGGCTGTACCTTAATTAAGGCCACGGCCGCTTCCTTCCCACTCCTAGCCCTGTCGTAGCCATAAGACCTATCTGTGTCGGTGCGACGTAAGACAACTTGTAAAAAAATATGTTCACTGCCAGAGAAGTTTCCATATGTAACCATTACTGTTTGTGAAGCATAAAGTGGTCTGAGATGTACTTCAAAAGTTTAAAGATATTTCACTTTCACAAAGCACAAGACGCTGTAATGTAGAGCTCTTGTAGTGATTTTTCGTAATATAATGTTGAAGGATGCATTATGCTGAAAACAGTTGTTAGCTCCGGTGTAAAATTTGAGAAAATCATTGTGAGTTCATTACTAACAAACAAGACATGTCTGAAAATATAAGAAGCTTTTCAGGCGGAAAACATCTCTCTGAGGCCGGAACAACAGATGACTGAGGTACCCGAGTTGTTTTCACAACATTCCGCGGTCGTAGGTTGGAAGAAAAGTCAAATCATTCCTCTTGACCAGACCAGACTAAACAAGTTTGACATTCTTCACTCTATCTCGTGAAGCGGAGTGCATGCAACTTTCTTACATTTCCAGTTCCCTCAACTTATTTACATATGCTGTATTTTTTCTTCTCTTCCTTTATTCATTCTCTCATTTTCATTCCGCATTACATGTCGACGTCTGCTACTGCAAAGATTTTGTAATCCAGGGCCGTATTGTTTCAACTTCTGACCAAACATCATTTATGTTTCGTTATATATATCAACTAGCAAGATACCCGTGCTTCGCTACGGTATTATACTGAAATTCATAATTGAATGCTTAACGTGTTATATATATAATCCTCCGAAATTCGCGATCTGACTCGTTTTCTGAGAGATTACTTCAAAGTTCCTCACATTTTTCAATCCTTCTTTCCAGCAATCGATTTCGTACTTCCCGGGCTAGGTCCAGGTATTCCACGCGGTCAGTTGGGTCCGTAAATCTTTGTCATCTTTTCCTATAAACATTTTTAGTATGGATCAAATCCTGAAGGAGATCCGGCGTGGTGTCGTCTTGGGCGCCTTGGCGGTACTGAACCCGCGGCCGGACTGTATTCGTAGACATTACCAGGCGAGGACCCGTTTCCAGCGCGGTCCGCACATTTTGACGACGGTCCAGAACATTGTTATTATTATTATTATTATTATTATTATTATTATTATTATTATTATTATTATTATTATTATTATTATTATTATTATTAGAAGTTCTGGACCCCACAGCAAGATGCAAGACCGCTACTTGGCGGTAAATTACATCTGCTGTCATTGTCATTGTGGACAATGTGACCAGCACCATTGTCGCGCGTAGGCAAGTGAGTGTGCGGGATTTCTGGCGATACCAATGACATACTTACGTGCATTATTGACCTTATTATAGAGGTGAACAATTGCACCGTCAATATCATTCCTATCGTTTATTTCAAATGTGTTTACATTTTTATTTATATGACAGGAGAGTCTACTGTATTCTAAGAACGTTCTCCGAAGGAAAAGATGGCTGTTGGAAACGAACCCAGGAAAGATTAAAAATAATCAGTTTATGATCAGAATAAGTACATCGAAAATCTACAGCCTGTTTCCAGTCATTCGACAGGGTCAGGAATGGAATGAATAAAGCCCCATCTAGCGGCGACCATAGGAATTGTGCCGGCTGCCGAAGCACTCCTCTGGGGCAATGATCGATGAATGAAAAATGAAATTAAATATTGGACAGTGTTGCTGGAATGAATGATGACAGGGAAACCCGGAGTATCCGGAGAAAAACCTGTCCCGCTTCCGTTTTGTCCAGCACGAATGTCACATGGAGTGACCTGGATTTGAACCACGGAACCCAGCTGTGAGAGGCCGGCGCGCTGCCGCCTGAGCAACGAAGGATCCTTATAAGTACATTATGAACAGTAAAATCATTTGGTCTCACCTCCTTTTACACACCACCGCCGTTAAGTTTATTTAACCCCCTCCCCCAAAAAAAGAATGAAAAGAAGGCGTGTTCCTTTATGTTTGAAGGAGATTCCAAACACTAATATTCACGTCTGTTACCTACAGTTTTGAGATATAAGTATCCCCATAAAAATAATTCACTTATTTAACTTCCTTTCATAAACCTCCCCACCCCTAAGTGAATTTTCCGGCAAAAAATACTTGTTACTTTAATAGTAAAGGATCTTCTTAATACCAATTATCACGACTCTAACGTCTTAATTTTTTTATTTATGTGTCCTCATGATAGGAATTCAATTCCTTTTCACTCCCTCCCCAACCCCCAGGATTGTTTCCCCCAAAACGCGTTTTTCTTCGTTTTTAAAGGAGATCCAATTACCAATTTTCACGTCTGTAACAACTTTAGTTTTTAATTAGATGTATGTATTCCCATACAATTAAGTCAATTAATTTTCAATTCTTTCATCCCCCCCCCTTCATTGTATTTTCCGAGAATACGTGTTACTTTACTTTTAAAGCAGATTCCAAATATCAAATTTCAAGTCTGTAACATCTTCATTTTTGAGATATCAGTAGCCTAATTAAAAAAATTCAACACCATTTTCAGTCACCTTAACCACCCCCCTTCCACCAAAGTGGTATTTCCGAAAACTCAAAATACACATTTCTTTATTTTTAATATTGAAATATATCATTTTTCACTTCTGTAACATGTTAAGTTTTTTGAGATATACTGTAGAAATTCTCATTTTAAAATTTCACCCCTTTTTAGTTCCCCTTAAGTGGAGTTTCCAAAAACAAATCACCTATGTTTCTTTACATTTACAGGAGATTCCAAATACCCACTTTTGACGTCTGTAACATTTTACGTTTCTCAAATATTCTGTAGATATAGTATTTCGAAAAATTCACCCTAATTTGTCACTCCTGTTTAACCGCCATTAATTGGATTTTCGAAAAACAAAAAATACGTGTTTCTTTATTGTTAAAGGAGATCCCATATACAAATTTTCAGTTCTGAAATATCTTCAGTTTCTGAGATATATGTATCCTCATTAAAAGCATTCAACCCATTATTCAGCATTTTACACCCCTCCTATTGGGATTTACAGAAAACAAACAAATACGTGTTCCTTTATTCTTAAAGGAGATTCTAAATACCAATTTTTACATCTGTAAACTTTTAAAGTTTTAATATGTAGACACACTCATTTTAAAAATTCACCCCCATTTTCACTCCCCACCCCCCATTATTTGGATTTTCTAGAAACGAAAAAATGCCTGTTTCTTTATTTTAGATCTCAAATACCAATTTTCTGGTCTGTAATACACTGACTGACAGAGCAAATGCAACACCAAGAAGGAGTGGTCAGAACTTTATGCCAATTGCAGGGTAGACTGACGTCACTGAGGTATGCTCATGATGTGAAATGCGCCGCTGTGCTGCGCACGTAGCGAACGATAAATGGGACACGGCGTTGGCGAATGGCCCACTTCGTACCGTGATTTCTCAGCCGACAGTCATTGTAGAACGTGTTGTCGTGTGCCACAGGACACGTGTATAGCTAAGAATGCCAGGCCGCCGTCAACGGAGGCATTTCCAGCAGACAGACGACTTTACGAGGGGTATGGTGATCGGGCTGAGAAGGGCAGGTTGGTCGCTTCGTCAAATCGCAGCCGATACCCATAGGGATGTGTCCACGGTGCAGCGCCTGTGGCGAAGATGGTTGGCGCAGGGACATGTGGCACGTGCGAGGGGTCCAGGCGCAGCCCGAGTGACGTCAGCACGCGAGGATCGGCGCATCCGCCGCCAAGCGGTGGCAGCCCCACACGCCACGTCAACCGCCATTCTTCAGCATGTGCAAGACACCCTGGCTATTCCAATATCGACCAGAACAATTTCCCGTCGATTGGTTGAAGGAGGCCTGCACTCCCGGCGTCCGCTCAGAAGACTACCATTGACTCCACAGCATAGACGTGCACGCCTGGCATGGTGCCGGGCTAGAGCGACTTGGATGAGGGAATGGCGGAACGTCGTGTTCTCCGATGAGTCACGCTTCTGTTCTGTCAGTGATAGTCACCGCAGACGAGTGTGGCGTCGGCGTGGAGAAAGGTCAAATCCGGCAGTAACTGTGGAGCGCCCTACCGCTAGACAACGCGGCATCATGGTTTGGGGCGCTATTGCGTATGATTCCACGTCACCTCTAGTGCGTATTCAAGGCACGTTAAATGCCCACCGCTACGTGCAGCATGTGCTGCGGCCGATGGCACTCCCGTACCTTCAGGGCCTGCCCAATGCTCTGTTTCAGCAGGATAATGCCCGCCCACACACTGCTCGCATCTCCCAACAGGCTCTACGAGGTGTACAGATGCTTCCGTGGCCAGCGTACTCTCCGGATCTCTCACCAATCGAACACGTGTGGGATCTCATTGGACGCCGTTTGCAAACTCTGCCCCAGCCTCGTACGGACGACCAACTGTGGCAAATGGTTGACAGAGAATGGAGAACCATCCCTCAGGACACCATCCGCACTCTTATTGACTCTGTACCTCGACGTGTTTCTGCGTGCATCGCCGCTCGCGGTGGTCCTACATCCTACTGAGTCGATGCCGTGCGCATTGTGTAACCTGCATATCGCTTTGAAATAAACATCAATTATTCTTCCGCGCCGTCTCTGTTTTTTCCCCAACTTTCATCCCTTTCGAACCACTCCTCCTTGGTGTTGCATTGTCACTGTCAGTCAGTGTATCTTCAGCTTCTGAAATATAAGTAGCCTCATTAAAGGCATTCAACCCCTTTTTCACCCTTTCCCACCCTTCCTATTGGGATTTTCCGAAAACAAAAAATACGCGTTTCTTTATTTTTAATGGAGATTCTAAATACCAATTTTTACATCTGTAAACTTTCAAAGTTTTGAGATATAGATACACTGATATTAAAAATTCAGCCCCCTTTTCACACTCCCATTAATTGGATTTTCCAAAAACAAAAAAATACGTGTTTATTTTTAATAGAGATCAAAAGTACCAATTTTCAGGTCTGTAATACCTTCAGTTTCTGAGATATAAGTACCGGTATCCTGATTAAAGGCATTCAACTACTTTTTCACCCTTTTTCACCCCTCCTATTGAGATTTTCTGAAAACAAAAAAATACGTATTTCCTTATTTTTCAAGAAGATTCTAAATACCAATTTTTACATTTGTAAACTTTTAAAGTTTTGAGATATATAGATTCACTCATTTTAAAATTTCACCCCCCTTTTCACCCCCTTAGCGACGGAATATCCAAAAATCCTCTCTTAGCGAGCACCTACATCTTAATATGAATGTATTCCCAAAATTTCATTTCATTATGTCCAGTAGTTTTGGCTCGGCGATGATGAATCAGTCAGTCAGTCAGTCAGTCAGTCAGTCAGTCAGTCAGTCAATCAGTCAGTCAGTCAGTCAGTCAGTCAGGACAAGCTATTTTATATATATAGATGATATAAGTAAAGAAGTGGAATCAGAGATAAAGCTGTTTGCAGATGATGTTATTCTGTACAGAGTAATAAATAAGTTACATGATTGTGAACGGCTGCAGGGTGACCTCGATAGTGTTGTGAGATGGACATCACGCAATGGTATGATGATAAACGGGGTTAAAAGTCAGGTTGTGCGTTTCACAAATAGGAAAAGTCCTCTCAGTTTTAATTACTGCGTTGATGGGGTGAAAGTTCCTTTAAGCGATCATTGTAAATACCTAGGTGCTAATATAAGAAAAGACCTTCATTGGGGTAATCACATGAATATGATTGTTAATAAAAGGTACAGATCTCTGCACATGGTCATGAGGGTATTTAGGGGTTGTAATAAGGATGTAAAGGAGAGGGCATATAAGTCTCTGGTAAGACCCCAACTAGAGTGTGGTTCCAGTGTATGGGACCCTCACCAGGATTACTTGATTCAAGAACTAGAAAAAAATCCAAAGAAAAGCAGGTCGATTTGTTCTGAGTGATTTCCGACAAAAGAGTAGCGTTACAAAAATGTTGCAAAGTTTGGGCTGGGAAGACTTGGGAGAAAGGAGACAAGCTGCTCGACTAAGTGGTATGTTCCGAGCTATTAGTGGAGAGATGGCGTGGGAGGACATCAGTAGACGAATAAGTTTGAGTGGCGTCTTTAAAAGTAGGAAAGATCACAATATGAAGATAAAGTTGAAATTCAAGAGGACAAATTGGGGCAAATATTCGTTTATAGGAAGGGGAGTTAGGGATTGGAATAACTTACCAACTTAATTTTCCAATTTCTTTGCGATCATTTAAGAAAATGCTAGTAAAACAACAGATAGGGAATCTGCCACCTGGGCGACTGCCCTAAATGCAGATCAGTATTGATTGATTGATTGATTGATTGATTGATTGATTGATTGATTGATTGATTGATTGATTGATTGATTGATTGATTGATTGATTGATTGATTGAATTATACCTACCAATGTTTTCATGTCTTGTCGACGTATGTGAGTTTTGAACCGACGGATAGCAAGGACTAATGTTTTCTACAATCGAACTTCCTCCTTCATATTCGTTCACTACATCGTCGGCACCAGTACCAAGTTTTATTCACCATTATGCATGCCCATCCCGGGGTTTTCTTGGATGTTTTAGCAACGGATGAAATGGGCTAAGTTGTTGAAAAAATATTACAAATATTTACAAAGTTACTGAACAACCACGGAAGGAAAACATTAACAGTTGTTATCCCTTCCCTCTTTCGCCGGAACTGAACAACTTTGTAATCAGTTTCCACAGATTCATTCGCTGCATTCTCGTTCTCACTATTGTAATGAAAGCTCATCTTATAAACATTCCCGACAATATCTAAAGTATCATCTACCATCGTGCTTTCATTGGGTAGACACACGGCATAGAATTACTGTAAGAATATTGTAAAGGGGTCCCGGGTCCGAATCTTGGCTAAGTCAGGGATTTTTACCTTCATTAGTTAATTCCTCTGGCGGTAGGACTTGGCGTTTGCGCCTACTTCAACATTAGATTTCATCGTAGTTACGGCCCCACCCACACAGAAGCGCCAGTCGTCCATGGGGTACACCCGCAGGATCTGCACCACGCCTCTCCGGTGGCCCATATTTTATTATTATTATTATTATTATTATTATTATTATTATTATTATTATTATTATTATTATTATTATTACGGCACAAACCCGTCTCCCAACACAACTACATTTACTTAATGTATGAAATATTATATATTTCATTTTATCCTTCCGATTTCTCCGTCTTGTAGTCAACTGTTGGGTATCTAGGTCTCTGCTGTTTTAGTGGGTATTGGCTTGGTGCGTATCTTAACAAGCATTCTTTCAATCAATCAATCAATCAATCAATCAATCAATCAATCAATCAATCAATCAATCAATCAATCAATCAATCAATCAATCAATCAATCAATCAATCAATCAATCAATGATCTGCAATGAAGGGTATTTGTAAATTTATCGAACATATCCCTTGATAAATTATTCCATCCCGTAATTCCTCTTCTTACAAAAAATCATTCGCCCCAATTTATCCTCCTGAATTCCAATTTTGTGCTCATGTTATGGTCTTTCCTACGCTAAAAAGTTCTACTCAAGCTTATTCCTCTACTAAAGTCATTCCCCGCCATCTCTCCAGTGACAGCTCGGAACATACCACTTAAACAAATCGTGTTGCTTTTCTTTATATCTTTTCCAGTTCTTGTATCATGAAATCGTGATGAGAATCTCATACATGGGAACCACGCTCTAAGTTGGGTCTTACCAGAGAGTTATATGCCATCTTCTTTTCATTTTTACTCTCATAACCATGTGAAGAGAGCTGTAACCTTTCTTAACAACCTCAATGAAGGACCTGAATTTTCGTCCCGATTACCAATATTCAATCGTCTGAAAACTTGTTGTGTTTTAACTGTTAGATTCAACCAGAGACTGTTAGCCCGCCTGGTGGCCATGAAAGTCTCTCACACATGGCGTCTCCGAAGGCCATACATCATATCATATCATATCATATCATATCATATCATATCATATCATATCATATCATATCATATCATATCATATCATATCATATCATATCATATCATATCATATCATATCATATCATATCATATCATATCATATCATATCATATCATATCATATCATATCATATCATATCATATCATATCATATCATATCATATCATATCATATCATATCATATCATATCATATCATATCATATCATATCATATCATATCATATCATATCATATCATATCATATCATATCATATCATATCATATCATATCATATCATATCATATCATATCATATCATATCATATCATATCATATCATATCATATCATATCATATCATATCATATCATATCATATCATATCATATCATATCATATCATATCATATCATATCATATCATATCATATCATATCATATCATATCATATCATATCATATCATATCATATCATATCATATCATATCATATCATATCATATCATATCATATCATATCATATCATATCATATCATATCCCATTACTGTATGTGTTCCAAAACTAAGTGTATTAAGTTGATTTCTATTCACGTTAGTGTAACGCTTTCCTTGTATTGTAAATAATTATAAAGGTATTATTTGATGCTATTGCGGCCTGTGCTGACATTCACAATACATAACAATGTTGGCCTTCATAATAAAGTGAAATCCCTCTCGCAAACAAATGAAATACGAAAACCAATTTTTGATCGTATCCTTGAAGTGGCAGTGCCCTGTTCTTACCATATCTTACACGTGAATGATAAGCATTTTGTAAAAGAGGAATATGTGAATACCAAATTCTTATGAAGAACTATGTACGAAAAGCTATATCTCAATTCTGAAGGGTTCCCTCGCTCTGTGAGCAACGACTGCGTATTCGGCCTTAAAATGAATAGGAAAAGTAGTTTGCGGTGTGCTTAGTGTAGATTGATGGGATTATGCTTTGTGGATTTGTTAATCACTGGATTCAGGGTTAGGAATCGAATGGTGTCATGGCTCATAAAACTGTTACGTTGACCACGTACTCTCCAGTATCTATAGACCACCTGACTCTGCTAGTCAAGGCCCAAATCTGGGCTGTATTGCTTCGGGTTTTGATTAGGGTGTCTGGTATTGTTACGAAAGTTCATTTAAATACCATTCTACGTTGAAGTAGTTAATGGATGGCGAGCTGGACACCAGTATTTCAACGGAATGAGCTGTCGTGTACTTGTTTGTATTAAATATGAACCAGGCAAAGTTTCTTTAAATAGGCCTACTATATAAGCCCTACAGCGCTTCATATAAGGATGGATAGAGAACAAGGAATCCAGTTCCAGACTTTTACACCTTCCCATATCAAACTTTATTATTCCTCAGTTGTTAGGTTCACTTATTTTGAAGTTCAGAGAAGCCGTGTAGGAGTACCATTGGCATATCTCCAAGAAAAAACGTTTGGAGTTGGCCGTGTAGCTAGGGTCGAGCAGTTGTGGGTTTGCATTCCGGTGATACTGGGTTCGAACCCCACTGACAGCAGCCCATAAGACCTATCTGTGTCGGTGCGACGTAAAGGAAATTGTGAAAAAGACTAATTGTCCATTGAACGTTAGTATGTCATAAGCTAACTGACGTATACCTGTAAACGAGAAGTTTATAAATTTATTTATTCAAAGTTAGTTTCGGCAGACTGAAGACCTGAACATTTGTAAATTAAATGAGTCGAAACTGTAAAGAGATGACTTCAGATATCACAAAATTATGTTTTACTTGAATGAATGTCAATTTTGAATTAATACTTTCACTGCATAAATAAAATTTGTACAAACAGTGTCTTATTTCATTCACTTAGGTCTAAATAGAATATACAAGGTCTCTCTTGTAACACCCAGAGGGAACGCACGGTGTTTGTACTCTGGGCTACGGCAGTTGCGGTATGGGAGCCTGCACGTGTTCGACCTGGCAAGCATGAGTCGCCAGTGAATCTCAGCTGTTAACATGGTGAGGCTGTTATCATTGCAACACCGTATGTAAACGTTCTGGTTTCATCTAAATGGTCATACCCATGGTGTTTATGAAGTCCGTCATCATTATGCTGTTAGTGCACGACGAAAAATTGGGCCTATTTCTTTTAGACGACAGTAAATGCAGAGTGGTACCAAGGTGGCATTTTGACGCCATTCTTTCATCAGTTTGCGGAAGAAGAAAAATCGTGTGGGTGGTCTGAACAAGATTCAGCTCTTCGTACAATCTCGGAAGTGTTTGCAGTGCTGGTCTATTTCCCCCTCGTTCTCCAGACTTGTGCAGTAAACTGAAGGGAAAGTGTATCGAACAAATCCTAACGCATCCGAGAAACTGAAACAAAACATTTCGAATGAAATCATAAATATAGAACTCACTCGCGTCAGGCGGAATGGGGTTACCAGATACAGATACGACGACACTTCCAGATTGCAGGGCGGCCGCACGAGACTAAGTTCGGCTGAGGCAACTGCCGTAGCGCAGAGTACGAGCACCGTGCGCTCGGTCTGAGTTTATAAGAGAGGCAAGTGGTACACTAAGAAGAACGCTTAAAAAGAACTAGAAAGCTAAGAAAAATTACATTTTATTGAAACCACAACTCTTCCAACACTTTCACTTGCGAGTGAAGTAAAGACAAACAGAAAATGCAGATAAGTGAAACCACAAACTTAAGATCAGTCAAAGGTTGCAGTAGATCAGGCTATATCAGAAATGAAACTATTAGGCACAACCTGGGGGTAGTTGGGGTTTCGATTCCATAACGAACTGCAGAGAGAAATGGCTAGACATGTAAACATAATTTATAATGAAAGACTTTCCAGGCAAGAGATACATTACAGGCCAAGAAGTAAGGGCGGGCGAGGACGACCTTGGAATAGAGGGGATTAGTGAGGTTAGTAAAGGTAAAAACCTCATCCATAGAGTGAAGAAGAAGAAGAAGAAGAAGAAGAAGAAGAAGAAGAAGAAGAAGACAATTCCATGGCAAATTTACAAGGGACACTTCCAGTCGAATCCCACACAGCCAGATGGAAGTTGGGGTGGGTAAGAAGTATATTATGTTGTGTGCAAATGCAATAGCGGTGAAGGGAGGATTGTCGTGACTTGAAAGAGCCGAATGAGTGAATATTTTCATTATCACGTTGTCTACGTAGAGTTTTGAATTGAAAAAGTAAACCCGTAAGGCATAAGTACACACTGTAACAAGAAAATAAATGTTCATGATATACTTATATCTTTATAATACCAGAATATAATTTTGTAAAAATGGAAATTAAGATCATATACAGAATTTTGGTATGGATACATCAAGAAGTACTCTAGAAAATTGGATTTATCTCATGCAACGTAAGTACCACAATGCCGAGAGAGTTGGCCGTACGGTTAGGGTCGCATAGCCGTGAGATAGTGGGTTCGAACCCCACTGTTTACAGCTCTGAAAATGGTTTTCCGTGGTTTCCTATTTTCACACCAGGATGGGCCTGTACGTTAATTACAGCCACGGTCATTTCCTTCCCATTCCCAGAACTTTCCTCTCCCATCCTCGCCTTAAGACCTGTGGGTGTCGGTGCGACGCAAATAATGTTTAGAAAAACACATTCTGCAAAATAATAGTTTGGTGAATTTCGAAATGATAATTTTTCAAAATGTGATATCTTTTCAAAATTATTAATTATTGCTTATGTCCTGTGATGTTTTACTTGTTCAATCCAAAACTCTGCATCGATAACATGATTATGTTAAATATTCACGTATTTGGCTCCTCATAGCTTCGCCTCCCTGAAACTATTCACCATTGTATGTTGATAATTTAGTAATTTAATGTACTTCTTGTCCACCAACACAAATCTCGAAGTGTGGGGGGTCTATGGGGTAGCGTCCCTTGTTAGATCCCGAATTCTCCTTATGATCCATTTCTTTGACCAGCGTCCGTATATGTTAGAAGTTTGTAAAGAAAGTGGTGTTAACATCCGGACACTAGACTTCCGCCGGCACTGTTTGTTTGTCCGGCGTGTTGGTGGTCCCCTCAATAGGCCGCTCTGTTATTCTTAGCAGCTCCAGATGGTTCAGCTCAGTCTCTGCAGCAGACCGCATGACGCCAAGGGGCTCCACGGTTGCTATTAGCGAAGGCGTCATTACAAGGAGTTTGGGGAGTCGGCCCGATCTTCCTTGAGGGAGAGGTAGGGGGAATATCCTACTCCTGTCCATGGCATTATGCAAGTTTTCTTCTTACTTTTCCAGTTTAATTTAGTAGCTGCTAGGATGCACCAGCACCCGCCGTTCCAGACCAATCATTTGTCAGAATAAACACAATTTTTTTTAACCTAGCTGGGACACAGTGATGGTGCATGGTGTGTCATGATTGTCATGGCTTACTCACATCTCTTTGAATGTTATAAATAGGTTTCGGATATTTAGGACCTGAAAAAATCAAAGTATGCAGGCAAATATGCTCTTAAAAGTAGCGAAATACGGCCCAAACAATGGAAAATATGATCAAACAAATGTAATTCTAACGAATGGTTATTGTAATTCATTATACAATCTTACTGCATTACATCAGTTAATTTCCTCACTCGTTATTTTAACTTAATTCTATCATTTAGGTGTGGTCAGTACCAAAGATATAGCGGGTAGTTTAACATCACACACTTTGCAGAAGAAGCATTCCTCCCCGAAATCATCAAAGCAATTTTTTAAATTACCACTTTCCTTCTGACAGATTCATCACTGTTAATGGACCTAATCAATCAATCAATCAATCAATCAATCAATCAATCAATCAATCAATCAATCAATCAATCAATCAATCAATCAATCAATCAATCAATCAATCAATCAATCAATCAATCAATCAATCAATCAATCAATCAATCAATCAATCAATCAATCAATCAATCAATCAATCAATCAATCAATACTGATCTGCATTTAGGGCACTCGCCCAGGTGGCAGATTCCCTATTTGTTGTTTTCCTAGCCTTTTCCTAAATGATTTCAAAGAAATTGGAAATTTATTGAACATCTCTCTTGGTAAGTTATTCCAATCCCTAACTCCCCTTCCTATAAATGAATATTTGCCCCAGTTTGTCCTCTTGAATTCCAACTTTATCTTCATATTGTGATCTTTCCTACTTTTATAAACGCCATTCAAACTTATTCGTCTACTAATGTCATTCCACGCCATCTCTCCGCTGACAGCCCGGAACATACCACTTAGTCGAGCAGCTCTTCTTCTTTCTCTCAATTCTTCCCAACCCAAACATTGCAACATTTTTGTAACGCTACTCTTTTGTCGGAAATCGCCCAGAACAAATCGAGCTGCTTTTCTTTGGATTTTTTCCAGTTCTTGAATCAGGTAATCCTGGTGAGGGTCCCATACACTGGAACCATACTCTAGTTGGGGTCTTACCAGAGACTTATATGCCCTCTCCTTTACATCCTTACTACAACCCCTAAACACCCTAATAACCATGTGCAGAGATCTGTACCCTTTATTTACAATCCCATTTATGTGATTACCCCAATGAAGATCTTTCCTTATATTAACACCTAGATACTTACAATGATCCCCAAAAGGAACTTTCACCCCATCAACGCAGTAATTAAAACTGAGAGGACTTTTCCTACTTGTAAAACTCACAACCTGACTTTTAACCCCGTTTATCAACATACCATTGCCTGCTGTCCATCTCACAACATTTTCGAGGTCACGTTGCAGTTGCTCACAATCTTGTAACTTATTTATCACTCTATAGAGAATAACATCATCCGCGAAAAGCCTTACCTCCGATTTCACTCCTTTACTCATATCATTTATACATATAAGAAAACATAAAGGTCCGATAATACTGCCTTGAGGAATTCCCCTCTTAATTATTACAGGGTCAGATAAAGCTTCACCTACTCTAATTCTCTCAGATCTATTTTCTAGAAATATAGCAACCCATTCAATCACTCTTTTGTCTAGTCCAATTGCACTCATTTTTGCCAGTAGTCTCCCATGATCCACCCTATCAAATGCTTTAGACAGGTCAATCGCGATACAGTCCATTTGACCTCCTGAATCCAAGATATCTGCTATATCTTGCTGGAATCCTACAAGTTGAGCTTCAGTGGAATAACCTTTCCTAAAACCGAATTGCCTTCTATCGAACCAGTTATTAATTTCACAAACATGTCTAATATAATCAGAAATAATGCCTTCCCAAAGCTTACATACAATGCATGTCAAACTTACTGGCCTGTAATTTTCAGCTTTATGTCTATCACCCTTTCCTTTATAAACAGGGGCAACTATAGCAACTCTCCATTCATCTGGTATAGCTCCTCCGACCAAACAATAATCAAATAAGTACTTCAGATATGGTACTATATACCAACCCATTGTATTTTGTATATCTGGAAGTCAAGTAGGGATGACATAAAAATGTTAGTGTTGAACTGTAGAAGTATTGTAAAGAAAGGAATAGAATTAAGTAATATAATAGATACATACTTACCAGATATTGTACTAGGAATTGAATCATGAGTGAGAAATGATATAATGGATGCAGAACATTTCTCCTTGAACTGGAGTGTTTGTCGTAGAGATAGGATAGGAATGGTAGGAGGGGGAGTATTCATTATGATGAAAGACGAATTTGTAACCTACGAACAAGTTAAATATGACAAGATGACATTCTAGGTGTAAGACTCATGTCTAAACATAATGTGTCATTTCACTGTTTGCAGTGAAGTTTATCTGGAGCAAAAATGGTGACTATGCCGTAAGAACGCGAGAAATAAAACGTCAACGTGTTCACAAATTTTAAAAGAATGATATGTTCATCAGGTAAAAGAAGGGAATGAATTATAGAAGGTGATGAGAGAAGAAGACATCAAAATATTGTTAAAATGTATTATTGAGAAAAAAATCGATTTCACTGGAGACATACTGGCAGAGCTCTACACGAATCAATTCGTGAAGAAGGCTGATTGAGAAGAAAGAAATATATATAACTAAAGATAAATAATAGTGAACGTCTACACGGAAAGTACAAATCATCAGCGGTAGAGAATTCTTACTATTTTGTAATATAAAACGGCACGGTGTAATTGGCAGATTACCTCAGTGCTACGTCACGAGATACCGGCAAGAAGACGTACATAACGAAAGGAATTCAATCATAAGAAGTTAGGAAATAATAACAACTGTTGCGCAAGACATAGAAAGATTATATTAGGATAAACTGAAGCCATACTAGACATGTTGAAAGTCTCTAAAACATCATAAGATATCATTATAAGAAGCAGTAGTCACAGAAGATGACGAAAATGACCATGTTGATGTCTTTTCTATTTCCACTGCCCATGAAACCAACTACGTCATGTGCTAGAAATGCAGAGGCGGAGGCTACCTAGATGATGGTGACACGAACGACAAGTGGAGCCCATGAGGACCGGAGATGATCGAAGACCATCCCTAGCATTTCCGAGAGGCTGATACGATGCCGTGAACCCGAACACCGCATGTCCTAGCCAGCTGGACGAGTGACAGAGACAACGAAAGCAGGAGGAAAGGATAAGTTAACTAAGCACGTTCTTCTCGTGAGTAATTCAGATAATATTTGTTTGGACAGTGCCATTTTGGATTTATATATTCCTTACTTGAAGGATTCATATGAAGTGCTATTTTAAGTTTCCTAAAGTAGTGATGTTACGTGAATAGTCAACTGAATTTACAGTATCGGAGGTTATTAGGTAATCATCTAACATGAATGACAGGTCCATTGGAGTAGGAAGTGATTAACCAGTGATGATTTAATTTTTGCTTTCGTAATGTTGCCAATGTTGAATGAAAAGAGGTTAATTGGTGTAAATGCAATATTATTCGATATTGTGGTTAACATTAGGTTTACATTAGGGCATGTACTGTTTAAGCTGAGATGAAATGAGATCGTATATAGGTTGTTATAATGTCGTAGGAAGACAAAATAAGATAATTTATGGAATTTGAAGAAAATTTGAGTACAAAATAGAATATTTGGATGGATGATTAACGATGGGAGTGTAACATGCGTCAAGTTGAGATGAATTATTATATCGTTCTAATACAGAGTCAAACATGAGATGTGTAATATGAAATGAATGAGTTATATATGAAGAATGGTAGAATATTATGAGGAATAATGATGGTGATGATTATTGTTACGTCGTAAATGAAGAGATAGATAATTTTAGCAATGAAATTAAGTCAATTGACGCAGTTCGTGATAAGAATGATTATAATTGGTTCTCAAACGTATGTTAATTCTTCAGGAAGCTTTATATAGTACCACTTACGATCCAAATAACGTGCCTATCTTAACAACTACTCATTTGATCATGGAAAATAAATCTAAATAGGGATGATAGAACGAATGTAGCCTATTTATGTACGATTTCCTAACCATGCATTCTGATAAGACAAGTTTAGAAGCTTATTTATTTACATGATATGATATCACTGGTGACATTATCCGTAACTGAAGGTTGATGGCGACTAATAGTCTTCTTACTAACCAGGTTACTTAATATCCAGTTGAATTACATTATGTACTTGTCAGATGTGAGTGATAGCTGAAAATCAGGTCATATACAATTACTGAATTGGCACTTAAAATTTTTTGAAAGTAATATTTACTTTTAATGAGCAACTCAACTAATAACAGTAATGATATTTCGGTTATTTATTTCAAAAAGAGGAATTTCTTACAGAGTTATCATTTCTTCAACGCAAGTGAAATACAACATTGAGAACTTGGAAAAGTTTAAAACATGTGAAATGTTTGTCATATTTGAGAAGAAGGCTTCTTTAACAAATAGTATTCCTGATGACTGAATGTGTTAGATACTGGCAAATAAGTTTATCGTACTGTGAATTGATTAGGGAATACTTAATTATTAGAACCAGATTATGTGATGAATGAAAGATAAAAAAGCGTGATTTCCATTTGAATCAGTGTAAGTAGTTTGCGTCTGACATTTTCTATAGCTCCCAATTAAGATTGCAAATATTTTGAACAGGTTTTCTTCTTATTAACTTAGTTGCAGGCCTTTAATTCAAACATATTTTGGAAGTAATTGATGAGAAGCAACGTCAGTTAATCATTATTATTTCTTTAATGATATTCGAAATACTGAAACTACTTTTCTCAATATTTTTCTTTATTTTAATAAATAGAATGGTATAGAACTTAATTATTCTTTCAATGACTCCTAGGATAAGTATTTACATTTTAAGTGAATGTATATTAAGAATTATGCCATGATATTCGGAAACTAACCGGATTCGCGACTAGGAGACGTCCGTTGCCTAGGTTTTGTTTAACCGGCAGTCTACCACGACGGTGTTTTCTCTCGATACGGAAACCATAGCCCAGAAATTCGTCTGTATTTGGAAATTGATGTTATGTTTGAGCTAGTCTGGATCTTACGCGACCCTACCTGGACGCTGGAACGGCGTAATACCTAAAAGGTAACTTGATATATTTGGAGTGTACAGACCGGGAAAAGGTAGCGCAGATGCTGATTCAGAATTATTTGATAAGGTAATCAGCTATATGGGAAATGACGTGGAAAGGAATGTGATTGTAGCGGGAGATCTGAATGTACTCAATGTAAACTGGGAAGGTAATGCGAACAGCTGATACAGAAAATGATGAAACCAACTAGAGGGAAGGATATATTGGATGTAGTGCTGGTAAAACCAGATGAGCTCTATAGAGAAACCGAAGTAATAGATGGTATTAGTGATCATGAAGCTGTTTTTGACGAATTTAAAAATAAATGTGATAGAAGAGAAGGTATTAAAAGTGGGACTATTGGGCAGTACCATATAGCTGATAAAGTAGGCACGAGAGAGTTTAAAAAAAGTAAATATGATCTGTGAAAAAAGGTAAATAAAAATGTAAACAGACTCTGGGATGGGTTTAAAGCAATTTTTGAGGAATATGAAAACAGGTTTGTACCTTTAAAGGTGATAATAAATGGTAAAGACCCACCTTGTTATAATAGAGAAATAAAAAGACTAAGGAGGTGCAGACAGGAAAGAATTAAACTTAGAAATAGCCGTGGAAGTAAGGAGAAACTGAAGGAACTTACTAGGAAACTGAATCTAGCAAAGAAGTCAGCAAGCATAATTGGCAGTCACACAAATTTTTGTGAAAAATTGTAGGGTATGTATAGGTACTTTAAGGCAGAAACAGGTTCCGAAAAGGACATTACAAGAATCATTAATGGACAAGGGGAGGGTGTATGCGAGTATCTTCAAAAGGCAGAAGTATTCAGTCAGCAGTACGTAAAGATTGTTGGTTCCAATGCTAACGTCCAGATAGAGGAGGCGACTAAGGCTAAGGAAGTATTAAAATTGACGTAGGATAACAACAACATTTACAGTAAGTTACAAATTTGAAAAATAGAAAAGCGGCTGGAATTGATAAGTTTTCTGGGGATATACTAAAGACAGTGGGTTGAGATATAGCACCATATCTGAAATACTTATTTGATTATTGTTTGCACGAAAGAGCTATACCAAACGAATGGAGAGTTGCTATAGTAGCCCCTGTGTATAAAGTAAAGGGTGACAGACATAAAGCTGAAAATTACAGGAAAATAAGTTGGACATGCATTGCATGTAAGCTTTGTGAAGACATTCTTTCTGATTATATTAGACACGTTTGCGAAGTTAGTAACTGGTTCGATAGAAGGCAGTTCGGGTTTAGGAAAGGTTTTTCCACTGAAGCTCAACTTGTAGGATTCCAGCAAGGTGTAGAATATATCTTGGATTCAGGGGGTCAAATGGACTGTATCGCGATTGACCTATCCAAGGAATTTGATACGGTAGATCATGGGAGACAACTGGCTAAAACGATTGCAATTGGACTAGACAAAATAGTGACTGAATGGGTTGCTATATTTCCAGAAAATAGATCTCAGAGAATTAGAGTAGGCGAAGCCTTATCTGACCCTGTAACAATTAAGAGGGGAATTCCTTAAGGCAGTATTATTGGGCCTTTATGTTTTCTTATATATATAAATAATAAATAAGTTACAAGATTGTGATCAACTGCAAAATGCCCTCGATAATGTTGTTAGAAAGACACCAGGCAATGTTATGATGATAAATGTGGTTAAAAGTCAGATTGTTAGTTTCACAAATAGTAAAAGTCCTCTCAATTTTAATTACTGCGTTGATGGGGTGAATGTTCCTTACGGTTATCACTGTAATTACCTAGGTGTTAATGCAAGGAAAGATTTTCATTGGGGTAATCACATAAATGGGATTGTAAATAAAGGGTACAGATCTCTGCACATGGTTATGAGGGTGTTTAGGGGTTGTAGTAAGGACACAAAGGAGAGAGCATATTTGTCTCTGGTAAGACCCCAACTAGTGTATGGTTCTAGTGTATTGGACCCTCACCAGGATTACTTCATTCAAGAACTGGAAAAATCAAAATGAAAGCAGCTCTATTTGTTCTGGGTGATTTCCTACAAAAGAATAGCGTTACAAAAATGTTGCAAAGTTTGGGCTGGGAAGAGTTGGGAGAAAGAAGACGAGCTGCTCGACAAGTGGTATGTTCCGGGCGGTCAGTGGAGAGATGGCATGGAATGACATTAGTAGACGAATAAGTTTGAGTGGTGTCTTTAAAAGTATTAAAGGTCATAATGTGAAGCTAAAGTTGGAGTTCAAGAGGACACATTGGGGAAAATATTCGTATATAGGAAGGGGAGTTGGGGATTGGAATAGCTTACCAAGGGAGACGTTCAATAAATATCCAATTTCTCTGAAATCATTTAAGAAAAGGCTTGGAAAACAACAGATAGGGAATTTGCCACCTTGGCGACTGTCCTAGATGCAGATCAGTATTGATTGATTGTAGACACTCAAAGCGACCTTGCAGAAATTAATATTGAGCCACTTGCAACCATACGGACCACATTCAGACAGAAATTCAATACCCAAAATGTCACATCCAAGGATCCAACAGCCAGGAACTTGAAGGTCAAATTGTTTCGGCACAAGAGAGGAGACAATCCCTCTTTGAAAGGATGAGAAAGTTTTGGAAAGATAATAATAACAAGAAGTCCAGTGCTATATAATGGTTTTACGTGCTCCTTAGAGTGAAAAACGCATTAATATGTTATAATAGTAACAATAATATTTTTCAGATAGACTTATATCCTTTCTCTATAAACAAAGTTGGTGTACACTAGTTTTATTGGTCGCTTTGAAACGGGTTCACCCATTACACTGATCTACAAAGAATGAATTTCTGCGGATATCTGGATATCCAAGACGCTTTTCAAGACAACTGAATCACGTTGATTCAAAATATGCAAACCTTTTGTCTCTGTCACCCACCGTTATTGAGATACATATCTATAATACATCATTTTAACATTGTGTAAGGAAACGAACTCACAGACAGAAGTTTCACTAGTGCAGTGGAGTGCATGGCCGCACACAGATCTGTTGACCTCATTCTACCTCTGGATGTCATAATGTCCACTTTCACTGACAAAGCAAATCAGATTGTTCGCCCTTGTATGAAAAAAAAACCAATTACGACAGTTCTCGACAGTTCTCGATGGACACTATTCATGAAAAGTAAATATTTGTCAACATCTTCAAAACCTGACGTGATAGAGCTAAACGGTTTTCGGATTTGATACCAGCATGAAAAAATGCACTAGAAACAGTAAATTTCATATCAGACATCTACCCTTGTAAATCAGTGTTATTAACGATCGGCAAGGGGACCACATAAATCGCCTACTTATTGCTGAGAAGTATAAAATCCAATGCTACCCATGCATGATCTGTTTGTAGCTGACATTTTTGAGATTCCTCAGCATCTAACAGTAAAATGTATTGAGTCATTCTCTGTGAAACTCTCTCTCGATTTTACACTAACCCTGAACTAAATGAAATACAACTGAGAAGTGTTATGTTTCAAGAAGATGTTTTAAATACCGCCATCCTCCTACAAATTAAGACATACAAGTGAGTTTCAAAAAATGATTCATAAATGTTCAAGTAATAACCAACTTCCATATGCGAACATTAGATGTAAAATATTTATCTCTATTTTCGGTATGAAAATATGTCTCACGTTCATTAATTTATATTATTCTTGGTTATTATCTATCTGATACTAATTGATGAATATTTTAAGTTAGAGTGACAGTAACAACCAAAGAGCCCTTTGTAACTGACTTTAAATAAATATATTTCAACTTTCTAAATTTGAAAGAAATGCTGGTTGGATGAATGAATACTTTACAGAAATATAAACAATGCATTCACAGGTCTAGGCCCTAGTTCCTTTATATTTATTTATTTATTTATTTATTTATTTATTTATTTATTTATTTATTTATTTATTTAGATAATTCGCTGGGGCCATCAAGGACCACGTTAAGTCTTGTTGCATTTGACACTGAACTTGGCCTTCTTTAGAGCCCAAATTTCCCTCATTCTTTGTGAGTGCGCCTGCTTACGTTCCTCTGTCCAAGGGGCACCGTGTCTTCTCGTCGGCTGCTCGTCTCGGTTTAGCCCGTTCGTCAATATTTTCTTGCCGAAGAGATCTCTGTTAAGGGCGTCTTTAGCTGAGATATGTAGCATTTGCAGGTCTTCTTTGGTGTTTCTAAACCAGGGAATTGTGGTTTTGGCGTTTGAATCAAAAAAGTGAAAGATTTCTTTAGTCAACTTTCTTCCGTCCATTCTTTTCAGATGACCGTAAAATCGTGCCCGTCTTTTTCTGATTGTGTCGGTAATTTTCTCTATTTTACTGTAGACTTCCTTGTTGGATCTCTTTTGATGGATTCCATTTCTGTACTTTGATCCCAAGATTCCTCTCACAATTTTGCGTTCTTTTTTCTCTAGTTCTTCAAGGAGTCCTTTGTTGGCATTTAGAGACAGGGTTTCGGCTGCATATAGAACTACTGGCTTCAGAACTGTTTCATAGTGACGTATCTTGGTGTTTTGGGAAAGGCATTTTTTGTTGTAGATTGTGCGGGATGTTTGGTAGGCTATTTCCAGTTTGCGTACTCGCTCCTGAAGTGCTTCTTTGTCCAGTCCATTTTTCATGATGATCTCACCCAGGTATTTGAATTTGTCTACTCGGGTGATGTTCCCGTATTTTGTATGGAGTTTTGGTGGAGCCTCTTTGATGTTAGTCATTACTTCTGTTTTCTCAAACGATATCTTCAAACCGGTTTCTTCGGCAATTTCCTTTAAAATTTCAACTTGAGCTCTAGCGGTTTCTATGTCGTTTGAGAGAACATCAATATCATCGGCAAATGCTAAGCAGTCTGTTGCGATCCCCTTGGATTTGGTTCCTATTCTCAATGGACTGTAGTTGGTTTCCTGTAATCTCACCCGCCAGGTTCTGATGATCTTTTCAAGAACACAGTTGAAGAGTATTGGGGATAGCCCATCACCTTGTCGGACTCCTGTTTTGATGTCAAAGGAATGCGAGAGACATCCGTGGAACTTCACCTTGGACTTTGTACCGGTCAGGGTGGCTCTAATTAATGCCAGCAGTTTCAAATCAACTCGAAATTCATTTAAGATGTTTAGCAGGACTTCCCGGTCAATGGAGTCGTACGCTTTCTTAAAGTCCACAAAGACAGACACATACTGCTTGGACCTTAGCGTACAATATCTGAGGATCGTTTTGAGATTTTGGATCTGTTCAGCTGTTGAGCGACCTTTTCTGAACCCTCCTTGGTATTCACCTATTTGATGTTCGACTTGTGCTTCCAAACGCTCCAGGATGGCAAGTGATAGAATTTTGTAAGTCACGGGTAGCAAATTTATTCCTCTGTAGTTGTTGATGTTCTTCATGCTGCCTTTTTTGTGTAATGGATGGATCAAAGCTATTTTCCAATCTTCGGGTAGGGTCTCCTTGTTCCAAATTTCTTCTATTTGCTTTTGCAAGATATCAAGTGATTCCTCTGGGGCATATTTCCATAGTTCTGCTACTACTGAGTCTTCCCCCGGCGCTTTGTTATTTTTGAGACGGGCAATGTGGCGCTTGATTTCATCTCTGTCGGGTGGTCTGGAATCTGGGTACCTGGCGCTTTGAGGTTTAGAGCAATTAAGTAAATTCTTGAAGTAATCTGCCAGAATGCTGCAATTTTCTTCATTTGATGTCGCCAGTGTGCCGTCCATTCACTCAAAACATAGAAATTGTGGTTTATAGCCAGTGAGTTTGCGTTTGAAGGCTCTGTAGTACTCGCTGTTTTCATTCTTCCTAAAGTTTTGTTCTATCTTTTCAATGAGAGATTTTTCGTATTTACGTTTCACAGTTCTGAACACCCTAGCTGCTTGGGCACGTTGAGTTTTGTAGGTTTCCCAATCATTTTCTGATTTCGTAGAGTAGTACTGTTTCCACGCATTGAGTCTTTCTTGGAGGACTGATTCGCAGGTACCATTCCACCAGGCATGCTTTTTGCCTCTCTTGATTTCTGCAACGTCTTTGGCGGCCTCAACAAGGAGACTTTTGGCGTTGTTAAAGTCAGTGTCATTTGGTCTAGCCTTCTCCTGGAACTCCTCGACCCTTTGCCGAAGTTTATCATTGTCGAAGCATGCGATCCGTTTGGTTGTCTTCCTTGTGTTTGCGGGAATTGGTTTGAATTTGATAAGAGATATATAATGATCTGAGGCCACATTGATGCCTTTCTTTACCTTGACATTCATAATCTCAGGGCTGTTTCTCCTCGAGATTGCAAAATGATCAATTTGGAACTCTCCGAGAGCTTGGACGGGAGAACGCCAAGTCATTTGCTTTCTGGGTAGATGGCGAAAGTGGGTCAACATGACCTGCAGGTTGTGATTTTCGCAAATGGACACCAGTCTTTTGCCGTTGGGATTGGTTCTTTTGTGAGCAGGGTAATTTCCTATAACTTTCCTGTACTTCTGTTCACGACCTAGTTGGGCATTGAAGTCACCCAAAAGAAGCTTGACATGGTGTTTGGGGATTTTGTTTAATTTTTCATCCAGTAGGTCCCAGAAATGATCAACTTCGTCTGGATCAGACTTGTTCTTATCGTTTGTAGGAGCATGTGCGTTAACTAGGGCGTAGGTTTTGTTCGCGCATTTAATTGTGAGTATAGACAATCTGTCATTCACAGGTTCGAAATTTGCAACCGATTTAAGGATCTTGGTTCTAACAGCAAACGCGGTTCCAAGCATCACAGCTCCATTGAGGATTCCTCTTTGCGCTTTGCTCTTGAAAAATCGGTAGCCTTCGGATTCAAAAATCTCTTGATCTGGGTACCTTGTTTCCTGTAGGGCCATTATGGATATCTGATTTTCGTGAAGAGCTTTGGTGAGAGATTTCAGCTTGCCAGTTTATGTAAGTGAATTAATGTTGAAAGTTGCTAGAAAGGTTTTAGATTTTGGCCTGAGTTTTTTGACTCTTCGGGGTACACCGAGACGCTCCGACTCGTCTCTTGCATGATATCGAGTCTCCCCCAGAATCCGAACGAGACTCGTGCGCCGTGGCGTTCACGACGAGTTATTTATCCGAAGATTTACCCCCTGGGGTATGTTTCTTGAAATGTTGTGCCATCATGCTTTTTGACTTGACTTTGCTTTGGACGGGTACCCATCCTTTTACAACTAGGGTTGTTAGCCCTAGAGGTTGCCTCAAGATGTTTTCTGGCTTCTGGTCATTTACCAGTCTTCGCCGTAACCCTGGCAAGGGACCAGTTTTTTTCACGGTGGTATTTTATTTCCCTACTACCCCCTGACTCTGCTGGCGGCAGAGCCAGCGAGCTTCCCCAATTCCAATGGGACGCGCCCGATGGAGGTAACCGGTAAATCCCCACACGGGTTTATTTATTTATTTATTTATTTATTTATTTATTTATTTATTTATTTATTTATTATTTTTATTTATTAGGCAAGCCTCGGGCCAATGGGATTAACGGAGTAACACTCCCATTTGACAGGCGAGGGACTCCTTGTTTGAAACAACTTGGCAAACGAAATGGAATGTGATCGGGTGCTGTCAATATTAATGGGGCTTATGAAAGAAAGAAAGAAAGTAGAAATGGCTGAATCAGCAAAGAATATTCATCTTGATGATCTAGGAGTAAGTGATATTCGGGTAAGTGGAGATAACGAGGAAGAGATAGGAAGTTATAAAGCGTACTTGACGGGTCTTGGAAATGGAATGGCAGAGTGTGGTGTAGTGCTGTTCATCAGGGATACTATTTCACGCAACATAGTTTCTGATAGGCATGTAAATGAGCGAATGATGTGGGGAGATTTGGCAGTTGGAGGTATTCGGACGAGAATTGTCTCAGTGTATTCACCATGTGAGGGTGCAGATGAGGTTGAAATTGACAGTTTTAAAAGCACTGAATTACATCATAATCAGAGTCAACAGCAAGAATGGGATAGTGCTAATGGGCGATTTCAATGCGAGGGTTGGGAATAGAACTGCACGATACGAAAGGGTGATTGGTAAATGTGGGGAAGATATTGCACCCGCCCCCTACCTAACTGGCACCGGCATGAGATCTACAGGGTCGCTGACAGGTCAAGAAGTAAGAAATAAATAGGCGCTAAACTGAAGTCAACTTAGAGGCGTACAAGGGGGGAGAAGCGGGGCATAAAACTAAAAATGAGAACACATTCGAATTAAAATATTTAACTTACAAACCGGTTTATTGAACCTTAATGATAATGGGAAATGATGCATTAAATAACACTAATGAATTACATTAAAATTTACAAATGCTGGTTGTGGGTTGTTTGTGGACCTCTGTCCGTTATACGTGATAGAAACGAGTACGTTATCGCGAAGCGATGTATCGTGACATATAGCGAATGGAAATTTTATCATAACACTGAGACTATATTATCGCTAACACATAAAACTAACATGCGTCCGACAACACGTCTGAGCAATCCCTATTCTAATAAAGACCTAGATTTCCCAGTGAAATGACGAAAAAATGAAAATACACACATATGATACAACACCTGGGATCGAACCGACACTCGCTATTCTAGGCATCGTCGAGCTGATGGACAGAACCACCACTGACCTTATGTACAACCACACATGACATAAAACACAAACATGGTACATGATATGCAAGAAAATACGTAAAAGGCACTTGATCTTCCTTCTGACACTGTAGGCCTCCAATGCCTACGTTGAGCATCGAACTGACAACCTCTTGCGATGAAGGCAGGGTCCTGTAATCCCTATCTAATTATACTCGCACAATTAACAACGATTCATTGGCAAACATTACCATCATCGGCCGGGTCGCGTGTTAATTATTATACAGCTCTGCCGTGTTAGGTAAATCACATTATTTCGTCGTTCAAAGAAACCACCTTCCCTTTAACAGCCCCGTCCTTCCTTCCTCCGCTTACGGGACATTCAAAAAAAAAAAAAAGAAAACACACTGGGCCAAGGCCAGACGGTGGTTCACCCTCCCCTAAGGGTCGACACCCACATTAACAGGCGTAACATTCCCTTTCAAAAGGAAACAGTAACACATCACTCGGACGTACTTCCACAATAAACTGCGGTCTTAAAATGACTCGCGTAAATCACCTTGAATTCAACACCTTTACCCGACAGTATCATATCATCTCGCATCGCGACTCCCGTATTATAATGGTAATCTTTGCCCGATCGTTATTATTATTATTATTATTATTATTATTATTATTATTATTATTATTATTATTATTATTATTCCTGCCGTCCTACATAGCTTACCCGCTACATTCCATATACATGGTCATCGTGCGGAATCAATTCAGCAATTACAACACAGTTAAGCACTCGCGCAGCAATCAACATCTGATTACTGACTGCTAATTAATCGATGGTCGGCACATGGCTACTTTCTCATCACACGGCAATACATGCATTAATTAATTAATATCCACGCGAATGGATGTTTAACACACGCTTTAGGATCATTTCCTGATAAATTTTATCACATAATCAATCTTATCTCATCACTCCCTATCTAAGTATTTCAAAGGGTGGAATTTTTGAGGTTGTCACTTTGGCCGCTGAGTCTCGTAGTGACGTGCCTTGCATACAGTATTACTTACCGTTTTACATACCATACACTTACCAAATTAATGAATACTCTAATAACTACTCTCACTGCACTCCCATAAACTAATTATTACTGGTCTTCTGACGCAAATAAACAAAATGAATCTCCCAAGAAAGAAATAATTGAATGAATCTATATCCCATGCAAAGCTAAAGTACTATCTTCCTTAATTATTTACACTCGATTAGTCAGACCTGTAGTCGGTTTCCTAAGCTAAGACTTAATTACTACGCGCCCATTCCGGCGCTCTATTTCAACAGGACTACATCTTTTAATCTCTTATAGCGTCAGTTTACAATAAATATTCCCATCCCTTCTATGCATGCCAGATATTAGAACTTTGTACTCATCTCTATCACATGATGATGCCTTCGTCAACTCGGGAAGTCCATCCTGGGCTTACTCCTCCTCCATGGGCACCACGGTGAAGACTTCCATTACCATTCCATCTTGAAGTTGATGAGCCATTGTTTGATGATGGTGGAGCCGCTAGCACTTAATCCTGTACAGACACAACGTCACTTGTTTAATACACACTCCGGTTAACAGCGTTCAATGTGAACGTCCGGCCACGATCTCATATGCGACTACGTAAGATCGTTATGTTATAGTAATCATAATAATATGACCTTTCACGTCACGGTTTTCCAAAAAGTTAACACTGGCGTCACAGAGATCAAAACTAAACACTGTTTATGCAAATTGTATTATTTCACTTAAAATAGGAATTAATTTCACTTGAACAAAGACCTAACTAGGGCTTAACGGAGCATAGCTTCGCCGTCGATAAGCCGCAAACCCAGACTGACGCTTGTCCTTTCCGGCAGTAGTTTTTACTAGGGAGCGATACCCCTTCCACTAATTTGCGTAGCGCCTATTCCCGGCGTACTCGAGGTAAAATAGTACGGGTAGTCGGTGACCAATATCTAGTTGGTGCGATTGAGACATAACCACTCAATTATCCTTCAGTGAATCTCTTTAAATTAATTAAAATCTGTTCTGCTTCCCCTACCACACGGGGTGAAGTCCCGATCTCGAGGAGCTGTCGTCAGACTAAACAGATGGCCCAGTACTTTTCCACGCAGAAACCACACAGTATTCTTTCTTCGGCTGAAAGTTATCACGGAAGAGGACATTAAACACTCTAAATAAATGTCCCAGTAACATTTATCCCTTTTAAATCGGGAGATGAGCCCCTAATTTGAGTTTTATTAATTTTCTATATCGTAGGCCAGTCCGATTCCAAGATGGCTCCTATATTCCGTTTCGAAAAAGTTAGTTTCCCCTCATTCTGTGAGTCTTGAGGAGGGATGTCTTCACTCGAGTGATGTCACAGGGAATCCCCATTCATAACCCCTCCCGGGTCTAAGTTGGCTTGGCTTCATCTGCGGGGCCCCCGCTACACAAAGGATAATACTGCGCAATAAGTCGCAGACAAAGAAATCTCGTAGAATAATTTTAAAATACACAATTTATCTATCTCAATGATATGAATATTAATTAGTTTCGGTATGACCTCTATTAATGATATGAATATTAATCATTTTCAGCGTTCTTTCCCTTTAATAGCATTGCGTGCGTAATTACGGGGATCGATATCAACCTAAGGTCCTTGGATCATGCCCCTGTCGGGTTCAATATGGAAGCTAAAGGGAATGGGAAACATTTGCTGGACTTCTGTGCTGGTATGGGTTTAGCTGATACGAATACATTCTTCAAGCATAAGGCTATTCACCGTTACACATGGGAGGCTAGGGTTATCAGATCCATAATAGACAATATCTTAACCGACTTCGAATTCAGGTTATCTGTTATGAATGTACGGGTTTATCGGGGAATTTCAATGAAACGCATCGCTATCTGATCTGCAGTGATCAAATTATCTCTAGGCGTAGGATAGAGAGAGTGAAATCTGTCTACAAACGAATAAGGGTAGAAAATCTCCAGGACGAGGAAATTAGACAGAAGTACATGGATATAATTAGTGAGAAATTTCGAAAAGTGGACAGTAAGCAGGTTCAGGATATAGAAAGAGGATGGTTGGCATACAGGGATGCTGTAGTAGCAACAGCAAGGGAACGCCTAGGAACAACTGTGTGTAAAGATGGGAAAAAGCGAACATCTTGGTGGAATGATGAAGTTAGAGCAGCTTGTAACCGTAAAAAGGAGACTTATCAGAAATGGATTCAAACAGGGTCTGATGCAGACAGGGAATTTTACGTAGATGAAAAACAGAGTGGAACGAATAGTAGAATCCAGAAGGAAATCGTGGGGATGTTTTGGCAATAACCTGGAAAGGCAAGTTTAGGGAGCAGGGAAACTTTTCTGGACAGTAACAAAGAATCTTAAGAAAGAAGGGAAATGAACAGTGTTTTGAGTAATTCAGGTTAACTCATAACAGATCCCAGGGAATCACTGGAGAGGTGGAGGGAATATTTTGAAAATATTCTCAATGTGAAATGAAATCTTCATGGTGGTGACGCGAACAACGGAGCTCATGGGGAGGAGGAAAATGATGTTGGTGAAATTATGCTTGAAGAAGTGGAAAGGATGGACAATAAACTCAATTGTCATAAAGCAGCAGATATAGATATTCGACCTGAAATGGTGAAGTACAGTGGGAATGCAGGGACGAAATGGCTTCATAGAGTTGTAAGATTAGCATGGAGTGTTGGTAAGGTACCCTCAGATTGGAAGAAAGCAGTAATTGCACCTATATATAATCAATGTAACTGGTAGGATTGCAACAACTGTCAATGTATGCCATTGATTAGTATACCAGGCAAAGTATTCACTGGCATCTTGGAAGGGAGGGTGCGATCAGTAGTTGAGAGGAAATTGGATGAAAACCAGTGTGGTTTAACACCATAGATTTGAGATTTTCAGTATGTGCCAGGTAATTAAAAAAGGCTACGAGAGTAATAGACAATTGTGTTTATATTTCGTAGATCTAGAAATGAAATATCGTATGGCTTTTAGTGCCGCGATATCCCAGGACGGGTTCGGCTCGCCAGGTGCAGGTCTTTCTGTTTGACTCCCGTAGGCGACCTGCGCGTCGTGATGAGAATGAAATGAGGATGAAGACAACACATACACCCAGCCCCCGTGCCAGTGGAATTAACCAATTAAGGTTAAATTCCCCAACCCGGCCGGGAATCGAATCCGGGAACCCCTGAACCAAAGGCCAGTACGCTGACCGTTCAGCCAACGAGTTTAGATCTAGAGAAAGCGTATGACGGGTACCGAGGGAAAAGATGTTCATCATACTGGAGGACTATGGGATAAAGTGTAGATTTTTAAAATCAATCACAGGCATTTATGTTGACAATTGGGCTTCAGTGAGAATTGATGGTAGAATGAGTTCTTGGTTCAGGTTACTTACAGGGGTTAGGCAAGGCTATAGTCTTTCACCTTTGTTGTTCGTAGTTTACAATGATTATCTGCTGAGAGGTATAAAATGGCAGGGAGGGATTCAGTTAGGTGGACATGTTGTAAGTAGTCTGGCCTATGCTGACGACATGATATTAATGGCAGATTCTGCCGAAAGGCTGCAGTCTATTATCTTGGAACTTTAAATTAAGTGCGAAGAGTATGGTGTGAATATTAACCTTTCGAAGACTAAATTGATGTCAGTAGGTAAGAAATCCAAGAGATTTGAATGTCAAATTGGTGATACAAAGCTGGAAGAAGTAGATAAATTCAAGTATTTAGGTTGTGTGTTCTCCCAGGATGGTAATATAGTAAGTGAGATTGAATCAAGGTGTAGTAAAGCTAATGCAATGAGCTCGCAGTTGCGATCAACAGTATTCTGTAAGAAGGAAGTCAGCTCCCAGACGAAACTATCTTTACATCGGTCTGTTTTCAGACCAACTTTGCTTTACGGGAGCGAAAGCTGGGTGGAGTCAGGATATCTTATTCATAAGTTCGAAGTAACAGGCATGAAAGTAGCCTGAATAATTGCTGGTAAACGGGTGGAAACAATGGCAGGAGGGTACCCGGAATGAGGAGAATAAAGCCAAGTTAGGAATAAACTCGATGGATGAAGCTGTACGCATAAACCTGCATCGGTGGTGGGGTCATGTGAGGCGAATGGTGGAGGATAGGTTGCAAGATACTATTCCCTTTTTTCCGTGTTGAAAGTCTGTTAAAAGGAGAACAATAAAACTTCGATTTCCACCTATTCAATACATTAAAAGCAATTATAAAATTAGGATCTCATTCTTATTTTTTTGCTTAATTGTTAAAACATAGGACATGTTTCGTTCATATTTTGAACATCTTCAGCTATAAATATTAATACAAGGTTCAGTTGGTAACATTGTTGTAACGGAAGGTGTAAGTTCTAAAACAATGTTACCAACTTAACCTTGTAAGAAATTTGCAACTGAAGATGTTCAAAATATGAAAGGAACATGTCCTAACAATCAAGCAATAAAATAAGGATGAGATCCTAATTTCATAATTGCTTTCAATGTATTGTGTAGGTGGAGGGTAGGTTACCTAGGAACGTAATGGGCTCTTGTTATGGAGGGTAAGCGCAGTACAGTAGAAGGAGACCAAGACGACGATGGTTGGACCCAGTTTCTAACGATTTAAAGATAAGAGGTATGTAACTAAATGCGACCACATCACCACTTGCGAATAGAAGATTGTGGCGACATTTAGTCAATTCACAGAGGCTTGCAGACTGAGCGCTGAAAGGCATAACGGTCTATAATGATGATATGTGTATGTATGGTTATTTATTTATTTGGTTCGTTTTGGCCTACTGGGCACCATTTGGCTCGTCCCAACTCTTTGCTATGGTCTTATGCTTTTTCTTGGCCCAGTACGCTTTCATGACTGTGTGCCTGATTCCTTCGATCCGTCCAATTAAGGTCGGGTGGTCCCTGTACTCATTTTGCTTGTGAGGTACAGTGGGAAGACTTCATGCAGGATGGCCTGTCGGTACTGAGATCGGTTCTTTGTGGTCTCTAATGGGATCTGTATTTCCTCTAGGTCTGATTTTACTGAGGTGATCCACTTGGTCTTTGGAAGCCTTTCCCCAACTTGTCACTGTAAAGATTCCGTTGGTAAGCCTGCAGGGTTTAGGCGGGCCATGCGCCTGATCCTGTAGGTTCCATCCTCCTCTCTTATGGGTCCTAGTATCCTTCTGAAGATCTTCCTCTCTCTAAGTTCTAGTTTCATAAGAGTTCCCTTTCGATTCATCAAGAGGCACTCATAGGCATAGAGTACACAGGGTCTTATTTGTTAGTGTTTCAGCTGTATATCCTCGGAGAGGTACGTGCAGGAATGATAGGCCCTGGTGTCTATGCCGATGTTTAGCTCTCGCTTGCTGAGATCCATTCTCCTAAGTACTTGACTGCGGAACATTACTTGAGGCGTTGTTTCCTAGTGGAGTTGTAGAAGGAGCTTGCTTTATATTAGTGATAAACTTCCTCTTCTGTAAGTTGACCCACACAGTAGAGGGTCCAGTTTATTTATTTATTTATCTACTTATTTTTATTTATTTATTTATTTATTTATTTATTTATTTATTTATTTATTTATTTATTTATTTATTTACTCATTTATTTAATTTTTATATATTTTTTGAAAATAGTACACTGTATAACGGGGACTACCCCAGTTAAAGAACACTTATACAAGTGTTTTACACAATCATACTTAATACCTTATTTTCTAAAACTAAAAAAAATTTTCAAACTGAAAAACACGTAATAACCGAGCATGTTGTCAGTGCAGTAGAGTCAAGCAGCTGTGAGCTTGCATTCGGGAGATAGCGGGTTTGAATCCCACCGTCCGCAGCCTTGTAGATAGTTTTCCGTGGTTTCCCATTTTCGCACCAGGCAAATGTTGGTGTAGTACCTTAATTAAGGCCTTCGAAAACTGCAATGGGTTAGTGCAGCGTTTAACAAATCGAAAATAAGAAAATGCAATAATTTTAAAAGTATGCGAGGAGTTATTAGAAAACTAATGGAAGTAGTGACATCATGGGAAGTGATTTATACCTAAACGTAACATAGTGACCAAGAAATACACATCAATTTACTGCTCTCAATCTAGACGTAAGTGAAAACAAGCGCACTGACGTCAGGAACAGCCTCCAATGTGGCCATGTATGTTATGAAGGACTCTCTATCAGCATTCAAAATTCACCACATTTTCTTGTGTCTTGTCTCTAACGTCGTTTTACTGTGACTACGGAGAAGACACTTTGTGTAATACCGACTTAGAAAATGAGGATTATATAGAGGTATTAGTTCGAAAATAGACTAATAGATTGACACTGAGAGGAATGTTAGTCTTTCAGGGATTTTTTTAGTAATGTGTATTCCGCAATGAACTGACTATAGCCAGACATAAGGTGCACAAAAATGATATACTGTACTTCTATGCATAGATATGTGTGAAAATCTTCAGGATGAGAAATTTGGGTGGGTTACTTGGAAATGGTGACAGAAGTTCCGGAAGATTATATAGTTCGCAGAAATCCCGGGATACAGTTGTGGAATACTAAGGGAAAAAAGTTTGTGGTCGTGAAGGAATATCGCCAGGGAAGGATATCGAGAGATTTCTTTTAAAACCTCGTACAGTATGTACCAATGCACTTCCTAACCAATATATTCCTTAAGACGCAATACTGATTACAACCCTCCATATAGGGTTGGCGTCAGGAAGAACATCCGGCCCTTAAAACAGGGCCAAATCCACATGTGTGACACAGTTTTCAACCGCGACCCAACAGGTGTGCGAAAAGTGGCAGAAAAATAAAATAAAGTGGATTCTATTCTATTTTAATGGTGATCGTGGAGAGCAGTCGATAAGATGACGTGTAAAGTGTTTGAAAACGTCACATGAAGCTTGTGATATCAGAAATCATAAAGCAGTTAAAAAATGTTGTATGTGCGGTTCTTTCCAGCTAAGTTGGACTTCTGTGATTGCCTTTTGGTTTTTTTCTTTTTTTGCTATTTACTTTTCGTCGCACTGGCAATTATGGGAACGATGGGACACGAAAAGCCTAGGAATGGGAAGGAAGCGGCCATAGCCTTAATTGAGGTACAGCCCCAGCCTTTGCCAGGTATGAAAATGGGAAACCACGGAAAACCATCTTCAGGGTTGCCGACAGTGGAGATCTAACCTACTATCTCCCGGATGTGAGCTCACAGCTGCGCGCCCTTAGTCGCACGGCCCGGTTGTCTTTTGGTTTATGAAACTCAGTTTTATTGTTAAACAACGTTACGTCAGTCACTGAAATTTGTAACAATTAAGTTTAGCAGAGTAGGAAACTAATCCTGACTTTAGTTTTGAGGCTTAATGCTTATAGAGTTATTTTCTTGTTTTATTTCACTAAATATAGTAGTAGGGCAACTCGGGTTCCGAAAACAATGTGAGCTGAACCAGCATTTTCCCACGAGGTAATTAACCCCTAGTAGTGCACCTATACGAGCTCTGACCCTAGGTCATAGAACCCTAGTATAGTAGTAGTGCAATGCTGATTCGCAGAGTTTGCATAAGAGAGCAAGCCTAACCTCACAAACGCCATCTTGAGGTTCCTGACCTCACTTTTACGCCCAGTTGCCTTTCCCGATGCGCATTTTACATAAGAGAGCAAGCCTTACCTCACAGTCGCCAACTTGGAGGGGCCTAACCTCAATTTTACGGGCAGATACCTTTCCCGAAGCCAGCAGTTGCCACCTTGGTGGGACCTAACCTCACTTTTAGAGCTAGATGTACTTCCCGACGTCATCTTGAGTAGTAGGGCAATGGGGAATCTCGCGACGCCATCTTAAGTAGTTGGGCAATGCGGATTCGCGTAAGGGAGCAAGCCTAACATCATGAAGGGGCCTAGCCTCACTTTTAGGGCCAGATGCCCTTCCTGACGTCATATTCAGTAGTAGGGCAATGGGAATTCTCGCGACACTATCTTGAGTAGTAGGGAAATGCGGATTCGCATAAGAAAGCAAGCCTAACCTCATGGAAGCGCCTAACCTCACTTTCACGATTAGATGTCCTTCGCGATGGCATCTTGTGTAGTAGGGAAATGGGGATTCGCATAAGAGAGCATGCCTAACCTCACGGAGGGGCCTAACTACACAGGACCTGGTTTTGTGATCAGATACCCATCCCGTCGCCATTTTGGAGGGGCCTAACTACACATGGCACAGTTTCACGGTCAGATGACCTTCTCGTTGCCGTTTAGATTCTCCCACAATAGGGGCACATATGGTATAACCTAGTTTTACGGCATGATGCCCTTCTCGTAGCAATTTTGGAGGGGCCTAACTACACTGGCCCCGGTTTTACGGTCAGATGCCCTTCCCGTCGCGATTTTGGAGGGGCCAAATTACACAAGGCACAGTTTAATGGTCAGATGAACTTCCCGTCGCAATTTTGATTCTCCCATCAGAGGGGGCACATATGGTCTTACTCGTTTTACGGCAAGATGCCCTTCTTGTCGCCATTTTGGAGTGGCCTCACAAACACAGGGCCCAGTTTTACAGTCAGATGACCTTTCCGTAGCCATTTTGATTCTCCCACCAGAAGGGACACATATGGTCTAACCTAGTTTTACGGCAAGATGTCCTACTCGTCTCAATTTTGGAGGGCCTAACTACACAGGGTCCAGTTTTACGGACAGATGCCCTTCCCATTGCTATTTTGGTGGGGCATAAGTACACATTCACCAACTGTGATTTTAAAAGAGGTCAGCTTACGGCTTTATGTCTCCATCCGACAGACTACGTAGTGGTGCACCTGTATTGTCTCGTAGTCTGCTTATGGCTTTACGTCTCTTTCCGATGAAGAATTAATGTGACGTCGGAGTCATATCCTCGCGTACGAGAGCAAGCCTAACCACACAGACGCACATTTGAAGGGGCCTATCCTCACAGACACTATTTTGATGTGGGGTCTGGCCGAGGTTTACTCTGCTTAAAGCTTTACGTCTCCGTCCGACGAACAAATAACGTGACGTTACAGCGTGAGTGATTTTAAAAGAGGTCAGTTCGTGGCATTATGTCTCCGTCCAAGAGTAAGGAACAAGTCTAAATATGCATAACCATGACGAAGTGATCTTATGCTTAAGGCTTTACGCCCCCATCTGACAGACTATCCCCGACGGGATTGAGCACGTGCCATACTAAGTTCATTCTGTTTGAACAAGCAGCGATGACGTTAACATGGTTATGCATGTTTAGACTTGTTCGTTTTCAAGGTTACATTCTAGTTAACTCAAGCCTTTTTAGCTGGTATGAGTGAGAATTTTTCTTTCGTCTCTAAAGGCCGCTATTAGCCGTGGGCGTCTAGTGGCGCAACTAGTTGCTCTGGCGATTCACGGACCATTGGATCAAATGGAGCCTATTAGCCGCGGGCGACTAGTGGCGCAACTGAGCAACTAGTTGCCGGCCGTCGTCTGAGCCGGCAACTGCTCTGACGACTTTTAGTTGCTCAAATGCGTGACGGGGCATTGCAGTAAATGTAGCCTATAAGCCGTGGGTGACTAGTGGCGCAACTAGTCGCCCGATGTACCTCCCCGCGCATACTGAAACGTCACTCAAGTTCGTATTCTCACACCAGCTTGACGTAATGCGGAAGATGGAACGCAATTGGGTCAGCGATCCACATAACCATTATCTTTCTTCGTTACCTTGTTTGGTCTCGTGCTGTGGTAGAGTGAATATTTTACTTATTGAGATAGTTTATTTATTGAACACGGAGACATCAAATAAACTACAGTACAACAGCAAATGAAGGAGATGGCAAAATTATTTGAAAGTCAAATAAATACTGAAGACCATTTTTGACGTAGAATGAAAACTGGTCACTTGGGATTCCAGAACTGAAGCTTACACTGACAAAATAGAACCACTGAATTCTTGGAACAGCATTTAAAAAAAACTTTATTCCAGAATTCGAAGCAAAACCCGTAGGTGAGAAGAATACTCTGGGTGAGTAGTATACATTTTTTTGCTAGTGGCTTTACGTCGCACGGACACAGATAGGTCTTATGGCGACGATGGGATAGGAAAGGCTAAAAGTTGGTAGGAAGCGACCGTGGCCTTAATTAAGATACAGCCCCAACATTTGCCTAGTGTGAAAATGGTAAACCACGGAAAACGATCTTAAGGGCTGCCGACAGTGGGATTCGAACCCATTATCTCCCGGATGCAATTTCACAGCTGCGCGCTCCTAACCGCACGGCCAACTCGCCCGGTATGTGAGTATTATAAAACGTTTACTTCTCTTATATGGAAAAATGTAATACCCATAAAAATTCTATGTTCGTTTACATTTACAAGTGCCATTGATCCATTATATTAGTGAATTACAGCTCAGCTGGGAAGCACTTGTTTAGTCCTTTGTCGTTTCCCGTTATTTCCTCTTTTATGAAGCCAAGCAATTCGTAAAACGACGACTTTGACATGCGCAGGTAATTGAAAAATTTACTGTCATCCTCATTTAGATCGTCAAACAAAATATAATCCTCTAGTCAGTCGAGAAACAAATATAGGATGTTTCCGCATTTTCCTAACCTTTCGGATTTTCCTTTTTAATAGAAGAGCAAGAAGAAGAAGAAGAAGAAGTACTTCGTAGGACGCCATTCTCTCAACTGACTATTCCCCGGTATGAACCGAGCAATTATCCACAAGTTGCGCCACTGGTCATCCTGTACTTAAATCCTCTGGCAACTAGTTTTCCGTGGTTTCCCATTTTCACACCAGGCAAATGCTGGGGCTGTACCTTAATTAAGGCCACGGCCTATGCCTTCGTCGCCATAAGACCTATCTGTGTCGGGGCGACGTAAAGCCAAATGCAAAAAGAAAAAATCTTTTATTTGTTTATGCCACTGGTGATGAATAACAGTGGGCTGCTTATTTTACGTAATCTCTGTACTTCAAGTATTACGGACTATCGACGAACACATTATGGTTTGTCACACTGTGAAAAGTGCATGGAATAATACATTGTCGTAACTATGGAAATGGTAGAGGAATTCTGGCTTCTTCTTTAACACTAGAACACACCTGTATTACTGGTATTAATTGTACCTAGTTGTGGGAGGCTTGCGTTGGCGCTCACACGGACACCTAAACTAACCCCTGCGCTATATCTCTTTTTTTTTTTTTTTGCTAGGGGCTTTACGTCGCACCGACACAGATAGGTCTTATGGCGACGATGGGATAGGAAAGGCCTAGGAGTTGGAAGGAAGCGGCCGTGGCCTTAATTAAGGTACAGCCCCAGCATTTGCCTGGTGTGAAAATGGGAAACCACGGAAAACCATCTTCAGGACTGGCGATAGTGGGATTCGAACCTACTATCTCCCGGATGCAAGCTTACAGCCGCGCGCCTCTACGCGCACGGCCAACTCGCCCGGTGCGCTATATCTCTGAAAAACACCTGGGGGTTGCTGTGACGTTAATATATTATCCTCTTTCTTCTTTGTTATTTATTTCATGCGTTGTGTTTATTTAATTATGTATTCATTAATCGCTACGAGAGGTCTGTAATTCGAGTATCTCAGGTATCAGGCACTTCGCGGTGTCGCTTTGCCAAAAAATAATGTTAAGAAGAAGTTCATTCTGTTCCTCTTCCTCACCAGCTTATTCATAACTGTGTTGAGTAGGTGTTCTGATATCTTTTCATATGTTCGGCGTCTAATAATCGAAAAGTTGTTTGAACAACCTGTAGCAACAGAATAGATTAGCACATTTGTATCAATATGAGCAATCTCCAATTTTCGTCAAAATTGAGTTACTGACACCATTGTATTGTACTCCTAGCCCTCTACTAAACTATGTTGTTGTTGTTTTGCAAAAACGAACAAAATCCTATCGTTTCAGGGCATTGCTTTCAAACAGAACAATCTCCGCCATCTGTTGGAATCAAGTGGTACAATCTCCATAACTACCAATCAGCTCTTTCCGTTCCGGTCATGTGAATGCTGCCATACTGTTTCAGTGGAATTAATAAGTGAGACTTCCCTGCTAACAGGACCAATTTGTGGTTATATTGTAGGTATATTCGGTGTTTTGAAACTCTATGAAGGTGCAAGAACGTATTATATGGTCAGAACAAGCTGTAACATTCTTCGTAGTATGATGGATACGACGCCAGAAAACTTGACACATGTGTCAACGACAAAAGCGATTCAATGAACCCGGGATCCAAGGAAGTGGAAATCAGGCTGAGAATGTACTGGCCTTATGAATTAAGAGTTTTTTCCGTGTAAATAATACCATATTATCTGTCACTTTGGTAAAAAAAATATTAAATAAACGTAGGCCTACATTATAGTGCCATTCTTGACCTTAACGTTTAGTGTAAATAGTATAAATAATATAAATAATATTATAATGGCATTTATACTGAAATAAAAAGTGTAGGTATCACAATTCTGTATGTTATTAACAGAATGATCAATCTCCATGCATGTTGATATAAAAAGGAGCAATATCGTTCAGTTTGTATCAAAAGGGACAATCTTCAAAATAAAATTGAAAATATCTAATTATCTACTAATCATATGCTTGGTTTTCTTTGATGATTCACATACAACACATAAAACCATTCAGGTAGTGCGGACAGAATTGCCTTAGATAAACATTGACTCCTACGGTAAAATACAGCAAGGTGGAGATTGCTACTTTTGATACCAATAGCCTCAAATGTGACCGTCTGGGGTAAACTATATTATGTGACTTTACAGGAGAGCAGAAACAAGTTGCACAGGCTCAACTTTTAAGGCCAGTCATGTCGACAGTTCTGACCATGGTAGGAGCCAATACGATAAGGAGTGCGGCGGACGGCATAAAGTAGTATAATTGGATGGTTCGGCCGCCTCCTCCTCCTCCCGCCGCCTCCTCCGCCTCCTCCTCCGCCGCCGCCTCCGCCGCCGCCGCCGCCCGCGGGAAATTTGAATTTTGGCGGGAAATTTGAATTTTGGCGCGAGATTTGAATTTGTAAACAAAGCCACGTGCTTTTTGTTGTCATCGACAACAACGCAACGCTAACCTCACTGCTGCCATCTTGACGGACCTAAACCTCACTAGTACCAACCTAACCTAACTAGCGTGAGGTAAACAAACCCATGTGTTTTTTGACAGCCACGTGCTTTTTGACAGACAACAACGCATCGCTAACCTCAGTACTGCCATCTTGACGGGTCTAACCTTAGTGGTACCAACTTAACCTAACCAGCATGAGATAAACAAAGCCATGTGCTTTTTGACAGCCACGTGCTTTTTGACAGATTTGTAAACAAAGCCACGTGCTTTTTGACAGACAACAACGCATCGCTAACCTCAGTACTGCCATCTTGACGGGTCTAACCTTAGTGGTACCAACTTAACCTAACTAGCATGAGGTAAACAAAGCCATGTGCTTTTTGACAGCCACGTGCTTTTTGACAGATTTGTAAACAAAGCCACGTGCTTTTTGACAGACAACAACACATCGCTAACCTCAGTACTGCCATCTTGACGGGCCTAAACCTTAGTGGTACCAACTTAACCTAACTAGCATGAGGTAAACAAAGCCACGTGCTTTTTGACAGCCACGTGCTTTTTGACAGCTACCATCCGCCATCTTTAAACTACAGAGCGCTGTGCTGCCCTCTTGCGTCACCTGTCATCGGCAGTGCTGCCATCTTGGCGGGCCTAAACCTTAGTGCTACCAACTTAACCTCACTAGCTCGAGATAAACAAATCCACGTGCTTTTTGACAGCCACGTGCTTTTTTTTGACAGCTGTCATCAGCCATCTTTGAGCACCGTGCTGCCCTCATGCGGGGCAATTTCGTCAGCTGTCATCCGCCATCTTTAATCCAGAGAGAACAGTGCTGCACTCTATGTGGTGGCGGCAATTTGAAAAATTCTATGTGCTCTTGTTGGGAAACAAAGCCACGTGCAGCTGTCATCGGCCATCTTTAATCAATAGAGCGCTGTGCTGCGGGCAATTTCGTCAGCTGTCATCCGCCATCTTTAATCCAGAGAGAACAGTGCTGCACTCTATGTGGTGGCGGCAATTTGAAAAATTCTATGTGCTCTTGTTGGGAAACAAAGCCACGTGCAGCTGTCATTCGCCATCTTTGAGCGCTGTGCTGCGGGCAATTTCGTCGGCTGTTATCCGCCATCTTTAATCCAGAGAGAACAGTGCTGCACTCTATGTGGTGGCGGTAAATTCCACATGCTTTACAAACCTATGCGCTTTTCTGACAGCTGTCATCCGCCATCTTTGAGAACAGTGCTGCACTCTATGTGGCGGTAGCAAATTCCACGTGCTCTACAAAGCCACATGCTCTTTTGACAGCTGTCACCCGCCATCTTTGAGCACTATGCTGCTGGCAATTTCGTTAGCCGTCATCCACCATCTTTAATGAACAGAGCACCGTGCTGCCCTCATGCGGGGCAATTTCGTTAGCTGTCATCCGCCATCTTTTAATGAACAGAGCACCATGCTGCTCTCTGTAGTAGCGGGTAATTTGAAAAGTTCTGTTAGCTGTCATCCGCCATCTTTAATCACCGTGCTGCCCCGGTGACGGCAAATTCCACGTGCTCTTGTTTGGAAACAAAGCCATGTGCAGCTGTCATCCACCATCTTTAATCACCGTGCTGCCCGGTGACGGCAAAATCCACGTGCTCTTGTTTGGAAACAAAGCTATGTGCAGCTGTCATCCGCCATCTTTAATCACCGTGCTGCCCTCTATGTGGTGGCGGTTAATTCTATGTGCTTTACAAACCTATATGCTTTTCTGACAGCTGTCATCCGCCATCTTTAAGCTGTAAATCCCCGATTCTCGTGTTAGAAGTTGTAAAACAGATTCTTAATCCGAGTTCTTTGACGTCAGGAAGGGCAACCGGTCGAAACAATAGTGTATGACGTGAGAGGCTAGATACTGCTAGTTTTGCATCAGGAAGGGCGACTAGTCTTAAAACAAATTCTTGTGATTTAAAAATCTTAGTTTTGCGTCAGGAAGGGCATCCGGCCGTAAAACAATAGTTCGTGATTTAAAATCTAAGAAGTGCATCTAGCTGTAAATCCCCGATTCCCCGTGTTAGACGTTGTAAAACAGATTTTTAATCCGAGTTGTCAGGAAGGGCAACCGGTCGTAAAACTATAGTGTATGAGGTTAGATACTGCTAGTTTTGCATCAGGAAGGACAACTCAACAAATTCATGCGATTTAAACACATTTTTATTCCCAAGAGAATCGAACCCGAGACTACCGGGTGAGAGGCATGCATACTGTAGGCTATAGATTTGTTCTACAGTCCTCGAAGTATCGGCACAGTCATTCTGAGCGAGTTGTGTGGAATGCGTGTGTTAGCTGAAATTGTACACGTATCTTCCGGCTCGACCTTGAACGAGGACACTACATGCTGATAAGCGGCTTGTAACTCGCGAAGGTCTTCTTAGCTGAGTACCATTCAAGCTCTTAAAACACAGTACCAATTAAGGTTGTAAAATATTCTGAAATAGGCCTCCTCTGTGGTGTAGTAGTTAGCTGCTACCCTCGGAGGTCCGAGTTCGATTCCTGGCTCTGCTACGGAATGTGTAGCATTTAGCCTATGTAAGTTCCTAACGTAAAATATCATGATTGTACGGAGAGGTTAAAACACACACAGTGCCTACTCCTATCGAAAGAGCCTGCACGGTACCGGCATGTAGGCTTCTCCTGGTGAAGGAGCTTGCACATGGTTTAACGCCTCCTATCAACAGCCCTTACTTAATGCTGGCTTTCTTGCACACCCCGCCTCACACCATAGTTTTACGACCGGCTGCCGTTCCTGACTAGGATTTTAAATCGCAGTATACGCGATAAATTTGTTGTAGCGGGTTTTATAACTAGATATCCCGGTACCGACACATAGCCTACTCCTGCTGAAGAAGCCTGCACAAGGCTTATTGCTTCCATCCGACAAATGAATCACCGTCAAGTCTTGTACTCAAAAAATCATTTTTGAAGGAGTCTGCACAATTTTTAACGTCCTCACACCATAGTTTTATACGACCGGTTGCCCCTCCTGACTAGGATTTTAAATCGATATCCCGACATAGCCTACTCCTACCGAAGAAGCTAGCTTAACACCTCCATCCGACAAATGAATCACCCTCAAACACTCTTCAATCATTCTCGCTACTTCGGAAGATAGCGGGTTCGAACTGGAAGCCGTAAATGTTAGGCGAGGGACCTGTGCGATCGTCATAACATGATCTAGCTAGATGCCCTTCCCGACGGTATAAGTTGCCAGGATTTGAATCGCGTACCCCGACTAGAAGAAGCCTGCACATAGCTTAACGCCTCCATCCGACGAATGAATCACCCTCAACACTCTTCAATCATTCTCGCTACTTCGGATGATAGCGGGTTCGAACTGGAAGCCGTAAATGTTAGGCGAGGGACCTGCGCGATCGTCATTGCATGATCTAGCCGGATGCCCTTCCCGACGGTATAAGTTGCCAGGATTTGAATCGCGTACCCCGACTAGAAGAAGCCTGCACATAGCTTAACGCCTCCATCCGACGAATGAATCACCCTCAACATTCTTCAATCATTCTCACTACTTCGGTAGATAGCGGGTTCGAACTAGAAGCCGTAAATGCTAGGCGAGGGGCCTGCGCGATCGTCATTACATGATCTAGCTTTAGCTCGATACCTACAGGTAAGGAATACCGCGGATGTACCCTCGAGAAGTCGAGGATCACACGCTAACTTTCCAAGGCTCGAACTCTTAAATTCTGACACCTCGGCATCAACAGGAGGTTCGAATACGTCAGCCTGCAGGTGGGTGCTCTTGTTGCATTCGTTCCGACTGTACCGCAGTTGTCAGCTCAGCGATTTTTCCACATCCGCTTGGTAACAAGCAGAATATTTAGCCGCTGCAGTCTGCGCGAAGTGCTCACAGTTCTCTGTATGCGTTTATTACGTACACACACACATCTCCCGTCTGCAGTGAATATTATTCTTCAGCCTTTATCTTAAGGTAAGGTAGAACTGTTAGTTACTTTTTTTATTTGCAAAGCAACTTCTACGCTGGACATCTACATTCATATATGTTTGTTCTTTTTTTTTAGGTGCCGTTCGAAAGTACGCAATTTTATTCATCCCAGTAACAGCCTGCAGCACGTGCATTTTTTTTAAAGGTATGTTTTCGAACTTTGAGTTGTAAAGATAATTAGGTTAGATGATGCACCCTACACTACATTCATATATGTTTCTTCTTTTTTTTTTAGGTACGACCAGAATATTATCATTCGAGTTTCAGGCTTGAACGCACGCATTTTATACATCCGAGTAACAGTTTGCAGCGCGAAGATTTTAAGGTATGTCTGACCTCTATTCGTTGAAACTTGGTTTCTTCTAAAACATCATAACTTTAGTCTATTGATAAATAGTTGTTCTCTTTAATCCTCACGCGAGGTACGTACATAGCTATGTCCGCCCTCAACAGGCTGAAACTTGGTTTCTTCTAAAACATCATAACTTTAAGCAATTGATAAATAGTTGTTCTCTTCAACCCGCGTACTATAGACGTGGTATAATTTCAAACACGTACACATAGCTATGTCTGACCTCTATTCGTTGAAACTTGGTTTCTTCTAAAACATCATAACTTTAGTCTATTGATAAATAGTCGTTCTCTTTAATCCTCACGCTATAGACGGGGTATAATTTCAAACAGGCACACATGGCTATGTCTGACCTCAACGGGTTGAAACTTGGTTTCTTCTAAAACATTGTAACTTTAAGCTATTCATAAACAGTTGTTCTCTTCAACCTGCATACTATAGACGAGGAATAATTTCAAACACGCGCACATAGCTATGTCTGCCCTCAACAGGTTGAAACTTGGTTTCTTCTAAAACATCATAACTTTAAGCAATTGATAAATAGTTGTTCTCTTCAACCCGCATACTATAGACGTGGTATAATTTCAAACACGCGCACACATAGCTGTGTCTGCCCTCAACAGGCTGAAACTTGGTTTCTTCTAAAACATCGTAACTTTAGAGTATTGATAAATAGTTGTTCTCTTCAACCCGCATACTGTAGACGTGGTATAATTTCAAACACGCGCACATAGCTATGTCTGCCCTCAACAGGCTGAAAATTGGTTTCTTCTAAAACATTGTAACTTTAATCTATTGATAAATAGTTGTTCTTGCATACTATAGACGAGGTATAGCTATGTCTGACCTCAACGGGTTGAAAGCTGGTTTCTTCCGAACATCGTAACTTTAGTCTATTGATAAATAGTTGTTCTCTTCAATCATCATGCTATAGACGTGGTATAATTTCAAACACGTACACATAGCTATGTCTGACCTCAACGGGTTGATACTTGGTTTCTTCTAAAACATCATAACTTTAGTCTATTGATAAATAGTTGTTCTCTTTAATCCTCACGCTATAGACGGGGTATAATTTCAAACAGGCACACATGGCTATGTCTGACCTCAACGGGTTGAAACTTGGTTTCTTCTAAAACATTGTAACTTTAAGCTATTCATAAACAGTTGTTCTCTTCAACCTGCATACTATAGACGAGGAATAATTTCAAACACGCGCACATAGCTATGTCTGCCCTCAACAGGTTGAAACTTGGTTTCTTCTAAAACATCATAACTTTAAGCAATTGATAAATAGTTGTTCTCTTCAACCCGCATACTATAGACGTGGTATAATTTCAAACACGCGCACACATAGCTGTGTCTGCCCTCAACAGGCTGAAACTTGGTTTCTTCTAAAACATCGTAACTTTAGAGTATTGATAAATAGTTGTTCTCTTCAACCCGCATACTGTAGACGTGGTATAATTTCAAACACGCGCACATAGCTATGTCTGCCCTCAACAGGCTGAAAATTGGTTTCTTCTAAAACATTGTAACTTTAATCTATTGATAAATAGTTGTTCTTGCATACTATAGACGAGGTATAGCTATGTCTGACCTCAACGGGTTGAAAGCTGGTTTCTTCCGAACATCGTAACTTTAGTCTATTGATAAATAGTTGTTCTCTTCAATCATCATGCTATAGACGTGGTATAATTTCAAACACGTACACATAGCTATGTCTGACCTCAACGGGTTGATACTTGGTTTCTTCTAAAACATCATAACTTTAGTCTATTGATAAATAGTTGTTCTCTTTAATCCTCGTGCTATAGACGTGGTATAATTTCAAACACGCGCACACATAGCTATGTCTGCCCTCAACAGGCTGAAACTTGGTTTCTTCTGTAACTTTAGAGTATTGATAAATAGTTGTTCTCTTTAATCCTCACGCTATAGACGTGGTATAATTTCAAACACGTGTACATAGCTATGTCTACCCTCAACGGGCTGAAACTTGGTTTCTTCCGAACATCGTAACTTTAGTCTATTGATAAATAGTTGTTCTTGCATACTATAGACGAGGTATAGCTATGTCTGCCCTCAACGGGCTGAAACTTGGTTTCTTCCGTAACTTTAGAGTATTGATAAATAGTTGTTCTCTTTAATCCTCACGCTATAGACGTGGTATAATTTCAAACACGTGTACATAGCTATGTCTACCCTCAACGGGCTGAAACTTGGTTTCTTCTGTAACTTCAGAGTATTGATAAATAGTTGTTCTCTTCAATCCTCATACTATAGACGTGGTATAATTTCAAACACGTATACATAGCCATGTCTAGTCTCAACGGGCTGAAACTTGGTTTCTTCCGAACATCGTAACTTTAGTTGTTCTCTTCAATCCTCATGCTATAGGCCTAACTCACAGCCATGTCCAACCTCTATACGCTGAAACTTGGTTTCTTCCGTAACTTTCACCTAATCTCTATCGGTCGTTCTCTTTTCAGATGTTCCCCTGCTGCGAGGAATGTAATGTAACGTTTGCAAGGCGTGATAACTTCATGCCCCATATGAAATCAAAACACCCTAGCATAACATCTGCTTTATGTAAAGTTTGTAGTGTGTATTTCGCTAACGTAGAGCGATATGAGGATCACTTAGCAGAGGTACATCAAATATCTACTCGCCCTCAGGTAGTAGTAGGGAAAAAGCGTGCAGCTACTGATGTAGCTGTAGAAAGTACTAGTAGTAAAAAACCTAGAAAAAATCATGAACAGATGTCCCCCTGCTGTGAGGAATGTAATGTAACGTTTTCAAGGCGTGATAACTTCATGCGCCATATAAAATCAAAACACCCTAGCATAACATCTGCTTTATGTAAAGTTTGTAGTGTGTATTTCGCTAACGTAGAGCGATATGAGGACCACTTAGCAGAGGTACATCAAATATCTACTTGCCCTCAGGTAGTAGTAGGGAAAAAGCGTGCAGCTACTGATGTAGCTGTAGAAAGTACTAGTAGTAAAAAACCTAGAAAAAATCATGAACTTCAAACTATTCACTGCGAGCACTGTAACACTGATGTACCATCTTCGCATTTTCAGGGGCACTTACGGAGTAATGCGCATAAAAATAATTCGTGTAGAAGTGGTAGTAACGCAAACATCGAGGAAATTAATACAGCATTTAAAAGTAGGATTGCTAGTTACCGAATTCGCACGAGTCAAAAGTTTCAGAGCACTTCAAACTTTTTAAATTGCGTTCAACCGGATGTACAACAGCTTCTTGCTAAATCTTTGTCCAATCATAGTTTATTTAAAGTTAATTTTGAACTTTTCGCCTTGTACATTAAAAGCACGGATGAATCCGAAATAACGGACATTAAATCATTTAATACGAAGAATTTTATCATAAGTCAGTCGACTAATTTTGGTGATGTACTTAGGGGTCTCTCTAACATTATTTCAACTAAGAGCGAGGAATTTCAGGAAAAGGAATCAGGGTGGGCTTTAGTTGAAATAATGTATCTAGAAGTTAACATCAATAAGTACAATCCTATGCGTGGATCTTCGCACATTGAGCTGCCGACATGGATTCAGCGAAAAGAAGCTGTTGTAAACATCCAAAACAATGACGAAGCATGTTTTGCTTGGGCGGTGATGTCAGCTTTAAATCCTGCTAAATCGAATGTAGCGTATAGAACATCATCGTATCCGCACTATTCAACGCAGCTAAATTTCGATAGTATAGAATTTCCTGTGCAGATAAAGGATATTAAGCGCTTTGAGGAACTAAATAACATTAGTATTAATGTGTATGGTGTAGAGAAAAAGTCTGTAGTAGGTCCTCTGTATTATACATGTCATAAGAAGAGTACTCACGTTAATTTACTCTATATTGAAAACAGTGTGAATAGCCACTTTTGCTGGATTAAAAATCTGAGTAGACTTGTTGGCAGTCAGTTGTCAAACAGGTGTAACAAAAAGTGGCTATGTGATGGATGCTTGCAGTATTTCAGAAATGAAGATCAGTTAACGAAGCATTCCAAGAATGACTGCAATCATGTACGTACAGAGATACCTACTACAGGCAATAATGTTTTAAAATTTACAAATTTTCACAAGCAGATGTGGGTACCGTTCGTGATTTATGCAGACTTTGAAGCCATCCTCACGCCATGCAACACATGCTCACCTAATCCTGACAACTCTTTCACTAATACTACGCACATGCATGTTCCGTATAGCTTCGCGTATTACATCAAGTGTAGTTACGATAGTACGCTTAACAAGTTAGAGCTGTATCGAGGACATGATGCTGCTAAAGTATTTTTAGAAAGACTTGAAAGTGATGCAGTTCATCTCGGTCGTATTCTGAATAGTAATATTCCTATGAAGCCACTCACCGAAATTCAGTTAAATGATCATGAACGTGCTACAAAGTGTAGCATTTGTGATGGGGAATTTTCCGAAAATGACCCTAAAGTTTTTGATCATGATCATTTAACTGGTTTCTACAGATGTGCCGCTCATTATAGCTGTAATCTTAAGTATAGAGTTCCTAAATTTATCCCTGTAATTTTTCATAACTTATCTGGTTACGACTCTCATTTCATCATTTCACAATTTGGAGCTTCGGATGAAAAAGTAGATATAATCCCTCAGAATAAAGAGCGGTACATTGCGTTTGCAAAGTCTGTAAAAGTAGATGCTGAGCATTCTATAAAACTGAGATTCCTTGACTCGTTTCGCTTTATGGCGAGTAGCCTCGATAAACTTTCTAGTCATTTACAGCCTGAACAATTTACGGAAATTCGACGCGTTTTCCCTGAAGAAGCGCAGTTTAATTTACTTCGGCGTAAGGGTGTTTTTTGTTATGAATATCTCGACTGCTTAGACCGCCTCGAAGAACGTGCCTTACCATCGAAACAATCCTTTTACAGCTCGCTGAATTCAGCAGATATTAGTGATGATGACTATTTACATGCGCAACATATCTGGGAGCAGTTCCACATTCAAACGCTGGGTGAATACTCTGATTTATATTTAAAGACAGATGTACTTTTGTTAGCTGATGTTTTTGAAAATTTTCGCTGTGTTTGCATGAACACCTACAGCCTTGACCCATGTCAGTATTTTACTGCACCTGGGTTAAGTTGGGACGCGATGTTAAAATACACGCGTGTGAATTTGGAACTGCTGTCCGATATCGATATGGTGCACTTTATAAAAGCATCCATTCGAGGCGGTCTGAGTCAGTGCAGCGGCCGGTATTCGAGTGCTAATAATAAGTACATGCCGAGTTTCGATTCCAGTCAGGAATCTCGGTATATCGTTTACCTCGATGCTAATAATCAGTATGGGTGGGCGATGAGTCAGCATCTACCGGTGAGTGGTTTCCGCTGGCTGACGCAGTGCGAAATTGATGCTTTACAGCTACACGCCCTAGGTGATGAAGCTGATAAAGGTTATTTCCTCGAAGTTGACTTACAGTATCCTAAAGAGTTACACACTTCTCATAATGACCTACCGTTCTGCCCTGAAAATATGAAGTCCCCGTACATTGCATCAACGACGAAAATGCTCATTGCTAACTTATGCGATAAATCTAAGTATATCATTCATTACCGAAATTTAAAACAGTGTTTGCAGCATGGTTTGAAGTTATCCAAAATTCATCGCGTACTAGAATTTAATCAGTCACCGTGGCTAAAGCCATATATCGATCTGAACAATAATTTAAGAACGAATGCGGTAAACGAGTTTGAAAAAGATTTCTACAAGCTCATGAATAACAGTGTGTTTGGTAAGACTATGGAGAATGTTGACAAACGCGTTGATGTAAAATTGATTACAAACTGGGATAATATTAAGAAAAGGTATGGTGCTAACTATTTAATAAGTAAACCAAATTTCCACAGCTGCACCATCATACATGAGAATTTAGTTATTATACAGATGAATCGTGTCAAGGTTAAGTATGACAAACCTACCTACGTCGGCTTCACAGTACTTGAATTGGCTAAAACACTCATGTATGAATTCCATTACGATTATATGATGAAGAAGTACGCGCATAATGCGCAATTGCTCTACACAGATACCGATTCGTTTATTTATCAAATCAAAACTGATGACTATTACAATGATATAAAGCCTGACTTGGGTAGGTTTGATACGAGTAACTATCCTGCAGATAATCAATATCATCTGCCGCTAGTGAACAAAAAGGTTCTAGGTAAAATGAAAGATGAATGTGCTGGGAATATTATCGATTCATTTGTAGGTACTAAATCCAAGTCATATTGCATAAAACTCTTAAATGAATTACAAATAAAGAGATTGAAGGGGGTTAAAAAGAATGTCGTTCAGAATCAGCTAAGTTTTGAAAACTATAACAATTGCATTAAAAGTAATCCACCTGTTTTGCATAAGCAAATGTCTGTCATTAGAAGCAAGAAGCACCAGTTGTACACACATTTAATTAGTAAGGTAGCCCTTAATAGCGATGATTGTAAACGGTTTGTCATCCCAAATTCTACCAACACGCTAGCCTGGGGGCATAGTAGTATTGATAAGTACTACTTTACATAAACATTATGCTAGAGGTGTGTGTGTACTTACGTTACGCTGTCTTACATCACAATTCGGGAGAGGAACGCTGGTACGGCAAGTCTAAACTTGTACATTCAAGAATTGCATCGAGAAGTACGCTAGGGTAAAATGATTCGAGATAAAACTTGTACATACAAGATGTAAATAAATAATGTAGAATTGGCATATTCTTTTATTTTAGGTTAGGTATCACCTTCCTCCCGCTCCTTATTTGCAGGATAGAGTTTTTGTTTATTACTCATGGAAGAAAGAAGGTGATGAGCAGTTTCGTAAGTATAGTTCGGTAAGTATCTCGAGAGCAGAATTTTTTTTTTGTCAAAAAAGCACATAGCTTTGTAAAGCACGTAGAATTTGCTACCACCGGGGCAGCACTGTTCTCTCTGGATTAAAAGCTTTGTTTCCAAACAAGAGCACGTGGAATTTGCCGTCACCGGGGCAGCACGGTGATTAAAGATGGCGGATGACAGCTGCATAGTGCTCAAAGATGGCGGGTGACAGCTGTCAAAAGAGCATGTGGCTTTGTAGAGCACGTGGAATTTGCTACCGCCACATAGAGTGCAGCACTGTTCTCAAAGATGGCGGACGACAGCTGTCAGAAAAGCGCATAGGTTTGTAAAGCACGTGGAATTTACCGCCACCACATAGAGTGCAGCACTGTTCTCTCTGGATTAAAGATGGCGGATAACAGCCGACGAAATTGCCCGCAGCACAGCGCTCAAAGATGGCGAATGACAGCTGCACGTGGCTTTGTTTCCCAACAAGAGCACATAGAATTTTTCAATTTGCCGCCACCACATAGAGTGCAGCACTGTTGTCTCTGGATTAAAGATGGCGGATGACAGCTGACGAAATTGCCCGCAGCACAGCGCTCTATTGATTAAAGATGACCGATGACAGCTGCACGTGGCTTTGTTTCCCAACAAGAGCACATAGAATTTTTCAAATTGCCGCCACCACATAGAGTGCAGCACTGTTCTCTCTGGATTAAAGATGGCGGATGACAGCTGACGAAATTGCCCCGCATGAGGGCAGCACGGTGCTCAAAGATGGCTGATGACAGCTGTCAAAAAAAAAGCACGTGGCTGTCAAAAAGCACGTGGATTTGTTTATCTCGAGCTAGTGAGGTTAAGTTGGTAGCACTAAGGTTTAGGCCCGCCAAGATGGCAGTACTGCCGATGACAGGTGACGCAAGAGGGCAGCACAGCGCTCTGTAGTTTAAAGATGGCGGATGGTAGCTGTCAAAAAGCACGTGGCTGTCAAAAAGCACGTGGCTTTGTTTACCTCATGCTAGTTAGGTTAAGTTGGTACCACTAAGGTTTAGGCCCGTCAAGATGGCAGTACTGAGGTTAGCGATGTGTTGTTGTCTGTCAAAAAGCACGTGGCTTTGTTTACAAATCTGTCAAAAAGCACGTGGCTGTCAAAAAGCACATGGCTTTGTTTACCTCATGCTAGTTAGGTTAAGTTGGTACCACTAAGGTTAGACCCGTCAAGATGGCAGTACTGAGGTTAGCGATGCGTTGTTGTCTGTCAAAAAGCACGTGGCTTTGTTTACAAATCTGTCAAAAAGCACGTGGCTGTCAAAAAGCACATGGCTTTGTTTACCTCATGCTAGTTAGGTTAAGTTGGTACCACTAAGGTTAGACCCGTCAAGATGGCAGTACTGAGGTTAGCGATGCGTTGTTGTCTGTCAAAAAGCACGTGGCTGTCAAAAAACACGTGGGTTTGTTTACCTCACGCTAGTTAGGTTAGGTTGGTACTAGTGAGGTTTAGGTCCGTCAAGATGGCAGCAGTGAGGTTAGCGTTGCGTTGTTGTCGATGACAGCTGTCAAAAAGCACGTGGCTTTGTTTAAAAATTCAAATCTCGCGCCAAAATTCAAATTTCCCGCCAAAATTCAAATTTCCCGCGGGCGGCGGCGGCGGAGGCGGCGGCGGCGGCGGCGGCGGAGGAGGAGGAGGCGGAGGAGGCGGCGGGAGGAGGAGGAGGCGGCCGAACCATCCAATTATACTACTGCATAAGTTTGAACTGTTGTGTGATCACTCACCATTGTTTATCGCTGAGTTCTCCAGGGCGAAATTCCAGCATTCTCTCTTCTTTTAAAGGCTATTGCAATCGAAGGCCTGTTAAAAATATTGTTCAAAAATTATATTTTCACTTTAATTGCAATAAATCCACATACTGCAATATACCAAAATGAATCGCAAAGTTTGGAACTCACAGACGGGTACACGGTGGGATAATGATGAGACTTGGGAACGTTATACTGTCTCCCAGGTTTTAGTCTGAGTGATCAGTTTTAAGCTCTACCCTCGTTATATCAGCCCGCCGCACGTAGCGACCGTAATTGTATTACCACCATGGAAACGAGTCCACTTCACGTGCCCTGCGAAGCTTTGAGTCCGCAAACATTTACTAGTTAAATGAGGCAGTCCCGGGCGTAGCCCACTTCATCACAACAAACAGATGTCCTCTAAAGTTCTGTGTAAGCTGATGATGGTTTCCTGTGACCTGCATCTCATGTTCATGACGTAAATTAACTCAGAGTGACTCGCCAACATCGTGAGAGTTATGCATTCACGTGAAACTTCTAATGGTCATTGGTTCAGAGATCGATGATGATGGTGCTTCTAGTTTAAAGGGCCTAACATCTAGGTCATCGGTCTCAGGTTCAGAGATCAGTGCACATTAACAGCCTCCGCTTCCGTTACACACTGGTAAAATAATATTATTGAAATTTATAAAACCTCATATCTGTTGGTACACTGATTAATTTGAAAAAAAATCTTAATCCTAAATATTATAAGAGAACAAATTGTCTAAAGAAGTAAGGTGAACGAATTTTGCTTTCTTTTGATATTGGATGCTTGGTGACTGGCCATTCACGTTAATTAGATCATGGAAAAATTGCTCAAAATAAGTTTTGCATATTCTGGTTTAGTGCGCATGACATTTTGCTATGTTTATGTACGTACATTAAACATCACACAGGGTACGTACAAAGAAAAACAACGTGTACTCAGTTATGCAAAGACAATAGGGACGTAACAAGGCATGACATTCGTAATGTGGGATTTTGAACACCGAATTATCGCTTAGTGAGTAACAGATCAGTACCGGACCTGAGGCATTATTGAGCACGACGAGGCATACTCAGTACGAAATAATCCAACTTGTTTTGGGGTAGACTATCCCAGTCTGGACAACAGCTTCAGTTAGCTGCGGAATTATAGGTAAAGAATTAGGACGTTTGGTAATTTATCTCCTCAGTTCACGCCATGCATATTCAACACAGTTCACGTCCAAATAATACGCCGGCCACACCATTCGTAGTATGCCATGCATCACCAGAATATGCAGCAAATCCTGCAACTATAGGCTGGAGGATGTTTTCTCCATATACCAGACCAGTCATGTTATCCTGGATGAGAATTAGAGGCTTTCGTCGACCAAACGTGATCCCACCCAGAACATGACGGAACTCCTTGCTGCTGACGTTGCTCTAGGTCGAAGGGCTCCTTCCGTATCTCACCGAATCGTCTCCAGAATCTGATGGTCCCGTTATATGGATGAAAACTTATGGTGACCTGGTCAGGAAAGAGCGTACGCTTCTACTGTTCCTGATTCCATGGGCTATGAGTTGCTGTCCACATAATACGAGTTGTATTATGGTGTGATTTGAGATGAGCTTTGGACACAGACCCCCGTGAGATCAGTTATCCGACGTGCAGCCGATTTTGCACTGTCTGATCTGACACATTCAATCCAGTAGCCCTTCGAAAATCCTGGTTGAAGGAGCTGGCAGTAGCATTTGGTTTACTACATGCTAAATGCAACAAACTACAAACCGCCCTACTCATTGCTTTGCACGTGCGTCCCGTCTGCTGTCGATCGACAACCGTTTGTCTCCCTGAACTTTCAAACTCTGGAACATCACTCTGACTCACTCTAACACGAGTGGTGACATCCACTTACCCCCACGTTTTTGCAGCGAAATCACAATTGGATGTCGTCAGTAGCATAAATGGGTACTCTTGGCACGTTTACCTCAGTCCTACACGTGCTGGCTACACACCTCCGACGATACATGTGATGTTAAACTGACGCACACGACAAATATCTCCCATCGAACAATTATTGAACCTGACCTGGATTTATCGTCACTGTGACTCAGGCATTGGCATATAGTGCATCTTGTAAACATATTTGAGGTAAAGTAATATACACAGAGTTACGTTTCATCATACAAAAGTTTCTCGAGCACTGTACAAACGAGATTCTAATACGAAGATGCAGTAGATTTCAGTAAAAATTTCAGTTCTTCAGTACTGACATCCATTAAGTAGTAATGATAACAAACATAATGAATTATCTGAGTTATGACTGGCTTTGACAGTAAGTACTGTATGTGGTCTTGTTGGAGTATTTTCAATGGCCGTCTTCAGGAGAACATACAGAAGTTAAGTTACCCACGTATTGTTAGCATTTTCAACAGACTATCTGGCGCGTAGCCAGCGAGGTAACAAGCCTTATATCTGAAAACTTGCATTTAGGAAATGTGTTCGAACCGCACCTTTGGCAGCATTGAAGATGGATTCCCATCACAGCAGATAAAAAAGGAGACGCGCCTTAACTAAGACAGCTGTATACCACGAGTTAGAATTCTGGTCGCCCAGATACTTGCTTGCTCGCAGTAGACCATATACTTGACCTTATTAGCCACATATTGGGCAGTCGCATGAGGTAAGGTCAGTTTGAAGATCAAGTGGTGGATCAAGTGCGCAAGTATTCCCGAGTAAGTGGTCGAACACTAGCTGAAGGCGCCGCAACATCAACTGAAAAGGAATCGCAGGAAATTACAAGCATAATATTATTGCTTTTACGTCCCCCTCACTACGTTTACAGTTTTCAGAGACACCGCGGTGACAGAATTTTCCTTAGCGGCATTCCTTTCACGTGCTGGCAGGTCCACTCACACAGTGCTGCTGTATTCGAGTAACTTCAAATTCAACTGGACTGAGCTGGACTTGAACCCACCAATTTGGGCTCGGCTCAGCTCGTCAAAATTCAGGATTCTCTCATAAAAATCTGACCAAAAAGAAAGGCGCCCTTCCTTAACGAGCGTATATAATGTGGAGAGTGTAAAATAACCTTACACTGCTAATATCTCAAGAAACTCTCGGGACTTTTCGAAGATCTTTTTGTTGTCGGATGAAGACTAAATGATCTCTTTTAATATTGTGAGCGCAAGTTTGTGTGCTTAAACCCACATGAAGAATTTGAGCTTGAGACCACTGCACTCACCGTCCATCAGAGACATTGTCATAGCGAGAGTATGTGAGCTAAGGTGGTGTGAAAGAACTGCCAATTATTGAGGGAAACTTGAAAGTTGAAAGATTTGTGAACATATTTGGGGAAAATAGGCACACTTGTATCATGGAATTAGACATTAAAGACTCATTTGTTTTTCAACTGGAGAAAGATCCAAATAAAGACACTGACCTGGTAGAATGTCTTTGGGTGTTATTGGAGAAAACACAGAGTAAAATGAAAGGCCTAAATACTTACGCTGAAGTTGGATGATCGCAAGTTGATCAACAAAGTACAACAGCATTCGAAATGCAATTCAAAGAGGTTTCAAGCGACAATGGGTTCATCTGGAACGTATTGGCTATACTGATGCCCCGTTTACTTGTTTGTTTGTTTGTAGACATGTTTGAATTATTTGTTTACTGGACAGAGAGGAAGAGGGAGATGTTTATTTTCTTTAGTTGTAGAAGGTCATGTAGTTCACGTAATAGCAAAAGGACTAACCAATTGGTCACTGAAATCTATGTCTGAAAACATGTTTTACCTCAGGTACAAGGAACGTTCCTACTGGCCATAAGTTTCGAGTTACCGCATAACCACAAATATTGCAGTTGCTTAGCGCAAACATCGCAGACCTGGGGATAGAGCTATATTTGGCAGGCATATGCTGTTACATACCTTATAACTTCTCATTGACGCAACCGAATGATGAAGTCCGCTTCACTGAAGGACCGAAAAACTGCGTAAGTGGAAATCGAAAGTTTGAATCTATCCACAGGGAGCAGCTATACGAAGTACAAACATCAATAGAGTTTCTTATTTGATATCCATGGCAAAAGACCCCGACCCCCTCCCCCACAAAAATAACAACACAGTAATACACAACAGATGTAAAACGCCAAGAAGAAGTGAGCAAAAGTAACTGGAACAGTCATCTCGTTGGTTTTCATCACTTACTTGACGAGACTGACTGTTTGCTAGGAAAACGACACTGTAGCAAATATTTGATAGTACGGAGTGCCACCTAATATAGGTTTATGCTCTTACATGCGAATTAACGCAGAAATCGTCCGACTCGTTATCTGAATGGCCAGCGTACTGGCCTTCGGTTCAGAGATCCCGGATTCGATTCCCGGCCGGGTCGGAGATTTTAACCTTAATTGGTTAATTTCAATGGCTCGGGGCCTGGGTGTGTGTAGCGTATTCAACATTAGAAATTATCCTAGGTAGGGCCCTTATCTTCACAGACATGCAGGTCGCCTAATGGGCCGTCTACTAGAAAAAAACCTGCACCAAACCTCTCCGGAGGCCATACGCCATTATGATTATTACCGCAGAAATGGTTTGATTCATCCCTTAACCGTCCGAAATATTAGACTTCGATGTCTCGTAGGTTTATACCGTCTGAAAGCCCGGCTCCATGGCTAAATTGTTAGCGTGCTGGCCTTTAGTCCAGAGTGTCACGCGTTCGATTCCCGGCCGGGTCGGAGATCTTAACTTTCATTGGTAGGGTGTGTGTTCTGTCTTCATCATTAGAATTTATCACAGGTATGGCTCCATCCCCACAGACGCACCTACACGGCGTCAGCTCGAAAGACCTGCACCAGGCCTCTTCCGAGGCCACACGCCATTATTATTACCGTCTGAAAAATCTTATGGCCACCATAAAAACATTGAATAGCTAGCCGTGGAGTGACGTGCATTGCTCACTTGACCAATGTTCACCACTGGTGATATATCATGGAGGACTCAACATTAATTTAATCTGTCGGCGGGAAGTATGTGTTCGAACTAGTGAAGGAACATGTGTGACATTCCAGTAAGTATTGTATTGTACGAACAGCATAGTCTAGTTGGAGCACACGTTGTCACTCATCCAAGACCTGGTTCAGTTTTGACACTGTTCAAATGACCTCCCACAACATCTTGATACTAAGAAGCATTTCAGGATGTAGCACTGTACACCATTATGCCAGATATAGGTCATGTGTGTTGATGGCCGCTCTCTAGTTCTCCCCATAACTTACCGCAATATGTCAGTCCTGTCATAGACCCCCCCACTTCGGTATTAGCTGCCTCTGTGGATCAGTGGTAGAGTGTCGGCCTCCGAATCCCAAGATAGCGGGTTCAAACCCGGCAGAGGTAGTCGGATTTTTGAAGGGCGGAGAAAAGTCCATTCGACACTCCATGTCGTACGATGTCGGCATGTAAAATATCTCTGGTGACACATTTGGTGTTTACCCGACAAAATTCATTAAATCTCAGCCATAGACGCCCAAGAGAGTTTCGGTTTACTCGGTCTGCCATCTAGTGGGCCTAGAGTAAAACGGAACATCGAAATTGACGAGCAGACAACCAGATGGCGTCAAATTGAAATGTCTGCACACGGTAGCTGAGGCCATACGATTATTATTATTATTACTTCGGTATTTCCTGGAAGAGATGAGTAAACCAGGCCTGGGACCGCCCAGCCGGCCCGATGACATGCCGCGGTCTCTCCGCTCTATTGTTCTCTCCGTCGACCTTCTCGAACACGAAACGAGAATGTCTCGTCTCTAGCCGAACCCCAAAGATTCTAGTACTCCATCACCAGCGATATAAAACGACCAGAGAGTCAGTATTTGGAGTAGGACGCCAGAAATTCTGGCTGCAGCACTTCTTGTTGTTGTTGTTGTTGTTGGAGCGTCCAGTGTGTGGTGGGTGTTTCACCAGTGTCAGCCGTGAGTAGTTTGAGTGGGACGGCTGTCGTCTGTATCCTACCGGAGCGTGTGTGTACCGACGTGGAGTCAGTTTGTGAAACCCTTACAGTTGGAGTGTTAATTGTTGTTGTTTGAGGAGTAGTGTAGTGCTGAGTTGTTGCTGCTATGTGCCGCTGTTTAGTTATCACGGTGAAGTGCGGTCACGTGCATTGACTGTGAGAGCCCCTGGAGTCGAGCCGAGGAACAGTCGTCTTGTGTTCTGGTGGTGTTCAAAACTGTCTGCGTGAAGCTGTTGTAGTGAAGGGACTGAGCGTGCGGAGCGAAAGTGAATGGTTAAGCCTGTCAATAATTATTAAAGCTCGTACCAGGTAATGACTGCCCAGCTAGAGTCCTGCTATGAGAGACTTGTATATAGACAGCAATTAGTGGAGGGTGGTCATTCATTGTTGAACAGAATTGCATGAGTACTGATGAATCCATCTTAGAATTGAAGTAAATCGATAAAACAGGTAGAGTTTTATTTGTGAAAATACCAAAGTACAACACCACGTTGTCCATCCTCCAGTGGAAGATTTCCTGCTGGCTGTGTAGAGGCTGACCCTAATGAGTGCTACGACGAATTCTCGGCGTCAGTGTCCGTAAAGAGAGGAATCATGAGGAATGTCGCCTTCATTAACTGACTGGGTTTCGTTTTATTACCTTGCTTATTTCTATATCTGGAAAACATTCATTAATTGTCGAGAAAAAAAATGGGTTATGAGTTTATTTGAAGTGCATGAAGTTGAAACTTATTAAAACATCCAGTATGCCGTGGTTTAAATAATGTAGATTTACTTGTTTAAAACTTTTATGAAGGGAATAATTATGTGTGTTGCATATATCATCATCAACAGCACGGATATTCAACTGGAAGACGCACGACAGCACGAATTTGAGTTCTTCAAGATATCATTCCAAAGGAGGAAAATCAGACGATTTCATTTCAAGCTTATTTCATTCATTATGTGCATCTTCTTATACAAACCTACATTACTTACTTTCATTAAGTAATTAAAGCATTTCTTAATTAATTTTTCTGTTACTTAAACTGTAAATAACATACCTCCGTTTTTTATTACACGAGCAACAATTTTCCCGTATCCTCGTGAGCATGTTTACAGAGGTGAGTGATGTAGGGCCTACCGTCGCTTTCCTTTGCTAGTGTTACGTCCCACTGACATGTCGTAGGTTTTCGGCGGTGCAAGAATGGGAAGAGATTAGGACCGGGAACGTAACGGCAGTGGCCTTCGTAAGGGACAGCCTCAGCAAAATAATTTCAATGGGCTGCCGACGCTGGAAATTGAATCCATTACCTCAGTCTCCATTTTGACACCGGGAAAATGCTGTACCTTAATTATTGCCACTGCCTCTACCTTTCCAATCGTAGCCCTTTCCCGTAATTAGACCGCCGAAAACCTACGCACGCTCTCACAGTTCAAGTACTAATAAGTCAGTTGTGTTACAATTTAAGTACCAATAAGTTAGTTGTGTTACAGTTCAAGTACCAATAATTTAGTTGTGTTACACATAGTTCAAGTACCAATAATTTAGTTGTGTTACACATAGTTCAAGTACCAATAAGTTAGTTGTGTTACACATAGTTCAAGTACCAATAAGTTAGTTGTGTTACACATAGTTCAAATACCAATAAGTTAGTTGTGTTACACATAGTTCAAGTACCAATAAGTTAGTTGTGTTACACATAGTTCAAGTACCATTAATAATGCTATATTCCTTTACGGCCCATTAACTACTATGATGGTTTTCTGAGACGCCGAGGTGCCGGAATTCAGTCCCGCAGGAGTTCTCATACGTTCCAGTAAGTCTACCGACACGAGGCTGACGTATTTGAGCACCTTAAAATACCACCGGATTGAGCCATATTCGAACTTAGCAAGTTGGGGCCAGTAGGCCAACGTCTCAACCAGTTCAAGTACCGATAAGTTAGTTGTGTTACAGTTCAAGCACCGATATTGTTAGTTGTATTACCGTTCAAGTACCAATATTGTTAGTTGTGTTACAGTTTAAATACCAATAAGTTAGATGTGTTAACAGTTCAAGTACCAATATTGTTAGTTGTATTACAGTTCAAGCACCAATATTGTTAGTTCTGTTACAGTTTAAGTACCAATAAGTTAGACGTGTTACAGTTCAAGCGCCAATACTGTTAGTAGTGTTAGAGTTCAAGTACCAATAAGTTAGTTGTGTTACAGATCAAGTACCAATAACATAGTTGTGTTACAGTTCAAGTACCAGTAACTTAGTTGCGTTACAGTCCAAGCGCCAATACTGTTAGTTGTGTTACAGTACAAGTAGCAAAGATCAGTTAGTTGTGTTAGAGTTGAAGTACCAATAAGTTAGTTGTGTTAGCGTTCAAGCACCAATAAATTACTTGTGTTACAGATCAAGCACCAATATTGTTAGTTGTGTTACAGTTCAAGTAAAAATCAGTTAGTTGTGCTACATTTCAAGTACAAATAAGTTAGTTGTGTTACAGTTCAAGTAAAAATCAGTTAGTTGTGCTACAATTCAAGTACCAATAAGTTAGTTGTGTTACAGATCAAGTACCAATAACATAGTTGTGTTACACTTCAAGTACCAGTAACTTAGTTGTGTTACAGGTCAAGTACCAATACGTTGGCTGTGTTACAGTTCAAGTACCAATAAGTCAGTTGTGTTATAGTTCAAGTACCAGAAAGTTACTTGTGTTACAGTTCATGTACCAATAACTTAGTTGCGTTACAGTTCAAGTACCAATACATTAGCTGTGTTACAGTTCAAGTACCAATCAGTTAGTTGCGTTACATTTCAAGTACCAATAAGTTAGTTGTGTTACAGATCAAGTACCAATAACTTAGTTGTGTTACAGTTCAAGTACCAATAACTTAGTTGTGTTACAGATCAAGTACCAATAACTTAGTTGTGTTACAGTTGAAGTACCAATAAATTAGTTGTATTACATTTCAAGTACCAATAAGTTAGTTGTGTTACAGATCAAGTACCAATACGTTAGCCGTGTTACAGATCAAGTACCAGTAACTTAGTTGTGTTACAGTTCAAGCACCACCAGTAACGTAGTTGTATTACAGGTCAAGTACCAATACATTAGCTGTGTTATAGTTCAAATACCAGTATGTAAGTGGTGTTAGAGTTCAAGTACCAATACGTTACTTGGGTTACAGTTCATGTACCAATAAGTAGCTGTGTTACAGTTCAAGTACCAGTATGTTAGTGGTGTTACAGTTCAAGTACCAATAAGTTAGTTGCGTTACAGTTCATGTACCAGTACGTTAGCTGTGTTATATTTCAAGTACCAATAAATTAGTTGCGTTACAGGTCAAGTACCAATACGTTAGCTGTGTTACAGTTCAAGACTAATAAATCAGTTGTGTTATAGTTCAAGTACCAGTAAATTACTTGTATTACAACTCAAGTACCAATACGTTAGCTGTGTTACAGTTCAAGTACCAGTATGTTAGTGGTGTTACAGATCATGTACCAATAAATTAGTTGCGTTACAGGTCAAGTACCATTAAGTTAGTTGTGTTACAGTTCAAGTACCAATAAGTTAGTTGTGCTACAGTTCAAGTACCAATAGTTCACTTGTGTTACAGTTCAAGTACCAATAAGTTAGTTGTGCTACAGTTCAAGTACCAATACGTTAGCTGTGTTACAGTTCAAGTACCAATAAGTTAGTTGTGCTACAGTTCAAGTACCAATAAGTTAGTTGTGCTATAGTTCAAGTACCAATAAGTCAGTTGTGTTACTCACAGTTGCGTTATAGTTCAAGTGCCAATAAGTCAGTTGCGTTTCTCACAGTTGTGTTCAATCAATCAATACTGATCTGCATTTAGGGCAGTCGCCCAGGTGGCAGATTCCCTATCTGTTGCTTTCCAAGCCTTTTCCTAAATAATTTCAAAGAAATTGGAAATTTATTGAACATCTCCCTTGGTAAGTTATTCCAATCCCTAACTCCCCTTCATATAAACGAATATTTGCCCAAGTTTGTCTTCTTGAATTCCAACTTTATCTTCATATTGTGATCTTTCCTACTTTCATAAACACCATTCAAACTTATTCGTCTACTAATGTCATTCCACGCCATCTCTCCGCTGACAGCTCGGAACATACCACTTAGTCGAGCAGCTCTTCTTCTTTCTCTCAATTCTTCCCAACCCAAACATTGCAACATTTTTGTAACGCTACTCTTTTGTCGGAAATCATCCAGAACAAATCGAGCTGCTTTTCTTTGGATTTTTCCAGTTCTTGAATCAGGTAATCCTGGTGAGGGTCCCATACACCGGAACAATACTCTAGTTGGGGTCTTACCAGAGACTTACATGCCCTCTCCTTTACATCCTTACTACAACCCCTAAACACCCTCATAAGCATGTGCAGAAATCTGTACCCTTTATTTACAATCCCATTTATGAGATTACCCCAATGAAGATCTTTCCTTATATTAACACCTAGATACTTACAGTGATCCCCAAAAGGAACTTTCACCCCATCAACGCAGTAATTAAAACTGAGAAGACTTTTCCTATTTGTGAAATTCACAACCTGACTTTTAACCCCGTTTATCAACATACCATTGCCTGCTGTCCATCTCACTACATTATCGAGGTCATGTTGCAGTTGCTCACAGTCGTGTAACTTATTTTTCACTCTATAGAGAATAACATCATCCGCAAAAAGCCTTACCTTCGATTCCACTTCTTTACTCATATCATTTATATATATAATAAAACATAAAGGTCCGATAATACTGCCTTGAGGAATTCCCCTCTTAATTATTACAGGGTCAGATAAAGCTTCACCTACTCTAATTCTCTGAGATCTATTTTCTAGAAATATAGCAACCCATTCAGTCACTCTTTTGTCTAGTCTAAAAGCACTCATTTTTGCCAGTAGTCTCCCATAATCCACCCTATCAAATGCTTTAGACAGGTCAATCGCGATACAGTCCATTTGACCTCCAGAATCCAAGATATCTGCTATATCTTGCTGGAATCCTACAAGTTGAGCTTCAGTGGAATAACCTTTCCTAAAACCGAATTGCCTTCTATCGAACCACATTTCACAAACATGTCTAATATAATCAGAAAGAATGCCTTCCCAAAGCGTACATACAGTGCATGTCAAACTTACTGGCCTGTAATTTTCAGCTTTATGTCTATCACCCTTTCCTTTGTACACAGGGGCTACTATAGCAACTCTCCATTCATCTGGCATAGCTCCTCCGACCAAACAATAATCAAATAAGTACTTCAGATATGGTACTATATCCCAACCCATCGTCTTTAGTATATCCCCAGAAAGCTGATCAATTCCAGCCGCATTTCTAGTTTTCAACTTAGGTATGTATCTTATTGTAAATGTCATTGTTATCATATGTAAATTTTATTACTTCTTTGGCCTTAGTCTCCTCCTCTATCTCGACATTATCATTGTAACCAACAATCTTGACATACTGCTGACTGATTACTTCTGCCTTTTGAAGATCCTCACATACACACTCCCCTTGTTCATTAATTATTCCTGGAATGTCCTTCTTGGAACTTGTTTCTGCCTTAAAATACCTATACATACCCTTTCATTTTTCACTAAAATTTTTATGACTGCCAATTATGCTTGCCATCATGTTATCCTTAGCTGCCTTCTTTGCTAGATTCAATTTTCTAGTAAGTTCCTTCAATTTCTCCTTACTTCCACTGCCATTTCTAACTCTGTTCTTTTTTCCAGTCTGCAACTCCTTCTTAGTCTCTTTATTTCTCTATCATAATTAGAGTGGGTCTTTACCATTCCTTACCACCCTTAAAGGTACAAACCTGTTTTCGCATTCCTCAACAATTTCTTTAAACCCATCCCAGAGTCTGTTTACATTTTTATTTGCCGTTTTCCACCGATCATATTTACTTTTCAGAAACTGCCTCATGCCTGCTTTATCAGCCATATGGTACTGTCGACTGCTCCTACTTTTAAGACGTTCCTTTCTATCACATTTATTTTTAACTACCACAAAAACAGCTTCATGATCACTAATCTATATATATAAAATAACTTGTCCTGACTGACTGACTGACTGACTGACTGACTGACTGATTCATCATCGCCGAGCCAAAACTACTGGACATAAATGAGTGAAATTTTGGGCATAGATTCATATTACGATGTAGGTGCTCGCTAAGAGAGGATTTTTGGATATACCGTCGCTAAGGGGGTGAAAAGGGGGATGAAATTTAAAAATGAGCGTGTCTATATCTCGAAACTTTGAAAGTTTACAGATGTAAAACTTGGTATTTAGAATCTTCTTTATAAATAAGGAAACACGTATTTTTTTGTTCTGAGAAAATCCCAATAGGAGGGGTAAAAAAGGGTGAAAAAGTGGTTGAATGCCTTTAATCAGGATACCGGTACTCATATCTCAGAAACTGATAACATTACAGACCTGAAAACCGATACTTTTGATCTCTTTTACAAATAAAGAAAAACGTATTTTTTTGTTTTTGGAAAATCCAATTAATGGGAGGGTGAAAAGGGGGGTGAATTTTAAAAATGAGAGCATCTATATCTCAAAACTTCTAAAGTTTACAGATGTAAAAATTGGTATTTAGAATCTTCATTAAAAATAAAGAAATACGTATTTTTTTGTTTTCGGAAAATCCCAATAGGAGGGATGAAAAGGGGTTAAGAATGGGTTGAATGCCTTTAAAGAGAATATTTATATCTCAGAAACCGAAGATATTACAGACCTCATAATTGGTACTTTTGATCGCTTTCAAAAATAAAGAAACACATATTTTTTGTTTTTGGAAAATCCAGTTAATGCGAGGGCGAAAAGGGGGGTGAATTTTTAAAATAAGTGCGTCTATATCTCAAAAGTTTTAAAGTTCAGAGATGTAAAAATTGGTATTTAGAATCTTCATTAAAAATAAAGGAACACTTATTTTTTGTTTTCGGAAAATCCCAATAGGAGGGGTGAAAAGGGGTGAAAAATGGGTTGAATGCCTTTAAAGAGAATACTTATATCTTAGAAACTGAATATATTACAGACCTGAAAATTGGTATTTGGGATCTACTTTAAAAATAAAGAAACAGGTATTTTTCGTTTTGGGAAAATCCAAATAATGAGGTGTGAAAAGGGGGGATGAAATTTTTCAAATGAGTGTATCTATATCTCAAAACTTTTAAAGTTTATAGATGTAAAATTTGGTATTTAGAATCTCCTTTAAAAATAAAGAAACACGTATTTTTTTGTTTTCGGAAAATCCTAATAGGAAGGGTGGAAAAGGGTGAAAAAGAGGTTGAATGCCTTTAATGAGGCTATTTATATTTCAAAACCTGAAGATATTACAGACCTGAAAATTGGTATTTGGGATCTACTTTAAAAATAAAGAAACGGGAAAATTTCGTTTTTGGAGAATCCAAATAATCGGAGGTGAAAAGGGGGGGGGGGTGAATTTTTAAAATGAGTGTGTGTACATCTTCAAACTTTAAACGTTTACAGATGTAAAAATTGGTGTTTAGAATCTCCCTTAAAAATAAAGGAACACGTATTTCTTTGTTTTCTCTAAATCCCAATAGGAGGGGTGTAAAAGGGTGAATAATGGGTTGAATGCCTTTAATGAGGATACATATATCTCAGAAACTGAATTTATTACAGAACTGAAACTTTGTAAATGGGATCTCCTTTAAAAATAAAGAAACACGTATATTTTTGCTTTTGGAAAATTCAATTAATGGCGGTTAAACAGGAGTGGCAAATTGGGGTGAATTTTTTGAAAGACTATATCTACAGAATATCTGAGAAGCGTAAAAAGTTACAAACGTAAAAAGTGGGCATTTGGAATCTCCTGTAAGTGTAAAGAAACATAGGTGATTTGTCTTTGGAAACTCCACTTAAGGGGAACTAAAAAGGGGTGAAATTTTAAAATGAGAATTTCTACAGTATATCTCAAAAAACTTAACATCTTACGCAAGTGAAAAATGGTAATTTTCTTATTCTATTAGAATAAAGAAACGTGTATTTTTAGTTTTCGGAAATACCACTTGGGTAGTTGGGGGGGGGGTAAAAGTGACTGAAAATGGTGTCGAATTATTTTAATTAGGCCTCTGATATCTCAAAAATGAAGATGTTACACACGTGAAATTTTATTTCTGGAATCTGCTTTAAAAGTAAACAAACACGTATTCTCGGAAAGTCCAATGAAGTGGGTTTGGGGGGTTAAAGGATTGAAAAAATTAATTGACTTAATTGTATGAGAATACATACATCTAATAAAAACTAAAGTTGTTACAGACGAGAAAATTGGTATTTTGAACTCCTTTAAAAACAAAGAAAACCTCGTTTTTGGAGGGAAACAATCTTGGGGGGGGGGGGGGCGGGAGTGAAGAGGAGTTGAATTCCTTTCATGAGGACGCATAAATCAAAAACTGAAGAGGTTAGATTGGTGATAACTGGTATTTAGAAGATCCTATCCTATTAAAGGAACAAGTATTTTTTGCCTTAATATCACTTTGTGAGGGGGGGGGGGGGTAGTGTGAAAGGAAGTTAAAAAAAGTGAATTATTTTTTAGGGGATACTTATATCTCAAAACTGAATGTAATAAACGTGAACATTGGTATTTGGAATCTCCATTAAACATAAAGAAACACGCCTTCTTTTAGTTTTCTTTTTTTTGGGGGGGGGGGTAAATAAACTTAACGGCGGTGGGGTGTAAAAGAAGGTGAGACCAATTGATTTCACTGTTCATAATGTACTTATAAGGAGCCTCCGTTTCTCAGGCGGCAGCGCGCCAGCCTCTCACAGCTGGGTTCCGTGTTTCAAATCCCGGTCACTCCATGTGATATTCGTGGTGGACAAAATGGAGGCGGGACAGGTTTCTCTCCGGATACTCCGGCTTTCCCTGTCATAATTCATTCCAGCAACACTGTACAATATTTCATTTCATTTGTCACTCATCGATCATTGCCCCAGAGGGGAGCTTCGGCAGCCGGCACAATTCCTATTGTCGCCGCTAAATTGGGCTTTATTCATTCCATCTCTGATCCTGTCGAATGATAGGAAACAGGCTGTAGACTTTCGATGTACTTATTCTGATCACAAACCGATCATTTTTAATCTTTCCTGGGTTCTTTTTCAACAGCCATCTTTTCCTTCGGAGAATGTTCTTAGATTACAGTAGATTCTCCTGGCATATAAATAAAAATTTAAACACATTTGAAATAAACGGTAGGAATGAGATTGGCCGTCAAATTGTTCACCTCTATAATAAGGTCAATAACACACGGAGGTATGTCATTCGTATCGCCAGAAATCCCGCACACTTGCCTACGCGCGACAATGGTGCTGGTCACATTGTCAACAATGACAATGGCAGCAGATGTAATTTACCGAAAAGTAGCGGTCTTGCATATTGCTGTGGGGTCCAGAACATATAATAATAATAATAATAATAATAATAATAATAATAATAATAATAATAATAATAATAATAATAATAATAATAATAATAATAATAATAATAATAATAATGTTCTGGACCGTCTTCACATGTGCGGACCACGCTGAAAGCGGGTCCTGGACGGCTAATGACTAAGAATGCAGTCCGGCCGCGGGTTCACTAGGCTACCGCCAAGGCACTCAAGACGACGCCACGACAGATCCCCTGAAGGATTTGATCCATATTAAAAATGCTTATAGGAAAAGATGGCAAAGATTTAGGGACCCAACTAACTGGGTGGAATACCTGGACCTAGCCCGGGAGGTACGAAATCGATTGCTGGAAAGAAAGATTGAAAAATGGGAGGAAACTTGCCGTAACCTATTAGAAAACGAGACAGATCGCGAATGTTGGCGGATTCTCGCAGAAAAGGAATCAGATCGCGAATTTCGGCGGATTATATATCTAAAACAATAAGCATTCAATAACAAATTTCAGTATAATACCGTAGCGAAGCACGGGTATCTTGCTAGTCTATATATATAAAAGAACTTGTCCTGACTGACTGACTGACTGATTCATCATCGCCGAGCCAAAACTACTGGACATAATGAAATGAAATTTTGGGGATATATTCATATTAAGATGTAGGTGCTCGCTAAGAGAGGATTTTTGGATATTCCGTCGCTAAGGCGGGGAAAAGGGGGGTTAAATTTTAAAATGAGTGTATCTATATCTCAAAACTTTAAAAGTTTACAGATGTAAAAATTGGTATTTAGAATCTTCTTTAAAATTAAGGAAACACGTATTTTTTTGTTTTCAGAAAATCCCAATAGGAGGGGTGAAAAAGGGTGAAAATGGGGGGAAATGGGTTGAATGCCTTTAATCAGGATACCGGTACTTATATCTCAGAAACTGAAGATATTACAGACCTGAAAATTGGTACATTTGATCTCTTTTAAAAATAAAGAACCACGTATTTTTTGTTTTTGGAAAATCCAATTAATGGGGGGGGGTGAAAAGGGGGTGAATTTTTAAAATGAGTGAATCTATATCTCCAAACTTTTAAAGTTTGCAGATGTAAAAATTGGTATTTAGAATCTTCATTAAAAATAAAGAAACACGTATTTTTTTTGTTTTCGGAAAATCGCAATAGGAGGAGTGAAAAGGGGTGAAAAATGGGTTGAATACCTTTAATGAGGCTACTAATATCTCAGAAACTGAAGATATTACAGACCTGAAAATTGGTGTTTGGGATCTCCTTTAAAAATAAAGAAACACGTATTTTTTGTTTCTGGAAAACCCAATCAAGGGGGGTGAAAAGGGGGTAATATCTTAAAATGAGTGTATCTATATCTCAAAACTTTTAAAGGTTATAGATGTAAAAATTGGTATTTAGAATCTCCTTTAAAAATAAAGAAACACGTATGTTTTGTTTTCGGAAAATCCTAATGGGAAGGGTGGAAAAGGTTGAAAAAGGGTTCGAATGCATGTCATGAGTCTATTTATATTTCAGAACCTGAAGATATTACAGACCTGAAAATTGGTGTTTGGGATCTCATTTAAAAATAAAGAAACACGTATTTTTTTGTTTGTGGAAAATCCAATTAATGGGGGGTGAAAAGGGGGTGATTTTTTAAAATGAGTGTATCTATATCTCAAAACTTTTAAAGTTTATAGATGTAAAAATTGGTATTTAGAATCTCCTTTAAAAATAAAGAAACACGTATTTTTTGTTTTCGGAAAATCCCAATAGGAAGGATGTAAAAGGGTGAAAAATGGGTTGAATGCCTTTAATGAGGCTACTTATATTTAAGAACCTGAAGATATTACAGACCTGAAAATTGGTATTTTGGATCTACTTTAAAAGTAAGGAAACGCGTGTTTTTTCGTTTTGGGAAAATCCAAATATTGGGGGGTGAAAAGGGGGCGTGAATTTTTTAAAATGAGTGTGTCGACATCTTAAAACTTTATAATTTACAGATGTAAAAATTGGTAGTTAGAATCTCCTCTAAAAATAAAGGAACACGTATTTTTTTGTTTCCTGTAAATCCTAATAGGAGGGGTGAAAAAGGGTGAAAAATGGGTTGAATGCCTTTAATGAGGATACATATATCTCAGAAACGAAAGATATTACAGAATTGAAAATTTGTATATGGAATCTCCTTTAAAAAGAAAGAAACACGTATTTTTTACTTTTTGGAAAATCAAATTAATGGCGGTTAAACAGGAGTGACACATTGGGGTGAATTTTTTGAAAGACTTTATCTACAGAATATCTTGGAAACGTAAAATGTTACAGACGTAAAAAGTGGGTGTTTGGGATCTCCTTTAAATGTAAAGAAACACAGGTGATTTGTTTTTGGAAACTCCGCTTAAGGGGAACTCAAAAGGGGTTAAATTTTAAACTGAGAATTTATACAGTATATCTAAAAAACTTAACATGTTACAGAAGTGTAAAATGATATTTTTTATCTCTATTAAATATAAAGAAACGTGTATTTTTAGTTTTCGGAAATACCACTTGAGTGGAGGGGGGGGGGTAAAAGTGACTGAAAATGGTGTTGAATTCTTTTAATTAGGCTACTGATATCGCAAAAATGAAGATGTTACAGACGTGAAATTTGATATTTGCAATCTGCTTTAAAAGTAAAGAAACACGTATTCTCGGCAAATCCCTTGAAGGCAGGGGGGGGGGGGGAGAATTGAAAAATTAATTGACTTTATTGTATGAGAATGCATACATCTAATAAAAAATAAAGTTGTTACAGACGTGAAAATTCGTATTTGGATCTCCTTTAAAACCAAAGAAGTACGCATTTGGTGGGGAAATCATCTTGGAGGGCGGGAGTGTAAAGGAGTTGAATTCCTTTCATGAGGACACATAAATCAAAAACTCTGAAGAAGTTAGAGTCGTGATAATTGGTAGTTAGAACATCCTTTACTATTAAAGAAACAAGTATTTTTTGCGGAAAAATTCACTTGGGGGGGGGGGGAATATTGTGAAATGAAGTGAAAAATGTAAATTATTTTTATGGGGATACTTATATCTCAAAACTGAAGGTAATAGACGTAAACATTGGTGTTTGGAATCTCCCTAAAACATAAAGAAACAAGCATTCTTTTAATATCTTTTTGGGGGGAGGGGCGGTAAATAAACTTAACGGCGGGGGGTGTAGAAGGAGGTGTATCCAATTGATTTTACTGTTATTAATGTACTTATAAGGATCCTCCGTTGCTCAGGCGGCAGCGCGCCCGCCTCTCACAGCTGGGTTCCGTGGTTCAAATCCCGGTCACTCCATGTGACATTCGTGCTGGACAAAACGGAGGCGGGACAGGTTTTTCTCCGGATACTCCGATTTACCCTGTCATCATCCATTCCAGCAACACATAATAATAATAATAATAATAATAATAATAATAATAATAATAATAATAATAATAATAATATTCCGGACCGTCGTCAAATGTGCGGACCGCGCTGGTAATGGCTCCTGGACGGGTAATGACTAAGAATGCAGTCCGGCCGCGGGTTCAGTGCCGCCAAGGCACCCAACATGACACCACGCCGGATCTCCTGAAGGATTTTATCCATATTAAAAATGATTATAGGAAAAGATGGCAAAGATTTACGGACCCAACTGACCGGGAGGAATACCTGAGCCTAGCCCGGGAAGTACGAAATCGATTGCTGGAAAGGAAGATTGAAAAATGGGAGGAAACGTGCCGTAAAATAATAGGAAACCAGTCAGATCGGGAATTTTGGTGGATTCTCGCAGAAAACGAGTCAGTTCGCGAATTTCGGCGGATTATATATCTAAAACAATAAGCATTCAATTATAAATTTCAGTATAATACCGTAGCGAAGCACGGGTATCTTGCTAGTACCATCTATTACTTCAGTTTCCCTATAGAGCTCATCTGATTATATCAGCACCACATCCAGGATATTTTTCCCTCTGGTTGGTTCCATCACTTTCTGGATCAGCTGTCCTTCCCATATTAACTTATTTTCATTTGTTGGTCATGCTTCCTGTCGTTCGCATTTCCTTCCCAATTGACATCTGGCAAATTCAGATCGCCCGTTACAATCACATTTCGTTCCAAGTCGTTTCCCACATAGCACATAGCACCCACATCCCATCAAATAATTCCGAATCCGCGTCAGTGCTACCCTTTCCCGATCTGTACACTCCAAATATATCAAGTTGCCTATTATCTTTAGAAATGAGCCTTACACCTAGAATTTCATGTGTCTCATCTTTAACTTTTTCGTAGCTTACAAATTCTTCTTTTAGTTCAAGTATCAATACGTTAGTTCTGTTACACTTAAAGTACTAATAAGTCGGGTTGTGTTATAGTCCAAATACAAATAAGTTAGTTGTGCCAAAATTAAGTTGTGTCACTCACAGTTGAAGTACCAATATGTCAGTTGTGTTATAGTTCAAGTACCAATAAGTTCATTGTGTTACAGTTCAAGTGCCAATAAGTCAGCTGTGTTATAGTTCAAGTACCAATGAGTTAGTTGTGTTGCAATTCAAGTACCAATAAGTTAGTTGTGTTACAGTTCGAGTACCAATAGGTTAGTTGTGTTACAGTTCAAGTACCAATATGTTAGTTGTGTTACAGTTCAAGTACCAATATTTACTTGTGGTACAGTTCAAGTACCAATAACTCACTTGTGTTACGCACTGTTCAAGTACTAATACGTCAGTTGTGTTATTCACATTTCATGTACTAATAAGTCTGTTGTATTACTGTTCAGGTACCGGTAAGTCAGTTGTTTTACTCATAGCTCATGTACCAATGTTAAATTTATAGCATTCCCTGGGATTGAATCAGGCCCTCCGAGGATGGCAGCTGATAATATTAACCGTTTCATTGCGGAGGTGGACGAAAATGTGCATTTTAAGTGGATATTTTTCTATGACGCCACTATTACCAGTTGTCACCTGACATTATGTATTTACAGAGACGTTCCTTTAAATCTTTAGTTACTCCTTTATCAAAAACCGTATGAACCTGAAGAATCAAACTCAGTTCACTTCAGTAATTGGCCGAAACCTGAGTGGAGATTCCTAATAATGTAATTTCCTTAAACTGTAATTAGTATGATATTAAACACCTCCACATTTTCAGAGCCCATTCTTGTAGGGTAAAATTCCTTCCGGATAAGGTAATAAGTAATTTTTTTTGTACTTGTTATTAACTTGCTCCTTTGAATTGTGATCCGTGATGTAAAACCTTCATTGAGAATTTTGTTTTAAAGTTGTGGCATAAATGCACATTTTAGGTGTGATTTGTTGCTGTTAGCATTCTTGTTGACGAACTAATTGTGATGGATAGTTGCTTCATGCTCGTATTTTAAATTCATGCGAAACGGTGCGCAATATTTAGTAGACTTAACAAATATTTGCTGGATACAACTCTACAAAGCAGGCTTTAAAACCTGCAGGTTTCTCGTCCAGGTGCTCTTAAAGAAACTCTCCAGGAAATCCTGCGTTGGAGAGAACTGAGATTTCTTGTATCTAAATATATGAGATGAGCTTTTTTAACGCTCCCCTTGATGAGGTTTTGGCCTCGATAAGATCTCTGAATTACTGGCTTTCTGTATGGAAATACCCTAGCCCAGTTTTGATTCATAATACGGCCACATGGAATGACACATAAACCTTTGTTTATGCTGAAAACACAGGCGCTTCTTGGTAGATGTCTGTTTGTGTATATTCCCAGATTCCGTAAACACACACTTGCATGTATACAGCAGTTTTTTTTACCTTTCATCATTTTGACATGTTGTGTGCTGCAAGCAGGTCCTGGCGCATCACTCAACACGGCCTTTACACATCAAATAGCCGCCAGCTCAGCTTGTCATCTGCAAACAGCTCGACAAGAAAAATAATGTTATTGGACGTGAAACCTTAAGAAGCTAATCTATTCAACCATTTCACTTTCTTTGTTTGAAGGAGCGAACGTGGCTACTGTCCGTTAGTATTGGCTCTAAGGTCACTGACACCTCTTTATGAAAAGATCCAATTAGGGCACAGCTTCTTGAAATACTTCGTACTTCGTCAGAACCGCAATTCTTCATTCCGCCTTGGTATACGGCTCGAGAGGACGAGTCCAAATGAAAATCCCAACCAGCTTGACTTGTACTCACAGGCAGAGAAATGGTGTCCCAACATAAACAAAGCATGGCGTCCCCCCACCTGCAGGTAGACAGCCCGTTACAAGACTGTTGTCATTGAAATGGACGCAGTGATGGATGTATGGCAATACACACACCGTAACTGTTCACTCTCTCCCCTTCTTTTCAGTACTGGAGTGGTGTATAGCGCTACCCGTTCACTCCCTCCCCTCCTTTTCTGTACTGGAGTGGCCTTCAGCACTACCCGTTCACTCCCTCCGTCCTTTTTAGTACTGGAGTGGCCTTCAAACACTATCCGTTCACTCCCTCCCCTACTTTTTAGTATTGGAGTGGCCTTCAAACACTACCCCTTCAATCCCTCCCCTCCTTTTTAGTACTAGAGTGGCCTTCAACACTACCCCTTCACTCCCTCCGCTCGTTTTTAGTACTGGAGTGGCCTTCAACACTACCCCTTCACTCCATCCCCTCCTTTTTAGTACTGGAGTGGCCTTCAAACACTATCCCTTCACTCCCTCTGCTCCTTTTTAGTACTGGAGTGGCCTTCAAACACTAACTCATCACTCCCTCCCCTCCTGTTCAGTATTGGAGTGGCCTTCAACACTACCCGTTCACTCCCTCCCCTCCTGTTCAGTATTGGAGTGGCCTTCAGTACAACCCGTTCACTCCCTCCCCTCCTGTTCAGAATTGGAGTGGCCTTCAGCACTACCCGTTCACTCCCTCCCCTCCTGTTCAGTATTGGAGTGGCCTTCAGTACAACCGGTTCACTCCCTCCCCTCCTGTTCAGTATTGGAGTGGCCTTCAGCACTACCCGTTCACTCCCTCCCCTCCTGTTCAGTATTGGAGTGGCCTTCAGCACTAACCGTTCACTCCCTCCCCTCCTGTTCAGTATTGGAGTGGCCTTCAGTACAACCCGTTCACTCCCTCCCCTCCTGTTCAGTATTGGAGTGGCCTTCAGTACAACCCGTTCACTCCCTCCCCTCCTGTTCAGTATTGGAGTGGCCTTCAGCACTACCCGTTCACTCCCTCCTCTCCTGTTCAGTACTGGAGTGGCCTTCAACACTACCCCTTCACTCCCTCCCCTCCTTTCCAGTAATGGAGTGGCCTTCAGCACTACCCCTTCACTCCCTCCCCTCCTGTTCAGTATTGGAGTGGCCTTCAGTACAATCCGTTCACTCCCGCCTCTCCTGTTCAGTATTGGAGTGGCCTTCAGCACTAACCGTTCACTCCCTCCTCTCCTTTTCAATACTGGAGTGGCCTTCAGTACTATCCCTTCACTCCCTCCCCTCCTGTTCAGTATTGGAGTGGCCTTCAGCACTACCCGTTCACTCCCTCCTCTCCTGATCAGTATTCGAGTGGCCTTCAACACTACCCTTTCACTCCCTCCCCTCCTGTCCAGTATTGGAGTGGCCTTCAGTACTACCCCTTCACTCCCTCCCCTCCTTTCCAGTATTGGAGTGGCCTTCAGCACTACCCCTTCACTCCCTCCCCTCCTGTTCAGTATTGGAGTGGCCTTCAGTACAACCCGTTCACTCCCTCCTCTCCTGTTCAGTATTGGAGTGGCCTTCAGCACTACCCGTTCACTCCCTCCTCTCCTTTTCAATACTGGAGTGGCCTTCAGTACTACCCCTTCACTCCCTCCCCTCCTGTTCAGTATTGGAGTGGCCTTCAGCACTACCCGTTCACTCCCTCCTCTCCTGATCAGTATTCGAGTGGCCTTCAACACTACCCTTTCACTCCCTCCCCTCCTGTCCAGTATTGGAGTGGCCTTCACTCCCTCCCCTCCTGTTCAGTATTGGAGTGGCCTTCAGCACTACCCGTTCACTCCCTCCCCTCCTTTTCAATACTGGAGTAGCCTTCAATACTACCCCTTCACTCCCTCCCCTCCTGTTCAGTATTGGAGTGGCCTTCAGCACTACCCCTTCACTCCCTCCCCTCCTGTTCAGTAATGGGGTGGCCTTCAGCACTACCCCTTCACTCCCTCCCCTCCTTTTCAGTACTGGATTAGCCTTCACCAGTGGCGTATGCCGGGACCGAGACGTGGGCTACCACTAGACTATTCGATGGTTGGTTTAGTGAACGTCCAGTCTTAAAGCTGTAGCCAGTAGCCAAAGGAAAAGCGTGTTGTGATGCCAAGACTGCTTCCAAGCTACTGCCCTGGCCTCAACTACTGACCTGATCAGTGGAAATAGTAGGCTAAGGTTTAGCAAATTAAAGTCGTTAGCAGAAGTCTGGCTTTGTGGCTAAGTGGATAAAATCCTTGCCTTTGGTCCGATGGCCCCGGTTCAATTCACAGTATCAAGCCCCTCGTACTGTTAATTTCTCTGGCTTGGGGACATGCCTATGGCGTCTTCGCCATTCATTCCATCCTCATCACCAAGCCTGTACAGATGCCACGGACCATTATTCTTATATATATAAAACTCGCTGGGGCCATCAACGACCACGTTAAGTCTTGTTGCATTTGACACTGAACTTGGCCTCCTTTAGAGCCCAAATTTCCCTCATTCTTTGTGAGTGGGCCTGCTTACGCTCCTCTGTCCAAGGGGTACCGTGACTTCTCTTCGGTTGCTCGTCTCGGTTTAGGCCGTTCGTCAATATTTTCTTGCGGAAGAGATTTCTCTTAAGGGCGTCTTCAGCTGAGATATGTAGCATTTGCAGGTCTTCTTTGTTATTTCAAAATCAGGGAATTGTGGTTTTGGGGTTTGAATCAAAAAAGTGAAAGATTTCTTTAGTTAACTTTCTTCCGTCCATTCTTTTCAGATGACCGTAAAATCGTGCCCGTCGTTTTCTGATTGTGTCGGTAATTTTCTCTATTTTGGTGTAGACTTCCTTGTTGGATCTCTTTTGATGGATTCCATTTCTGTACTTTGATCCCAAGATTCCTCTCACAATTTTGCGTTCTCTCTTCTACAGTTTTCCAAGGAGTCCTTTGTTGGCATTTAGAGACAGGTTTTCGGCTGCATATAGAACTACTGGCTTCAGAACTGTTTCATAGTGACGTATCTTGGTGTTTTGGGAAAGGCATTTTTTGTTGTACATTGTGCGGGATGTTTGGTAGGCTATTTCCAGTTTGCGTACTCGCTCCTGAAGTGCTTCTTTGTCCAGTCCATTTTTCATGATGATCTCACCCAGGTATTTGAATTTGTCTACTCGGGTGATGTCCCCGTATTTTGTATGGAGTTTTGGTGGAGCCTCTTTGATGTTAGTCATTACTTCTGTTTTCTAAAACGATATCTGCAAACCAGTTTGTTCGGCAATTTCCTTTAAAATTTCAACTTGAGCTCTAGCGTTTTCTATGTCGTTTGAGAGAACAGCAATATCATCGGCAATTGCTAAGCAGTCTGTTGCGATCCCCTTGGATTTGGTTCCTATTCTCAATGGACTGTAGTTGGTTTCCTGTAATCTCACCCGCCAGGTTCTGATGATCTTTTCAAGAACACAGTTGAAGAGTATCGTGGATAGCCCATCACTTTGTCGGACTCCTGTTTCGATTTCAAAGGAATGCGAGAGACATCCGTGGAACTTCACCTTGGATTTTGTATCGGTCAGGGTGGCTCTAATTAATGCCAGCAGTTTCAAATCAACTCGAAATTCATTTAAGATATTTAGCAGGACTTCCCGGTCAATGGAGTCGTACGCTTTCTTAAAGTCCACAAAGACAGACACATACTGCTTGGACCTTAGTGTACAATATCTGATGATCGTTTTGAGATTTTGGATCTGTTCAGCTGTTGAGCGACCTTTTCTGAACCCTCCTTGGTATTCACCTATTTGTTGTTCGACTTGTGCTTCCAAACGCTCCAGGATGGCAAGGGATAGAATTTTGTCAGTCACGGGTAGCAAATATATTCCTCTGTAGTTGTTGATGTTCTTCATGCTGCCTTTTTTGTGTAATGGATTGATCAAAGCTATTTTCCAATCTTCGGGTAGGGTCTCCTTGTTCCGAATTTCTTCTATTTGCTTTTGCAAGATATCATGTGATTCCTCTGGGGCATATTTCCATAGTTCTGCTACTACTGAGTCTTCCCCCGGCGCTTTGTTATTTTTGAGACGGGCAATGTGGCGCTTGATTTCATGTCTGTCGGGTGGTCTGGAATCTGGGTACCTGAATAAGGGTTCCTTGGTCTCAATGGCGCTTTGCGGTTTAGAGCAATTAAGTAAATTCTTGAAGTAATCTGCCAGAATGCTGCAATTTTCTTCATTTGACGTCGCCAGTGTGCCGTCCTTTCACTCAAAGCATAGAGATGGTGGTTTATAGCCAGTGAGTTTGCGTTTGAAGGCTCTGTAGTACTCTATGCTTTCATTCTTCCTAAAGTTTTGTTCTATCTTTTCAATGAGAGATTTTTCGTGTTTACGTTTCTCAGTTCTGAACACCCTAGCTGCTTGGGCACATTGGGTTTTGTAGGTTTCCCAATCATTTTCTGATTTCGTAGAGTAGTACTGTTTCCACGCATTGAGTCTTTCTTGGAGGACTGATTCGCAGGTACCATTCCACCAGGCATGCTTTTTGCTTCTTTTGATTTCTGCTACGTCTTTAGCGGCCTCAACAAGGAGACTTTTGGCGTTGTTAAAGTCACAGTCATTTGGTCTAGCCGTCTCCTGGAACTCCTCGACCCTTTGCCGAAGTTTATCTTTGTCGAAGCGTGTGATCTGTTTGGTTGTCTTCCCTGTGTTTGCGGGAATTGGTTTGAATTTGATAAGAGACATATAATTATCTGAGGCCACATTGATGCCTTTCTTTACCTTGACATTCGTAATCTCAGGGCTGTTTCTCCTGGAGATTGCAACATGATCAATTTGGAACTCTCCGAGAGCTTGGACGGGAGAACGCCAAGTCATTTGCTTTCTGGGTAGATGGCGAAAGTGGGTCGGCATGACCTGCAGGTTGTGATTTTCGTAAATATACACCAGTCTTTTGCCGTTGGGATTGGTTCTTTGTGAGCAGGGTAATTTCCTATAACTTCCTTGTACTTCTGTTCACGACCTAGTTGGACATTGAAGTCACCTAAAAGAAGCTTGACATGGTGTTTGGGGATTTTGTTTTATTTTTTAATCCAGTAGGTCCCAGAAATTATCAACTTGGTCTGGATCAGAATTGGTCTTATCGTTTGTAGGAGCATGTGCGTTAACTAGGGCGTAGGTTTTGTTCGCGCGTTTAATTGTGAGTATAGACAATCTGTCATTCACAGGTTCGAAGTTTGCAACCGATTTAAGGATCTTGGTTCTAACAGCAAACGCGGTTCCAAGCATCACAGCTCCATTGATGATTCCTCCTTGCGCTTTGCTCTTGAAAAATCGGTAGCCTTCGGATTCAAAAATCTCTTCATCTGGGTACCTTGTTTCCTGTAGGGCCATTATGGATATCTGATTTTCGTGAAGAGCTTTAGTGAGGGTTTTCAGCTTGCTAGTATGTGTAAGTGAATTTATGTTGAAAGTTGCTAGAAAGGTTTTAGATTTTGGCCTGAGTTCTTGACCCTTTGGGGTACACCGAGACGCTCCGACTCGTCTCTTGCATGATGTCGAGTCTCCCCAAGAATCCGAACGTGACTCGTCCGCCGTGGTATTCACGACGAGGGATTTATCCGAAGATTTACCCCCTGGTGTATGTTTCTTGAAATGTTGTGCCATCATGCTTTTTGACTTGACTTTGCTTTGGACGGGTACCCATCCTTTTACAACTAGGGTTGTTAGCCCTAGAGGTTGCCTCAAGATGTTTTCTGGCTTCTGGTCATTTACCAGTCTTCGCCGTAACCCTGGCAAGGGACCAGTTTTTTTTTCACGGTGGTATTTTATTTCCCCACTACCCTCTGACTCTGCTGGCGGCAGAGCCAACGAGCTTCCCCAGTTCCAATGGGACGCGCCCGATGGAGCTAACCCGTAAATCCCCACACGGGCCATTATTGTTATTATTATTATTATTATTATTATTATTATTATTATTAAATACAAATTTTGAATTTTACACCATTATCAGGGTTCGTACCCATCGTTCACCCGTTTTGTAGCTTCCTCGGGAGATCGGTGTTGGTGGTGTCCGACCCATGATCACGGGTTCGATTCCAACCAACAAAAGAGAACACTAAACCTGAAAGATTGCATTTCATTTTAGCAGATCTGCCTATAAGAGGAAAACTATATTACTTCTATAACAGCAGCCCTGCAGTGTCTTACTAAAAGGATGCAGAAGTGAACGGGAGTGAAATACCAGCACTCTGTTATCTATATAATTAAGACAGAAGTATGAGGTGAGGAAATATATACGATGAGGAACACATTGTTGTTAGTAGTGTCGATCTGACGGTCCCCGCACCTATCATTCATCAGCAGCAAGCCGCGCGAGATGGAGCGAGAGGAGTTTGGCGCAAAGACTGGGCTGAAAAATCAGTCTGCAAGGCCTTACTCTCAGAAATACGTGCGACGTCCTTTCTCATTGCTTTCAAGAATTTTAAATGGAACAATGTGTCAGGTGCTTACATTATAATGTGCTTTAGAATACCATCGTTCTCATTGGAGGTTTGGGCTTCACCGATAGCCTTGGTAGCCCTCAGTATACGCCACTGCCCTTCACTCCCTCCCCACCTTTTCAGTACTGGAGTGGCCTTCAACACTACCTTTTCATTCCCTCCCATTCCTTTCGGTACTGGAATGGGGCAGTGTTGGTTGTTTATATCGTGACACCATTTCTGTGCATGCGTGTGCTATTCATGTGAGATTCTTGTAATGGAGCGTCTCAGTTGTTTGGTTAATGATCCACTTTAAAGTGAAAGTAACGAGCATAAGATCACATACCGGGTCTCTTTTATAAACACAGACCGAGCGCATAGTGTTTGTATTCTGCGCTACAGCAGCTGCCTCAGCCCAACTTACGTCGCGCGCGCCCGCCCTGCTTCATGCGTGTGTACAATCGTATATGAAATCTTCCCTTATAAAGATGCTAGAAGTGCCATCCTTCATAATGAGGGACTTCATAAGCAGCATTAGGATTTTCTACACACCAATAGCCAGAGTTATAACTGTTCACAAGACCATTAATACGAAACCGAAAAGAACGAAAGCTGTAGGTCGTATAAATTTTCATTCAATGATGCAAAATATCACTCACAATATCTCACACTTGTGGCTGGATCAGCACGTTTTAAACAATGGGCCCATGTAAATTTGTACGGTTTAATGTGTAACAGCTGTGTAGCTCTGTGTGCAGAAGAAACCGAAGCCCCTACTTGTTGTACTAATGTTGCGAGTTATTTATTCGGTGACCGTTCAAGATTCACACCAATGTCATCTAGCTTTTCCTCTGTTAAAACTGTTCGTGTGCGCGCATGTGTTTTATTAAGCACTAAGCCTGTAGTTTGAAATGTATTTACAATTACAAGAATCTGTGCTAACGAAGGTGGCATTTCACCAGGAAATTGCTGAACAAGTGCATCGCGAACTCGACGAGCCAATACGGTGTTGTAATGATAACTGTCTCACCTTGTTAACAGCTGATATTCAGACTGGCGACTGATGCTAGGTAGAACACGTGTGCGCTCCTCCCGTACAACTGCTTAGGTCTCGGAGAGTAGAAACAGCGCTGCACGGTCTTGGTTTATAAGAGACGGATTATATTATTCTAGGACCACATACCATCATGGCATGGACATTTATGTTAAGCTACTAGGTTGCTTGCGTATTACAGAAATGAGCACAGGGCGAGTTGACCGAGCGATTAGGGGCGCGCAGCTGTCAGCTTGCATCCGGAAGATAGTGGGTTCGAACCCCGCTGTCGGCAGCCCTTAAGATCGTTTTCCGTGGTGTACCGTACCGAGGGGTAAATACCCTCTAGGACGATGCCTCCATTCCTGTATGAACATCCGACTAACTCAGGGTTGGGCAGAGAGTGGGTTGGTCGTCATTGGGTCAGGCTAAAAAGTCGAAGTTCTACACTTAAATATAAGTAAATGACAGGAAAATGGAGGTATAACTGGAATGAGAAACAATAGTATGGGGTAGGATAAGTTTATTCATAAATATCCCCAATTATACTACTCGAAAATCAAATAATAAAATGTCATTACAAAAATCTCAAAATTAAAGAAATACCTGGACATTAACAACGTTAATTGATCAAATAAACAAAAGTGAAATGAAGTATCAAGCACAACATTGAACACTTTCATACGTTCAGAAATAATCTTCTTATTGTCCATTGTTCATGCTATATGACAACATATGTACTCATATACTGATACGTATTTATCTCGGATGTGGAGTCACACCTGAAAATATCGCATTGATACGGGTTTATAATTTAATTTAGAGTCGCAAGATTAAACGTTAAAGGAAAATTACAATATAAAGGAAAGTTACGATGAAAAGAAAAACTAAGACGCAATGGGACATGATATGTATTATGAAAAATACTAGTGGCATTTCCTACGTTCTATTTACAATAAACAAAATAAGTAAAATAACACATCTATTCACATCGGATAAAGAGAAAAGTCTTACATACTACACAGATTCTACGGTTCACCACAAAGGATCTAGTGAGAACTAGATTGACCATCAATATACTCAGCACTCGGGCAACAAGACAACATATTCAAACAACATGAAACACCTTGCGGTAAGAGAAAAACGTATAATAACCAATCAATATTCATGTGGAAATCAATGGGCAACATTGCCTTCTTCTGCTGCATTTGAGCACTCAACAGCGCGATCATCCGTCACGTATTTCCTGGTGTGCTGTGAGCTGAAAGGAAATGTTGGAACTCAACACTGTACTAAGGCTTAGATTGTGTTCGCCAAGATTGTAACACGAAAAAACCATCTCATTCACGCCGTCTAAGAATACACGGCCAATATATCAGCTTGCAATGCGATAACTTCATTCGTCGGCTACACGGAAACTCACGTACAATCGTATACCTTCCTAGCATGCTTCGACAATTTAACACACATCAGACTCTTTGGTCTGGAATCAATTCCGTCAATTCTGATAATTAATATTCTCTCAGAAGACAATAGCAGGTACATATCCACTGCACATTATTCTTTCACTTATCAGGCATGCAATCGGCCTGCATAATCACTTTATAACTCCGCATGCATTATAACTTCTCATACCTCTCACAAATCACATCAGCATTTTACATTATGAGATCCGGTTCGTTTCCTGTGCAAATCATTGGGCAAAAGCAGATTCCAACCTAAATTCGAAGATCCTCTTCTTTCAACGTTGTTATGCAGCTCCTTACTTACAGCTTCTGAAATACCACGCGTCATGCAATTAACTGTTACTGACTCTCTAAATGACCAAAATAAAATAACGTAGCAAGTGTTTAACTTTGAAAATTGGATGAACTTGTCAATCTAATCCTCCTAGCACTAATATACAAGGAAATAGCGGAATAATGCTAAACTAAATTATCACGCATAAATGAACAACAAAGTAATCCTAACAAATCCCTCATTATCCCAACTATCTAGTCATAAATCAAAATAAAAGTATAGAGGACATGCATTACTCTCTTATCCGTGTATACAACAATATAAAAGTGAAATAAACACATGCCGTCAGGCTTACTTTACGTTGAATAAAATCCCTATTCTAAACTGCACTAGTATTTTAACACAACCCATATAACATTCCATAATTAACACATGCGCCTTATCTTGGACGACTCTCTGGATACATGGCAGCAGCTCATATCTCTGCCGTGCTGGGTGTCTACTCCATGTTGATCACTGCTTCAACACGTAGAAATACACTTCCTTCTTCCATAGGCGAAGCCATCTTCTTGCTGAAAGTTATTGAACACTGCAACACAGAAGGCTTTGGATGAACATCTCTTCACCGCTCAATTCTGCACGTGCCGAACAACCCTTTTGTGGCTACAAAACTCAGCCAACACACTGACACATAAATACACTGTATATTTCACACGTGAGGGTTTATGTACACAGTTTTTGAGAGCGGCACCCGGTACGCATCGAGAGTTCCTCGCGAAATGCGACCGACACGAAAATATGAGACAATGGAACGTCTCTCCTGTACTTTCTACACTGCGGCTAATTATCACCGTCTATATATTGGTAGTGAACTTTGCGACAATATAATCTGCAATTAACTCTGCATCAGTTACTGAAACACTGTTTATTGGTATTATTAACCATACCCTGTTAATGATATATTCACGTGGCAACTTTTAAGTACAATTCTCGGAGCACATCGAACAACGTCCACCTCACGTCAGTATCCACGATCAGAGTTACACTTCTACACTGTCCAAACTGCCCGATCAGAGTCGCACTTCTACACTCTCCAAACTACCCGATCAGAGTGACGCTCTCCAGAGCTTGGGTTGCTAAGGAAGCGTAGGTAACGCCGTTGCAACGATGGGATTTCCGCTTGTCTAGACAAACCACCAATCAGAATGCTTGCCATTTATAATGACACAATATCAATTATAACATATCAATAAAACAGAGTTCAGATTATATCAAATCTCTTCCTATAATTTTTATACCGTATTCCTGATTGTATTTCACTTATAGACCTGGAAATCCGCCAAATAACAGAATTTATCTCAAGCAACTGTACACGTAGGTCAACCTGGGATTATGACTTCGCGCGATGTAGACTTCATAATTGCCATATCCTCACGTTCTCATTGGCTGAATATTTCGCTTGGTCAGCATCTTGTACACGTGCCGAGATGTGCCAACTCCTAGTGACGCTAAGCCATTCTCACGTTCTCGAGGAAGTATTGGGCAATATCCAGCGACTTGATGGCTCCATAAACTTCCGGTCTCAGCTATCCTGCGATTCCTTACTGTACCATATATGACTGCAATTCATATCAATAAAATTTACATATTATGTCAAATAATAATCCGAGTATCTCTTATGGGCCGGCAGGATACGGCTCAGTGGTTTCCCATTTTCACACCAGGAAAATGCTGGGGCTGTACCTGAATGAAGGCCACGGCTGCTTCCTTCCCACCCCTAGGCCTTTCCTGTCCCATAGTCGCCATAAGACCTATCTGCGTCGGTGCAACATAAAACAAATTATAAAAGAATAAATGAGCGTCATATGCCTTTGCTGGGGAGACGTAATATGTTCTGGTGTAACTTTCATGTCTTTTATGCTTGGCTTTGATGATATGAAAGTGACTGAGGTATGAGCGACTCTAATAACGCCATTGCCTAGATGTCCGGCTCCGTGCTGGCCTTTGGTCCGAGGAGTCCCGGGTTCGATTCCCATCCGGGTCGGGGCTTAATCTTCTAATTGCGATAGCCTGGAGACTTTGTTGAACCGTCATCAGCATCTGAATACGTTACAGATAGAGCCCCATTGTCACAGACACGCAAGTTACCTACAAGGTGTCAACTCAAACACCAGCACCAGGCCACACGCCATTATTATTATTATTATTATTATTATTATTATTATTATTATTATTATTATTATTATTATTATTATTATTATTATTTACAATTTATTTTACGTCAGTAGGAGTAAACCACGGGTTCAGCACCAACATCAACTTTTAGACGTTCACACATAATTTTGCGTATTTTTTGTCAGAATTTCATTATTTCCCCCAAAATAACCCGTTGTTATGGCAAAATATCAAAATTAATATGTCTATAAAATAAAAAATAAAAATCATAAAATTTTTTAGTAAAAATAATAAAAAATTAGCTATTGTAAAAAATCACAAAAAGGTGATATTTCTATGAAATTAAGAAAATAAAATAAAATTCAGATTTTCCCAAAAGGTAGTTGAAACCTTGGTATTTGATAGCATAGTGCAGTGTTTTCCTTACCTACATGAAAATAAAGCAAGGTGCTTTTTTACCTATATGACTCATTTATATACATACATATACTATTCAATTTATTTTATTTTATAATGGCCCCAAGGTAATGTATCAATTCCATTTTCACACATATTCTTTTATCATCATCAGGACTTAAAAACTATTTTATTACATTCAACAGAATATACTTCGTGTTTATATGATCTAATTAAATTCATTGTTGTATATTGTTTTTTCCTCTAAACATATTTTATAATCATCAAATGTAACTTCATTTTTAACTACTGATTCTCTAACTCGTTTTCATTTTTATCGTCATTGATTTTACTCTACAAGCGTACATTTCCGATTTCAAACTAACCTGTTCAGCCATTACTTTCCCACAATTTTCATCTTTATATTTTCCCAATACTTTTTTGTTTACTTGTAGTATACCAAATATATTATCTTTTCCATATTCGCTTGTATCAAATTCATTTAACATTGTTTACATATCACTATAAAAATCATCAGTTCTTATTTAATGAATAAATGAAACGGTATCCATATAACGAAAATCAATATCTTTTACATATTTTTGTTTCAAAGTACTATAGTGAAAATCATACATTTTTATCTTTGAAATATCTAAAAGACTCATTCCAATATAAATTGGCTTATCAAATATTATTTTTATTATTTTCATATGAACAGGAACTAAATATTCAGAAAATATTGTTGTGTGATTATAATTTGGTTTAGAAACATATTTTGTATTCTTTCTGGATCAGTTATTATTTTAATATTTTGTCTATTTCTAAAGTTTTCCATTGTTTCACTGACGACGGAATTATTCATTAATTTATAGAAATCTTTTTCAAAATCATTACGTGGCTTCGTTCTCATTTCCATATTCAAGTCTATATATTTTTGTAACCAATTTGATTGTTTAAAAGTTAAAACTCTTTGTTAATTTTATTCCGAGATTTAGATACTGTATCAAATTTCTGTAATGAAAACTATATTTTCCTTTATTATTTAAAGTTGTTAATAGTTTGTTTCCTCCTTCTGGTCCTAAAGGTGAATCTTTATGTAAATCATGTAATTTTTCTGAATATTCTAAATCAACTTCAAATATAAAAGCATATATATAATTATCAGGTATTTCAAATATTTGTTTACAATTAAAATAAATCGATTCTGTCCATTCAAAATAGCCATAGGGTAAATATTGTGACATAGCCCAACCATATAAATTATTAGCATCTAAATAGGCTAAATAATTTGATTTTTCTTTAGGATCACGATTTTCTAAGTATTTATTATTAGATTTGGCAATATCGTTTTTACTTTGCGGTATATCGCATCTAATTCCTTTTTTAACCATTAATACCATATCATAACCGTTTAATAAATCTATTACGACTTTACTCCTTTTAACATAGCTTCCTAAGCTAAATACAGGAGCAGTAAAATACCAAGCGGGATCTAAATTACATGATTTAATACAAGTATCTCTAAAATTTCCAAATATATCTGCTAATATTAATACATCAGATTTATTATATAATCTCGTATATTCTTCCATGTTTTTAACATTAAATTTCTTCCTAATTAGTTTTGCATGAAGATATTCTTCAGCAGTTATATAATATTTATATAGTTTGGAATAAAAACATTCTCTGTTATGCATTTTTTTAACATTTTCTTCACAATTCTTATCACCATAAGGTTTAACACGTTTTATAATCATTTAATCTAATTGATCACCCTTAAAATATTTACCTGTTTCTCTTAATTGTTCCTTTATTAGATTAGATGATAGTTTATCTAGATTAGAAGCTATGAATTTAACTGTATCCAAAAATCGTTATGTAATAAATTTTCTACTCTTTTACTAAATGATACACATTTTTCTTCACTATTTGTTATTGTATCAATATCATTTTCATCAATTCCTAATTCTTTATGAATAAATGAACATTATAATTAGCTAAATTATGTAAATAAACAGGTAGAAAATATGATTTTTTGAATTAATATTACATTTTCAAGGGGCGCTCCTCTAAATTTTCTCGTTAAATGATCATGGTCTCTTGCTTTCCTTTCTCTAACTTTGAATTTGTCTTCACAGATGAAACAAGTTTTTGAATTTTAAGAATGTATTTCATCTTCTTTCGTCATTATTATTGGTTTATTTTCTGTATATAATTTATAAATATATTGTGATTCTTATATAAACATTTCAAAAAATCTTGTGGTCATCTCTACCAACATATTCAGTTGGAGGTTTATAATCACCATTAGCATATTTTATGTAATAACTAAAATAAATGGGCTTATGTATCTGATATATTTCTTGCTAGGGGCTTTACGTCGCACCGACACAGCTAGGTCTCATGGCACTCTCTGATATTTATTAGTACACGATTTTTCAGGATTTAGTTGACAAGTACTAATATGTTTTAATAAACCCTCAAAATCAGCACTAATTACAAATGGTACTCTTAAGTGAATTATTAAAATTCTTGTATCTTATTTTTCACCTTTCTTAGGCATATCTATTTGTACTTTCTTTCGTTGTTTGCAATCGTTTTCACGTTCATCAAGTTTTTCTTGCGAATTATAAAATCTTAATCATCTGTCACAAGTATAAATTTTAGATTTATATTTATTTGTTTGATTTGAAACGAACCTAGATTAATCTTTGAACCAACAATAATTTGAGTTGTTTCCAGTTTTAAACAAAACAAAATTAGTATGGTTTTGTTGCTAACTTTTTATATGATAAAATGGATATACAACATAATTATCATTTTCATCATAAGCGTAAACGTTGATTATATATTTGACTCCTTCTCAAATTTATCTCTATTTTTTATTTAAACAGGGAACCCAAATGTTTCCTTTTCAAAAAATTCATCTAATTCTAGAAATGTATTTATATAATTACTAAGTCTATCTACATGATCTTTTGCTTCATATACTGCTGATTTTATTGCATATAGCAAATATTTTGATCATTATTTTCGACCTTAATAATAGCTTATTTATGTTCCATTTCTTTACGTAAATCAATATACGAAGAACCATAAATTGGGTTATGTTTATTACTGTATAATTATAAACTATTTATAGAATATAAAGCATATCCAGATTATCTTCCTTGAAATTCCTGCATTTCCATTGATAATTCATCTGCAGATCTTTGGTAGTATACTTCTAAATCAGTTGACCGAAATATTTATTGTTTTAAACTTAAAATCTTGTATTTCTTCACGCCTTATAAAACTACAATAAAATCTAATAAGAACTTCAGAGATTTTTCTGGTGTTAACAGAGTTTTAATTTAATTAATAAGAATATATTTCATTTGATATCAAAAGGATTCTGTTTCTACAATATTATCAGCATTATTAATTTAAAATGTTTGTATTCTTAATTCGAATGCTGTTTCTTTTCTATTAATTTTGTATTTCTTTCACTGAAATCATAATCCTCAAAATGTTTGAAAATTCCATCTTGTTCGCTTTTGCTTTTAAATTATATTGTTCATTATTAATTTTCAAAAATCAGGGTTTTGTTCCAATTTTATCTCAAATGAATTCGATCAAATCAGCTTTCGTAAATGTAAGATAGCATTTTATATATTTTTCACATTCTTCATGTAGTTGTATATAATTTTTTTATTTTGTAAAATGAGTTTATATAATATTATTTTAATCAAATCAATTCTTCTCAGTTTAGAGAACATTTCTATAAAGTCTTTTTCGTAATATTTTTGAAGTTCAGTTTCCATTTAAAAGAAATTGACTTTTAAAATACTGCAAATTTTTCCAATATGAAATTTAAAATTAGTCTATAAATTTCTATAAAATTCAATTTTAGAACATCTAACTGATTCAAATTACAATATATTCTACAGACAATTTTTCTTTTCAATTATCTCTAAATGTTTAATACATACACACATACATATATTATCATATAGACTGTTATGCCTTTCAACGTTCAGTCTGCAAGCCTCTGTGAATTTACTAAACGTCGCCACAATCCTCGATTTGCAACTAGTGTTGTGGCCTCATTTAGTTCTATACCTCTTATATTTAAATCGTTAGAAAGTGAGTCTAACCATCGTAGTTTGGTCTACCTCTTCTTCTCTTACCCTCCATAATAGAGTCCATTATTCTCCTAGGTAACCTATCCTGTTCGATTCGCCTCACATGACCCCACCACCGAAGCTGGTTTATGCGAACAGCTTCATCCATCGAGTTCATTCCTAAATTAGCCTTTATCTCCTCATTCCGAGTACCCTCCTGTCATTGTTCCCACCTGTTTGTACCAGCAATTATTCTTGCTACTTTCATGTCTGTTACTTCTAACTTATGAACAAGATATCCTGAGTCCACCGAGCGTTCGCTCCCCTAAAGCAAAGTTGGTCCGAAAACAGACCGATGCTAAGATAGTTTCGTCCGGGAGCTGACTTCCTTCTTACAGAATACTGTTGATCGCAACTGCGAGCTCACTGAATTACCTTTACGACAACTTGATTCAATCTCACTTGCTATATTACCATCCTGGGAAAACATACAACCTAAATACTTGAAATTTATCGACCTGTTCTAGCTTTGTATCACCAATCTGGCATTCAATTCTGTAGAATTTCTTACTTACTGACATCAATTTAGTCTTCGAGAGGCTAATTTTCATACCATACTCATTGCACCTATTTTCAAGTTCCAAGATATTAGACTGCAGGCTTTCGGCACAATCTGCCATTAAGATCAAGTCGTCAGCATAGGCCAGACCGCTTACTACATTTTCACGTAACTGAATCCCTCCCTACCATTTTATACTGTACTTTTCAGCAGATGATCCATGTAAACTACGAACAGCAAAGGTGAAAGATTAGTCTTGTCTAACCCCTGTAAGTACCCTGAACCAAGAACTCATTCTACCATCAATTCTCAATGAACGCCAATTGTCAACATAAATGCCTTTGATTGATTTTAATAATCTACCTTTATTTTCATAGTCCCCCAGTACAGCGAACATCTTTTCCCTCGGTACCCTCTCATATGCTTTCTCTAGATCTACGAAACATAAACACAACTGCCTATTCCTCTCGTAGCATTTTTCAATTACCTGGCGCACACTGAAAATCTCATCATAACAGCCTCTCTGTGATCTGAAACCACACTAGTTTTCGTCAGAATCCCTCTCAACGACTGATCCCACCCGCCCTTCCAAGATGCCAGTGAATACTTTGCCTGGTATACTAATCAATGAGATACCTCGATAGTTGTTGCAATCCTTCCTGTTCCCTTGCTTATAGATAGGTGCAATTACTGCGTTTGTCCTATCTGAAGGTACCTTACCAACACTCCACGCTAATTTTACTACTCTATGTAGCAATTTCATCCCTGCCATGCCACCATACTTCACCATTTCAGGTGTAATTTCATCTATTCCTGATGCTTTATGAAAATGGAGTTTATATACCATCCTTTCCACTTCCTCAAACGTAATTTCACCAACATTATTTTCCTCCTCCCCATGAGCTTGGCTGTTCGCAACACCGCCATGATGACTTCCTTTTACATTGACAACATGTTCAAAATATTTCCTCCACCTCTCCAGTGATTCCCCTGAATTGCTCAAAACACCGTTCATTTCCCTTTTACCTCCCTTCCTCAGATTCTTTATTACTGTGCAGAACGGTTTCCCTGCTGCTTGACCTAGCCTTTCCAGGTTATTACTAAAACCTTCCCACGACTTCTTTTTGGATCCAACAACTATTTGTTTCGCCCTTTTCCTTTCAACTACGTACAAATCCCTGTCTGCCTCGGCCCTTATTTGGAGCCATACCGGATAAGCCTTCTCTTTACCTTCACAAGCTGCTGTCACTTCATCATTCCACGAAGATATTCGCCTTTTACCATCTTTACACACAGTCGTTCCTAGGCATTCCCTGGCTGTTTCTACTACAGCATCATTGTATGCCACCCATTCTCTTTTATATATCCTGAGCCTGCTTACTGTCCACTGTTCGAAACTTCTCACTAATCATATCTATGTACTTCTGTCTAATTTCCTCGTCCTGGAGATTTTCTACACTTGTTCGTTTGCAGACAGATTTAACTTTCTCTACCCCAGGCCTAGAGATTCTTAGTTCACTACAGATCAGATAGTGGTCTGTATCATCGAAAAATCCCAGGAAAACTCATAGATTCCCAACAGAGTTCCTGGATTCGAAGTCAGTTAAGATATAGTCTCTTATGGATCTGGTACCCCTAGCTTCCCATGTGTAGCGGTGAATAGCCTTATGCTTGAAGAATGTATTCGTAACTGCTAAAACCATACTATCACATCCGTCCAGCAAACGCTTCCCATTCCCATTAGCTTCCATACCTTCGCACATTTACCAATCACGCTTTCGTATCCTTAAGTTCTATTCCCAACTCTCGCATTGAAATCGCCCGTTAGCACTATTCTGTCCTTGCTGTTGACGTTGACCACGATGTCACTCAATGCTTCATAAAACTTGTCAACTTCATCCTCATCTGCACCCTCATATGATGAATACACGGAGACAATTCTAGACCTAATTCCTCCAACTGACAAATCTACCCGCATCATTCGCTCATTTACGTGCCTAACAGAAACTATGTTGCGTGCAATGGTATTCCTGATAAAGAGCCCTACCCCAGATTCTGCCCTTCCCTTTCTAACAGCCGTCAAGTACACTTTACAATCTCCTATCTCTTCCTCGTTATCTCCCCTTACCCGAATATCACTTACTCTTAGCACATCCAGATGCATCCTCTTTGCTGACTCAGCCAGTTCTACTTTCTTTCTTCCATAAGCCCCATTAATATTGATAGCTCCCCATCGAATTCCATTTTGTTCGCCAACTTGTTTCCAAGGAGTCCCTCGCCTGTCAAATGGGGGTGGGACTCCGTTACTCCCATAGGTCCGAGGCTTGCTTAAAGTGTTCTGAGCTCGGTAAATTCATGAAGCAGGATGCTACCCTACTTGCACATAGTCCAAGTGAGGATCTCTCCTCAAACGCGTTATGGACCACCGGTGAATTGTATAGTGCTAGCCGCTTGAGCACATGGAGGGCCATGACTCAGAATATGTCCGAGATGCCCACTCCTATTCCATAGCAACTGGTATCCCGATTCTCAGGACCACTTACTAGGCCACTCAGCCGTTGCCCATGGTTCACGAACTAGGACGTGACTAGAGTGTTTCACCTCTAAAAATAATTCCATAAATTAATACTTCTTTGAAAGTAAATCACATTAATATAATGCTTAATATCTAAGAAATCAGCTATCTTTTCAAAGGGTAAAGCTTTCTATGTATAAATATCATCGGAATATCCAAATACTTCTTCAATTTTAATTCTATCATCATAGGGATTATCTATTAACTATAAGAAGTATTTAGACAACGTTTCTGTCTAGAATTATATTATGAGGATTTACTTTTGGTGGATAAAAATTATAACATGGATTATCTAATATACAAGGGCTAACACGAATTTTTGACAATGTTCAAAATCGTTATCCATTTATTAAGAATTAACTTTTTTAAACCCTGCAATTTTTAAATCTGTCTTATCTGCCTCGAAATGTTTTCATTAAAATTTCTTTCGATTTCAATTTTACCTATAATATAACTTCATATTTTAGTATTTCGTTTAGTTTCCCTAATTTCAATATTATTCGTTATTTTGAAATAATCAGCTATCATTTGATCATAAATTCTTAAGGTACTGATTTTCCTTTTTAATTATTCATAAAAGTAGAAACTACTTGGTCAATTTCATTTCTTTTATCAGCATCTTCGATTAAATTTAATTAATTTTTACGAAAACGATTTAGTCTGTACGAATTTATGTTATGCCTACTATTCTTTCGCATGTATAACATCTATTATTTTATTTGGTATTGTTTCCACAGGTAACACATAATTCTAGAACTTCCGGATGTCTCCTTGCTCGTCTTCTATTTTTGGAGGTTCTCTCACTTTTTTCTTCTATTGCTTATGAGACTCTATACCCGGTATTATAGTAATTTTTAACTTTATTCCGACTTACGAAACATCTTAAATCTCGTATTTTTTATTACTTAAATGTTCTTCTGTTTGATTATAATTTTGTAATATTAGATTAATTAATTCATCCTTTTCAGCTTAGAATAACCTTTGTATTTCCTTTGTGTACAAATGTTTTAATTTCTGAGACAGTCTCTTAGTTCAGTTCAGCTTCAATTTATACATGAAATTTTTATTCCAATAAATTGAAAATTATATTGATAAAGGAAATGAAAAACTGCAAGTTTAAAAAAAGTTAATCTCTAATAAATGGAGGAGCCGACAGCAAAATTAGATGGAAATATACCATTAAGGAAACTGATAAATTTATACGATGACCTGCAGCTTCGTGAGGTTGATAGAAATGAAATAAAAACACGCAAGCGCAAATACATTTCTGGTAAAAATAAAATGTCAGAAGATTTTATGAGAGAATTTCAAGATAAACTTCATTGGTGCCACTTTTCAGGATATCAGAAGTTATCAGATTTTATGCGCGAGTTCAAAGGAAAGATTAGTTGGGGTTGTATTTCTGTATATGAAAATTTATCCGAAAATTTAATGCGTGAATTTAAAGATAAAGTTATTTCTAGTTATATATCTCCAGTTCATAAATTATCAGAGGGTTTTATTAGAGAACTTCAAGGTAAAGTTAATGGCATTATATTTCGAAATTTCAAAATTTATCAAAAAATTTCATTCGTGAATTTAAAGTTAATGTTAATTGGAAATATATTTCTACATATCGACAATTATCAGAAAGATTCATTCGTGAATTAATTGGAAGTTTATACAAGAGATAAAATCTCTTTTTAAAATTTTATCCTCAGATGCCACTATAGAACTAGCGTGTTGTATATGTTTAAACGAACAGCGTCATATGTTTGTAAAAACAAAATGAGATCATGTTTTTCATTAAAAAATGCGTTGACGAATGGCTAAAAGTCCATGATTCTTGCCCAATGTGTCGGAGTACTATAAAACTGATAATTGATAAATATCATCATCATCATATAGATAATAATATATATATAATTAAACAGACGAATATTTAATTACTGTTATTAATAATGTTCTCACTGAGATACGATAGATAAGAATTATATTTTGAATCAGTTCAAGTTAATGTAAAATATTGTAGGATTTTAAAAGTTCGTTTCTAATAAATGGAAGCAACTCGCTTTCAAAGACAAACAAATATTTATGATTATTGATGAAAATAAGAAACCTTGGTTCAAAGCTAAAGATATGTGCAATGTTTTAGAATATAGAAACACAGATCAAGCTATTAGATAAAATGATGATGAAGAACACAAATATATTTATGAAAGTTTAAACCCCCTTTCCCGTAGTGGCTTGAAAGGTAACGAAAAACCATCTATATTTATCACAGAATAAGGTCTCCATTATTTAGTTATGGCCTCAAAACTACCAGCAGAAAGACAGTTTAAAAGATGGGTAACTCACGAAATTTTACCAGCAAATAAAAAAATATGCGAATACAAACTACAAAATCAAGTTAATTATGTAGAAAATAAGGTTGAAGACTTAGAAAATAAAGTTGAGAATATGAAAAATAGTATAATTATGCTCAATACCGCTAGAGATATAATTCGAGAGAAAAATGAATTTATTGAAAAGCATGCAACTCCACAACCAATAATCGAAATAAGCAGAGTGAATTTACTTTAATCAAGAAAAATCATTTGTAGAAATATCCATATAATGTTATAAGAACTCAAAATAGTTCTGTAAATTCAAGATTGAATGAATTACAAGAAGGTTGTCTACAAATGGAGATAATTTTAAGATTCGGAAATCCAAATTCAACAAATCTATATATATTAATGTACGAAAGATTACCAAGAAATCATTATAAAACAAGTTTAAACGAAGATATTCTTATATGATAAATAAATAATACTAAGTAGAGCATTAAATAAGTACTTTATTCATTATATTGTAACGAGTTGGCGGGGTAGTATGATCAATTAACACTAGACTGGTTGCTTCAATACTAAGATTTATTAGCTACGCACTAAACTACACAAGACTACACACAACTTTTGCTCATAACACAGACTTGTGCAGTTCGCGCACTCTCTCTCCCTTCGTTTCTCACTTGTCCTCACACTACACAGTTTTACACTCACACACAAGGTCCCGCGTCGCACGGCTACACGTTCTCTCCTTCGCCGACAGTCCGCACTGTAGCACACTAGTCCTATAATCACGGCAGTTCACATACTTCACTACACTGGCAGTCGCTCACGACTGAACCACACCAACTTCTAACTCAGTCTAACTCTCACTAACTCCAGGCAGGTCGTTCCTCTCTCCTTCTAGAATCGTCCGGATGATGGATGGATCCAGGAACATCGCGAGATGGAACACTCCAAATTAATCGTGGAGTCATTTCTATACTCCTCTCCTACAGGACCGCGAGCGGAAGCGAGTGGGGCTTGCCTAGCCTTAAGCGCTGCTAGTGATTGGCGCAGTTGAAGCATAAGGGGTTGGTCTATACGCTGCCGGGCCGGGCCCACTGCCAGTTGACATGGCGTACGCTATGACCATTACATTGCCCCCTCCTCAAGGCTGCTCGTCCCGAGCTGCTCCACGATACGTTTCCAAGCGATCCAGGTGAACAACCATCATCTTCCCTCGGGGAGGCCGCCGGATTCGGTAGACGACGTCGTTGATCCTGGTGACGATGGTATATGGGCCTTCCCATTGTGGCTGCAGTTTCGGTGACTTCCCTTTCGTTCGCACCGGACGGTACAGGCACACTATGTAACCTTCTTGGAAACACGCAGAGTTCGCGAGCATGTCGTAGCGGGCTTTCATCCTGTCGCTGGCTACCCTGAGATGATGTCGGGCTTAATCGTGGATGTCGTTGAGCCGATCCACCAACTCCCATGCATAGTCTGTCGTTGGTTGCTGCTGGTCTGGTGCAGACCCGAACATTAGATCGCATGGCAGGCGGAGCTCCCTTCCGAAGACCATGTTGGCAGGTGTCATGCCCGTCGTGTCATGTGTGGACGCTCGATAGGCCATCAAGAAGAAGGGGACCCTCTCTTCCCAGTCATTCTGGTGCGCCGAAACCACCTTCCTGAGGTGCTCTTCGACGATTTTCACAAAACGCTTCACCATACCATCTGACTGAGGGTGGAGAGGCTTCGTACGTGTCTTCCGCACTTCTAAGCGTTGCAGAACCTCTTGCATCAACCTGGACTCAAAGTGTCTGCCTTGGTCGCTATGAAGTTTCCTCGGGACACCGAATCGACAGAAGAAGTTCTTGACCAAGACGTCGGCCACTGTCGATGCCTTTTGGTTCGGGATGGCGTAGACCTCCGGCCACTTTGTGAAATAGTCCCTTGCCAGGATTAGGTAACGGTTCCCGGCGTCAGATTCGGGGAATTGTCCAGCGACATCAATGGCGATCCTCTCGAATGGTGCTCCAACGTTGTACTGCAACATTTGGCCCCTATTCCTGGTACGTGGACCCCGGCTCGCCGTGCAGGTGTTGCACAGCTGGCACATCCTCTCAACATCGTTCCTCAAGTGCACCCAGTAGTAACGCTGTCGGGCACGATCTAGTGTCTTATTCACTCCCAAGTGGCCGGCAGTAGCGCCCGCATGCAACTCGGTCAGCACCTCTTTTCTCATGCTGCTGGAGATTATCAGCTGTGCAATGTGCTTCTCTCCGTCGGTTGATTCCCACGTGCGGGTAAGTACTCTGTCACTAACAATGAGAGACGACCACTGGGCCCAGTACGCCTTATAGGTTGGACTGCGTTCGGCGATGTCTTTCCATTCCGGCCTCTGCCCCGACTCTACTTCTCGTAATATCAGCCCGATGTCGTCGTCCTTCAGCTGCTCCCTCCTGAGGGCGTCTCGATCCCATCTTTCAGCGGCGGTGGCCCTCACGGTCCGGACGTCCACGATGCCTGCCTGTCTCTCCACTTTCTGGCAGTGTGTACAGTTCGCAGGGCACGGTCTTCTCGAGAGACCGTCCGTGTTACAGTGCTTCTTTCCTTGTCGGTGCTCGGTAGTGAAGTCGTACCCCTGAAGGCGTTGCACCCAGCGAGCTGTCTGACCTTCCAGGTTTCTGAAGCTTAGGAGCCAGGTCAATGCGGCGTGGTCGGTGCGCACGCAGAAAGGCTGCCCAGACAGATACTGGTGTAAGTGCTCCAATGTCTTCACGATGGCCAGCAATTCCGACGCGTCACGCAGTAATTTCTCTCAGCTTTTGACAACGTCTTGTTGAAATAGGCGATCACCTTCTCATGGCCGTCTTGCGCTTGTGACAGTACCCCACCAATTCCCACGTCGCTGGCGTCGGTATCGACGATGAACTTCTCCCCAGGCTTGGGATATCCGAGGATGTGTGCAGTACACAGCGACTCCTTCAGCTTCCGGAACGCAGCCTCCGCCTCGCTTGACCATTGGAAAGACCTCCACTCCTCGGTGCGCCGTGTAAGAAGCTTTGAGATGACTGTGTAGCCAGCTATAAATCTGCGGTAATACGTGCAATGGCCGAGAAAACTCCTTAGTTCTCGCTTGTCCTTCGGCACCGGCCAGTCCCTGACAGCTTATAACTTCTCCGGATCCGTGGCTACTCCCTCCGTTGACACGATGTGGCCCAGGTAGCGGACCTCCTTCTGGAACAGCTGGCATTTTCCGGGATTTATTTTTAGGTGAGCCCCATGTAGCCTCTCGAACACTTTCCGCAGGTTCTCCACGTGCTCTTTGAACGTGCGTCCCACAATAATTATGTCGTCCAGGAACACGAGGCAAGCGTCGTAAGGCAGCCCTCTCAGCACGGCCTCCAGCAGTCGCTCGAAAGTTGCCGGCGCGTTACAGAGGCCGAAGGGCATCATGGTGAACTGGTAGAGCCCTTGGCCGGTTGAGAACGCCGCCTTCTCGGTGTCTTCCGGATGGAGCGCTACTTGCCAATATCCAGACTTCAGGTCGAAAGTCGAATACCACTGGACTCCAGATAATGTGTCCAGAGTGTCATCTATCCGCGGTAACGGGAAACAGTCCTTCTTCGTGACGACATTCAACTTCCGGTAATCGACGCAGAAACGGAGTTCACCGTTCTTTTTCTTCACCAGGACGATTGTCGATGACCACGGGCTGTTCGACTCTTCGATGACCCCCGCTGCTTCATGTCATCTAGCATCTGGTCGATTTCCACCTTCTTCGCCAGGGGTACTCTACGAGGTGGCTGTAGGATTGGAGCGGAGTCGCCGGTGTTAATGCGAAGGTACACTATGTCAGTCTTTCCGTGGTCACTTCCGGTAGCAGTGAAAATGTCCTAAAACTCATGGATTAGTTCCTTAACCTCCCTGGGCTGTCTAGCCTCTAAATGTTTCTGGGCGTCGGATATAATCTTCCGGAGCTTATCCAATCCTTCGCCTCCTTCGAGGGTCTGTGCGTCTTCGTCGCCCACTGGCACAACGCACGTGACTGGTTCACAAGTCCCAAGCTCGGTCCCGCTGGGTACCCTCTGCTCCCGTGACGTCGAATTCAGTATTCTCACCGGCACGCAGCTTCGTGCCGGAACGTGCGCCCTGGCGAGGTAGAGTCCTTGATCGGTGGTCGGCGAACCGGGTTGCACGAGCACGCTGTCCCCTTGTATGGGTTCTCTAACCGTGCCATAACCATCACCTCGCTGTTGGCTGGTATCACTTTGTCGCTGGCCAAAGTTAACCGCGCTACTCGAGGTTGCGTCCCTGGGCGTCGCAGCATTACCTCTTGTTTGCCGAGCCAAAATACACGTCGTCCCACGTCGAAAGTAGCCTCGTATTTCCATAGCGCGTCTAGGCCCAGGATGACCTCATACGTGATGGCGGCGACGAAGGCCCAGACGCGTAGGCGTCGTTGTCCCAGCGTCAGCTGAAGTAGCGCCTCCTTCAAGACAGGGATGGTGTCTCCTGAGGCCGTTCGCAGCAGATAAGGGCGGTGGGGATCCCTATATTGCTGTCCCTCAGCGATGTCCGGCCTGGCGATGGTCAATGCCGCCCACGTGTCTATTGTGACTCGGCACGGCCTGTCTCCGAGCCACCCGTCGGCGATCAAGCTGTCGTCGCTCCGCTCTCTGACCACATTTAGCGTGAAACGAGGGGATGGTAGTGACGGTGCCGACGAGCCCCTCACCTTGTCGGCCCTTACTCGTTTCCCTGATCAGGAGCCGCCTCCATACAGTAGTTCCTCCGCAGGTTGCCACGCTCGCCGCAATTCCAACAGGTGATCTTGTTGGTGCGTCGGCGTCTCAGGGGCGGCGTGCGTCGGTGACCCGTAACGGCGCTGGTCTCCGGCACGTCCTCGCTTCTCACGACTCGTATTCTCGGTGACGGTGCCGCTGTTCCCTTTACTGCCTCCTTCCTCAGGGCTAACGTCAGGGCCTCTCTGAGGTCATGCTCCCCGCTGAGCATCAGGTTTTGACGGATCTCAGCGTCGCGGAGCCCATCAGTGAATGTATAGGCTGCCTCCCGCTGAATGTGGTCCAGAGGCAGCCCATCCAGAGCCTTGTGGGCTAGCTGCTCCACATCTTGCGCGAATTCTTGCAGCGTCTCCTTAGCGCGCTGGGTCCTCTTTCTTAGCTGCACTCGGTAGGCGGCTGCCGGCTGGTGGTCACCGCATCGGCTGTCGAGCGCTCTAACGATCTCGTCGTAAGTGGCACCCGGCTGAATGCTGTGTAGTACTTCCGCTGCTGGTCCTTGCAATCCGGCGATTAGGTACACGGCCCTTTCTTCCGATGTCCAACAGTTGTGCCCGCACACGGTCTCAAATTGGGCCCGGAAGGTCCGCCAAGATGTTGTCCCGTCGAAGCGCGGGGGTTTTACTTTCCTGGCGCTGGGGCCGCTGTCGCTGCAGGTTGCCCTAGCACGAATCTCCATGGCTGTCACTCTCGTACGCAGGGCACTTACTTCTTCTTTCAGGTCTCAAACCCCTGACTCATCAACCTGCGGTATTTCTTTGATCTGTTTCCCAACCAGTTCCTGTACGTCCTGCATAATGCCACTCTTTAATTTTCTTTCGAGAGAGCGCATTTCGTGTTCTAATTTATCTTGTCCACCCTTAAGTTCATTTAGTTCCAGTTTCAGTTCGCTCTTGATTGCGTCCTGTTTGGATGAGAGTTCGGTGAACTTACTGAGGAGAGCCTGAAACTGTTCACTATCCATTTTACGATTCACTAGAAATTACTAGTTACGAAATTACTGCTAGCAGTCGATCCCGACTCTGACACCAGTTGTAACGAGTTGGCGGGGTCGTATGATCAATTAACACTAGACTGGTAGCTTGAATAATAAGATTTATTAGCTATGCACTAAACTACACAAGACTACACACAACGTTTGCTCATAACACAGACTTATGCAGTTCGCGCGCTCTCCCTCCCTTCGTTTCTCACTTGTTCTCACACTACACAGTTTTACACTCACACACACGGTCCCGCGTCGCACGGCTACACGTTCTCTCCTTCGCCGACAGTCCGCGCTGTAGCACACTAGTCCGATAATCACGTCAGTTCACATACTTCACTACACTGGCAGTCACTCACGACTGAACCAAACTAACTTCTAACTCAGTCTAACTCTCACTAACTCCAGGCAGGTCGTTCCTCTCTCCTTCTAGAATCGTCCGGATGCTGGATGGATCCAGGAACGTCGCGAGATGGAACACTCAGATTAATCGTGGAGTCATTTCCATACTCCTCTGCTACAGGACCGCGAGCGGAAGCGAGTGGGGCCTTCCTAGCCTTAGGCGCTGCTAGTGACTGGCGCAGTTGAAGCATAAGGGGGTGGGTCTATACGGTGCCGGGCAGGGCCCACTGCCAGTTGACATGGCGGACGCTATGACCATTACAATATATTGCACCCTTCTGCCATACGGATCCGAAAAATTTACAAAGAAAAATTTACAAATAATTACCTTTCTTTTATCAACCCAACTATTATGTGAATTATCAAATCCTAACCATTTAACATAAATTTTATTATCTTTCTTCCTTAAAACTTTTCAACAATCTATGTATCGGGTTATTTTATTTTCTGTAACTCTATAACTCTGTAACTCTAATTCATATCTGTAACTCTAATTCATACAATTTTCCTTCAATATTTTCGTTATTTATATCTTCGTTATTTATATTTAAATCTTCGTTATTTATATCTTTTAGTCTGTATGTAATTGGATTCGTTACCAAAACGTCTTTTATTTCAAAACCTTCTGTGGGCCAATTTGCTGTATAACTGTCCGGCTCCATAGCGAAATGGTTAGCGTGCTGGCCTTTGGTCACAGGGGTCCCGGGTTCGATTCCCGGCAGGGTCGGGAATTTTAACCATCATTGGTTAATTTCACTGGCACTGGGGCTGGGTGTATATGTCGTCTTCATCATCATTTCATCCTCATCACGACGCGGAGGTCACCTACGGGTGTCAAATCGAAAGACCTGCACCTGGCGAGCCGAACATGTCCTCGGACACTCCCGGCACTAAAAGCCATACGCCATTTCATTTGCTGTATAACTTGTTTCAAATATTTTTTCATTTTACTTATCAGAACTTTATCAAAACATTTATATTTTGGCTCATTTTTCAAAGTTATATCTTTATTTAAAATATTTTTAAACTGTTTCTTATTATTTTGATTTACTTCTTTTGGTTTCATTTTTGTTGTATTATGTTTGGTATTATATTAACTATCTACTAATTTAGATAATATACCAACCCATCTATAATTACCTTGAATATCGCACTGTTTCCACATTTTTTCCTTTAATGTTCTATCAAGTATTTCTACAACGGCAGCTTTTAATCCTGAATAAGTTGAATAATGAATAATATTATATTTTTTATTAATTCAGAAAATTCATTATTAAGACATCTTTACATTTATGAGTTTGCAGATTCTTTGGAATTCTATTTTTAAAATAGTCTTAAAAGGTTTAACAATATTTTACGAGTTTTATATTCAACAGTAATACCCCAAGACTATTTTGTAGAAACATCTATGGCCGTTAATAAATATTTTATATCCTTTATTAATTTTAGATATACCTTGTAAGTTTGCAGAAACCATTTCTACTGAATCAGCTTGCCTAAGATCATCGATATTATAAGTTATACTTTTTTGCACTGGAAAATATTTTCTCGTGGGTTTATGAATTTCATTTATATTATCTCTTATATTTTTTACAAATTTGCCTTTCTTACTTTTACATTCTGAACATAAACATTTAATTCTAGTTCGTCCATTTGAGTCGTAATTCTATTAGGATGAACTGTTTCAGTAATTTTTTGCATCTCAAACCCCAATTATGATTATGCATTTATTATGAGAAAATGTAATATAATTGTTTAAAGAAAACCTTCATCAGTATCAGGTTCAATTGCATCAATTGCACCAATATAATTATTTTAACATCTGAGGGTACGAACTCTAAACTATCACCAATTTTAAATCCTATTTTGATGAAAGGATCAACTTTAGATGGTTTACTCAAATCCATATGTGTGATAATTTCTTCTGAATAATTTTGCATTATACAGGACAGAATACATTGATATCACCTCCCGAATATATTTTAGGAAATATTTTGAAATCAGAAATTATAACAACCCTTTTTCTAATATAGAGCTCATACCAAAATACGTAGTCTATTTCAGTACCTTCCTTTGTTTAAAAGGTCTTATTTATTTCAATTTTAATCAAATACATTTTTTCTAATTTCTCTACCTTTTCTTGTGATTCATCTGTTTTTGATTCGATGCCTGTTTAATGTTCTTTAAATAGAAACTCTATTTCTTCCTGTGTATACTTTTTAAAATCATCTTTAGATACAGTATATTTGTTCTATTGCTTTATTAAATTATTTCAAATTAAACGCATCACTATCTTCAACACCATCACCAATATTTCTTAATATATTTTTTCTGAATCTGAAGTAGTTATCAGTATACCATATCTTACTTTCGATTTCATCATCAAATTTGTCTTTAGATATCAAATATTTAATTTTAATATTTACATCCGTCTTTTTATCAACATTTTTTTGTATAGTTTTTGTAGAATCTGATAGTTTTCTGGATTCGTCATCAAATTTCTTTTTAAGTAACAAATCATTTAATTTTGTTATCTACATCCACCTTTTTATATATTTTATTATCGATATCTTTTATAGAATCTGATAATTTTTAGGTTTTATCATCAAACTTCTTTTTAGGTAGTAAATCTTTAGTTTTGTTATCTACATATGTCTTTTTATAAACATTATCATCTATAGTTTTTATAGAATCTGATAATTTTTGGATTCAACATCAAATTTGCTTTTAGGTAAGAAATCTTTAATTCTATTATCTACATATTTCTTTTCATAAAAATTCATTATTAAATTTGATATTCCTATGATTTCTCTATTAAATTTAGATAAGAAATTTTTAATTTTATTATCTAAATGTCTTTTTATAAACATTATTATTAATATTATTTATTAATTCTAATATTTTTGGATTCTTCGACAAAATGTTCTTTTGATTACAAAGGCTTAATTTTATAACTATATCTCGTGTTATAATATTGTCATCATCTTTAATTTTATTTCCGAATATATCCATTTATTTCATTTAAAATGTCGTTAAAGGTATCATTTTCAGAAAAGAGTTTAAAACAAAGGACACAAAAGGCCGCATATATATTCATCAAAATTTGGAATTCTTTGTGTATTATAAAACAAATTATTTAAATCTAGATAATTAACTAATTGTACAGGTACATTACCTCCAAATGAATCAGAAACGATGTTTCATTATTTATTTTAAAATAACAAATCCATTGAGTACTAACATGACCAGAAGTATCGATATTAACAATTCCTTATTCAAATCCTTTTGGATTAGATCGTAATTCATCAATCTAAAATATTTCTAAAGTATTTTATTTTTAATTCTTTAACTAATTTTTCTAAATCAAAACTGCTTAGTGGTTTACTATATCTCTTAATTATATTTTCAATTTTTTTACAAGTTTGTCTTTTAACTCTACTATTTTTCTTTTCCATTCCCAAATTATGTCTTGAATGTTGAGCTCATTAAGCCAGAGCACTCATCTCTTCCTTATGATCTGTGGAGATGTCTGTGAAAAACCAAGGATAGGTTTGAGGAATGTTTACACTACCAAGGGGATCACATTTTCCTGAGATTCCACGTAGGATGAACATTTACCTTCGAACATTCGCAACAAGCAATCAGGTACAATGTTTTCTTTGCCGTGAACGTCCACGACCGTGAATTTATAGGCCGATTGCCAGAGGATCAATCTAGCCGTCCTCCCCAGTCGTTTTACACTGGCCCTCATCCATGACAAAGCTTGATTGTCGGTGTGGATGAAGAAATAGCGGTGTTCCAAATATGAGTGAAATATTTCCACACCAAGAACTACGCCTAGACATTCTTTCTCGTACATCGAATACCGTAATTCGGCTCCGTGTAACAGTTTACTGAAGTAGGTAATGGGGACTAGCTTTCCGCCGTCAAGATTTTGATTTAGGACAGCCGAAACAACGAGATCGCTGGAGTCGCATTGTAGCACGAAATCTGGGGGAAAATGCAGACTGTGGAGTACAGGGGCTTTTCATAAGGCTTTTTTTGAACAGATCGAAAGCACGGCTTTGGTCTTCGCCCCAGACGAAATGGCAATTTTTCCTTTTAAAACTATTTAGGGGGCGGAAGTTTGAGAGAAATTTTCGATGAAACGGCTATAAAAACCGACCATACCCAAGAACCTTCTCACACCACGGATATTTTTGGGTTGAGGAAAATCAAGAATACATTTAACCCTGTCTGGATTCACAGAGATACCCGTGTCAGATATGACATGTCCTACGAAATTCAAATGCTTGGAGCAAAGATATACCTTCTCGGGGTTTATAGTAAACCCGTGTTTGCGCAAACGGGCAAGAACCGCACAAAGGTGAGCGAGGTGCTCATCAAAATATAAGAATATAAGGAGGCCATCAAAAAAGTTAAACACATAGGAAAATTTGAAGTCACCAAGTATCCAGTCCAGAATGCGAAATGCCCATAGGCACGGTATTGAATTCGAAGAGACCAAAAGGGGTAGCAAAAGCTGTGTAGGGGCGACTATTTGGGTGCAAAGGGATTTGATAGTAGGCTGAACTGAAATCGAAAACAGTGAAAAACTTTGCCCCATGGAAATGTTGAAAAGCACTTTCGATGGTGGGCAAAGGGAGACTGTCGAAGACTATTTTTGTTCACCTTCCTATAATCCACAATAAATCTGAATCTACCGTGTTTCTTGGGCACAAGGAACGCCGCACTACTGAAAGGAGACTTGGAGGGACTAATTACCTTTTTCATTAAGAGATCATTGACGCACGCCCACATAGGGGGCCCACAGTTTAGGGGGCGAGCAGCTGAAAGGTCGGTACCTGACAGGAGTATCATCTTTCAATTCTATTGAGTAGGAAAAGTTTCTAGCACAACCTAAATCGGGGGTCAGCACATCACAGAATTATTCCAGCAAACTGTTCAACAATAAATTCTGATGATCAGTTAGATCGCAAGAGGCCTGAGGAAGTTGGGATTGAGAAACGGAGCAAACAGTAGCTCTTTGGAAGGGCATTTCAAAGGGGTAATTTGTTTCAGATTTAAAGCGAAAAGCGAAGGTCCCGGAGATAAAGTCAATAGATAGACCGGTAGCTAGCATAAAATACCTTCCTATGATGACAGGGACAGATAGGTCGGGAACAACATGGAACACCCACTACCACGAGAGGTCATGAGCATTAATGTGACATTCCACGCGCCGTACAGGACACACTCGACTACTATCGGCACACATAAAGTGCCCTAAGCTCTCAAAATAATTGAGATATTTTAATTTCATTCCAGATACAAAGGATTGGTTAAAGAAAGAACTACAAGAACCAGTGTCCAATAGCGCATACAATACGCGCGATCCAAGGAGAATATTGGCCCAGGGTATGTATGAGGGAAGACCCCAAATCTTTCTGACGACATCCCTATCCTGCACCGACGACGGGCCATCACGCCAGCGCGGATTCAGTTTCCCCGTTGAGGGTTGCACCTAGGGCACACATTCCTGGTAGCAATTTAAAGAGGATTCATACCAACGTTTTTTAAAAGATGCCCGTATTTCCCACAATTCCAGAATTTCTACTTGCGGTGTCCCTGACGACGGGCGAGTTACAGGATTGGACAACATTGACACCGTGCCGAGAAGGAGATACCGAGGTCGGTTTGCGGTCACAGTGGCCAGAGGAACGAAGCGAGGAAGGGGTTTCACGAAATGAGGCACATTTTGAGGGCGTATGGCAGGGCGATGTTAAGAAAGGAACAATTGGACGGAGTAGGAGTCGGGCGGTACAATTTGTTCTGACACATGGTCAAATCGATCTCGCGATCTAAATCAATGATTTCGTCAACGCTGTCAACCTGGGATCTTTTCATATACAGCTTGTAATCAGGGGCCAGATTTCGGTAAAATTGATCGAAGACTTAGGATTCAGGGACCTAAAAACACAGTCGGTTGAATAGGGTTAGGATGCCAGTGGCACAGTCATCTATACATTCACCAATCCCTTGTGTTCTGTTGAATATTTCTTGTTTTAAGCAATAGTCCACGCCAGACAACCAAAACCACTGTGTAATTTGTTTGGCGAAATCATCCCATGATCGCACATCCGCTTTAATTAACCTATACCATTTTAAAGCTGGCCCATGTAACATTCCCGGGATGACCGGTACGAAAAGGTCTAAAGATAAGGAGCTACATTCAGCAATGTCTTGAACCATCTCAAGGAACTTATTAACACTAGAGTTGTTTCCTTCCCCAGAAAAAAATATTTGCCATTTACGGACCATATCGAAAACTGTGTTGACAATATTGGAAAATGAACGCTAAAAGGTCTAGAAATCGGTGGAATTGACTCCGCGTGATTGTCAATGAGGGTTCTATCTCTACAGGTAAAAATATCCCTATTTTCTGAGTATCTATCCCCATCACTACCTGATGCCGACAAAGCGACACTTTGCTCGGAAACATGCATTTTTTTCTTTTTCAAGGTTAGATACAGTACTTCACCAATGAAAATTTCGCTCTCATGTAAAAAATATTATCACATTCAATACCAGAAACGAAATTTCAGTTATGACGAACATGCAGATGATCACATGAATACAGAAATAGGTAATCACATTGCCAATCGAAAATAATTCGTGACGGCATCATAAAATGGAACGGAAGAATAATCGGGACTTATTCAGTAAACCAAGCGAAGCATCATGAATCTCCAGCTCTACCTCGTCCGACAGTCTTTCGGAGGAGATATCTCAGTCAAACCCACGCATCTGATACCATTTGAACCAGACCAGATCCCAGAATAACTCCCAGGTAACAAAAAGTTATCGGCGGAATATAATACGCGAGCACTAAACCATGGGCCGTGACTGGGAAAGGCCGAAAGCAAAGAACCCGAGCTTGAAATCGGGCTCTTAAAATAATACTAATAAGAGTCTAAATACTACTCGAATGAAATTAAAAATGCATACAAGGTTTTTTCATCAAAGAATATCAAATTAAAAGTAGACTGAATTAAATTGAAACAGTAATGTAAATTGTGCCAAATACATATGTAACTCAATCGTCGATCTTTGGGTAGTAGCCGTCGCCATTCTCCAGTGTACATTCGAACATGTTTTAAAATTGTATTATTTTTAGGTTTCTCAGCGCAATTGCGCTGAGGGTTAATACATTATTAAAATCACCAAGGACAATTTCTTTGTAATTACGGACCAGATCAACGAAGGTCACACTTCCCTGTATATATATACCGTAAATCATTTCTCAAGAAGATAAAATTTCGTCCACCCGCTTACATCACATTATTTTAACAATCCTATCCCCGTCGTTACCCGCCCACGCATCAGGGAACAAGCAAAAGTAATATTTGTTCCGAGAGCTCCAGGAAGTTAAAAAGGGGTAAACGAGCTCGTTCAGCACAGACAAAACAAAATAAATGTTGAGGTCAAAACTGTGCGAACAAATCAGGGACCGAGGAAATTAAACATGTTGGCAATACAAAGAATAATATAGTAAGAGGCCAACACGGACACGAAACTAAAAGCCTCGAACTGGCATCAAAACACGGATAAAATGGAAATGAATGGTGGAAACGGCCGATCGATATGACACATGTCCTCCATCACACCTACGCACTCATCCACGCCGCCATACATTTCGGTACTGATATGCAAATATTAGACAGGGTGCAGAGATTCAAGAGTAACATAATTTAATAAAAATAGTGACTCTAGGGTCACCCAAGGGTTGCGCAGATGGGCAGAGGAACGTGCGCATGGTGATTTCTCGAAGAATGCGGTAGCAAGACCGTGCTTTACAACGCACCAAAGAAAGCCAATCACGACCGCGATTCGTACAAGGCAAGAGAAATCTCGCGATGACACGAAGACAATCACACTCTGATGGTTAAGGCAAGCGAGAAGGCTGACACAAATATACAGTATACGCTGGACTATCTCTTAATCGAAAGGCATATCAACCAAGTACCAAAACTCATACACACACCGTCCGTTCATACAACGGAGTAAACTTTGCATATCGGTAATAAGAAAGAAGGGCAATCTATATATATAAAATAAGAGTTGTGTCTGTACATTGCTCAGAATTTGAGAAGAATGGTATTTCTGTATCGGTCATGTCCACAGTAACAAGAAAATGCATTTTTTACTTTTCCGTAATTTCTGTCTGTCTGTCTGTCTGTCTGTCTGTATGTATGTATGTATGTATGTATGTATGTATGTATGTATGTATGTATGTATGTATGTATGTATGTATGTATGTATGTAAGTATGTATGTATGTATGTATGTATGTATGTACACGCATCACGAGAAAACGGCTGAAGAGAATTTAATGAAAATCGGAATGTAAAGTCGGGTGATGAGCCGCTACAATCTAGGCTATAAATTATTTTAATCACGCTGAGTGAAATGGTAGTTTAGGGGAAGGCCTGAAATTTAATTCTCAAATATTTATGTTATTAGTGGTCGTGTCTTAATGAAAATCGCTAGACAAAGATGGGAAATAAGTCGCTACAATATAGGCTATACACGCTGAGAAAATGGAAGTTTAGGGGAAAGCCTAAAATTTAATTGTCAAATAATTATTTTATTAGTGGTCGTATCTTCATGAAAATGGGTATGCAAAGTCGGGGAATAGGTCGCTATAATCTAGGATATCAATAATATTATTCACACTGAGTGAAATGGTAGTTTAGGGGATGGCCTGAAATGTAATCTATATATATAAAATAAGAGTTTTGTCTGTACAATGTCGTAAGTTAGTAGTAGTTATGTAAGAAGTTATTAAATTTCCGATCACTTATGTCTTATACATTGTTGCCGTACCTCATATAATCAGAGATATTCATATATTTGGATTTTTGTTACTAGGTCCATATCAGCGCCGAGTCACGAGAAAATGGGTAAACAGAATTTAGTGAAAATCGATATGTAAAGTCTGAGAATAAGGAACTACAGTCTATGATATCAATAATTTTGTAAGACACCCTAATATCACAGAGTCGAAAGAAAACTAATGTGAAGGCCTGCAATATAGAAACCCATAAACTTTATCAACAATAACATTACATTGACCATTGTTTGTTGTGATGTGCTTTTTGTCTTCTGTTTCCTCTCATCCCCGATAGATAGGATTACTTCAGCGTACCAATTTTTTTAATTTGCTTGACGTCGCACCGACACAGGTAAGTCTTACGGCGACGATGGAATAGGAAATGAATAGTGGTGTGAAAGAAGCGGCCTTGGCTTTAAGGTACAGCCTGGTGTGACTGGTGTGAAAATGGGAAACCACGGAATACCATCTTCAGGGTTGCCGGCAGTGGGGTACGAATCCACTATCTCCCGGATGCAAGCTCACAGATGCGCGCCCCTACCACACGGCCAACTCGCCTGGTCGTACCGACTGTAACAGCCTGCCTGTATAATGGCGGGAAGTAGCTGGGGAGTAAGATAACTTTCTTCTTTAGCATGCCATTCCTCTGGTTCATACATTTTCTGATATATCTGGTACGTAACGCACTGGTTCATCATAGTATTCGAGCTATTCAATCCCTACTCTGAATCACTGATTGGAATGAGTAGTGTGCATATTTAACGGAATAATGACAGAGGAGTGTTCACGGCAGTCTGCGACCTGGTTATTCCAGCTCTGGAACTTTGGACTCTTAGATCGGCACCGTAGTAATGTCCATTGAAAGTGAGAAAGTGTGCGGTTTTTCATTTGATCGAGTATTTTATATGATAACATTGCTTTCAATCGCCACATTCCTACTGACGTTCTTGTAATGACCTATGTTGAATTCAGTTAGGAAAACCACCAAGTCAGTCTTTCTGAGAATCCCGTAGCGAAGCACGGGTACATCAGCTAGTATTAAATATAAGGTAACATACCAATAACTGGAGCTATGAAGGACTCAAACAGGAAACGGGAAGGTAGTTACAGATGCACTTAAAACGTTTAAAAACGTGCTTGTAAGTCAAAAACGCTGTTCTAATGTGCAGGGAACCCCAAAATAACCACCACCAAAACAGTCAGGAGATAAAAGATTCCCAGGTGGCAGGAAGTTTGACCTTCGGCGACGAACACCGAGATGTCTGCCATCCCTCGCACACCCATGGTACTATTAAACTCATATCAAGTGAAGCGGTAAGACAACATTACAGTGATACATTTTTTGGAATAAACTGAACTGACATGTGAACACGATAATAGCCAATGTAAAGTGGCTCAACACTCATATAGTGGAGTGTGAAGTAGAACTACACTCATATAATGCAGTGTGATGTAGAGCTACTCTCAGACAGTTCAATGTGATGTAGAGCTACTATCAGATCATGCAGTGTGATGTGCAGCTAATCTGGTATAGTGCAATGTGATGTACAGCTACTCTCATACAATGCCGTTTGATGTAGAACTGCAACCATATAATGCAGTGTGATGTTGACCTACACTCATATAATGCAGTGTGATGTAGATTTACACTGATATAATCCCGTGCGTTTTACAGCTACACTCACATAATGCAGGGAGATGTAGGGCAACTCTCATATAATGCAGTGTGATTTACAGCTACTATCATACTGTCATACAGTGCAGTGTGATGTAGAGCTACACTCATGCAATGCAGTGTGATGTAGAGCTGCATTCATATAATGCAGCGTGATGTAGAGCTATTCTCTGACATTGCAGTATGATGTAGAGCTACATTCAAATAATGCAGTGTGCTGTAGAGCTACTCTCATATACTGCAGTGTGCTGTAGAGCTACTCTCATATAATGCAGTGTGATGTTGAGCTACGCTCATATAATACAGTGTAAAGGGGAGCTTATTCTTAGGCAGTGCAGTGTCATGTAGAGGTACAGTGTGATGTAGAGCTACACACATATAATGCAGTGTGATGTAGAGCTACACTCGGAAAATGCAATGTGATTTAGAATAGCTCTGAGACAGGATATTGAGATGTAGAGCTATACTCGGATAATGCAGTGTGATGCAGAGCTACTCCCTGACAGTGGAGTGTGACGTAGAGCTACACGCATATAATGCAGTGTGATGTAGAGCTACTCTCAGATAATGGAGTGTGATGTGTGGGTAGACTCAAATAATGCAGCGTGATGTAGATCTATACTCAGATGATGCAGTGTGATGAAGAGCTATTCTCTGACAGAGCAGTGTGGTGTAAAGCTACTCTCTGACAATGCAGTGTGATGTACAGCTAATGGCTGACAGTGCAGTGTGATGTACAGCTACTCTCTGACAGTGCAGTGTGATGTACAGCTACTCTCTGACAGTGCAGTGTGATGTACAGCTATTATCAAACAGTGCAGAGTGATCTAGAGTTTCTCTCATGTAATACAGTATGATGCAGAGCTACATTCATATAATGCAGTGTGATGTAGAACTACTCTCAGACAGTGCAGTGTCATATAGAGTTACTTACTGGCAGTGCGGTGTGATGATGCAGAGCTCTTCCCAGACAGTAAAGTGTGATGTAGAGCTACACTCATATCATGCCGTGTGATGTAGAGCTACACTCGGAAAATGCAGTGTAATGTAGAGCTACTCTCAGACAGGGCATTGAGATGCAGAGCTATACCTGGATAATGCAGTGTGATGTAGAGCTACTCTCTGACATTCCAGTGTGGTGTAGAGCTACTCTCATATAATGCAGTGTGATGAAGAGCTTTTCTCAGATAATGGAGTGTGATGTAGAGCTAGACTCATATAATGCAGCATAATGAAGAGCTATACTCGGATAATGCAGTGGGTTCTCTGACATTGCAGTGTGATGTAGAGCTACACTCACATCATGCCGTGTGATGTAGAGCTACACTCGGAAAATGCAGTGTGATGTAGTGCTACTCTCAGACAGGGCATTGAGATGCAGAGCTATAATTTGATAATGCCGTGTGATGTAGAGCTACTCTCTGACATTGCAGTGTGATGCAGAGCTACTCTCATATAATGCAGTGTGATGAAGAGCTTCTCTCAGATAATGGAGTGTGATGTAGAGCTAGATTCATAAAATGCAGCATGATGTAGAGCTATACTCGGATAATGCAGTGTGTTGAAGAGCTACTCTCTGACATTGCAGTGTGGTGTAGAGCTACTGGCTGACAATGCAGTGTGATGAACAGCTACTCTCTGACAGTGCCGTGTGAGGTATAGGTATTCTCAAACAGTGCAGTATGATGTAGTGCTACTCTCTGACGGTTCAGTATGATGTAGATCTACACTCGAATAATGCAGAATGATGTAGAGCTACTCCCTGACAGTGCAGTGTGATGTGGACCTACCCATAGACAGTGATGTAGATACAATGTGATGTAGAGCTACTCTCTGACAGTGCAGTGTGATGTACAGCTACTCTCAGACAGTGCAGTGTGATGTAAAGATACACTCGTATAATGCAGTGTTACGGAGCGCTATTCTCTGACAGTGCAGTGTGATGAATAGGGTCTCTCTGACAGTGCACTGTGATGAAGAGATATACCCGGATAAATCAGTGTGATGTAGGGCTACTATCTGACGATGTAGTGCGATTTAGATCTACCCTCTGAGAGTGCTGTGTGATGTAGAAGTACATTCGGATAATGCAGTGTGATGTAGAGCTACACTCGGATAGTGCAGTGTAGTGTAGAGATGCACTCGGATAATGCAGTGTGATTCAGAGCTACTCTCTGTTAATGCAATGTTATGTAGCGCTACACTCAGAAAACGCAGTGTGATGTAACTCAGATAATAGAGTGTAATGTAGAGCTACTGCCAGGAAAACTAATGTATGTAGAGCTACTCTCAGATAATGGAGTGTGGTGTAGAGACACACTCATATAATGCACTGTGATGAAGAGCTACATTCAGACAGTCAAGTATGATGAAGAGCTACTCTCAGATAATGCAGTGTTATGTAGATCTATACTCATGAAATGCAGTGTGATTCACAGCAACACTCACATAATGCAGAGTGAATTAGAGCTACTCTCATACATTGCAGTGTGATGTAGAACTACACTCATATAATGCAGAGTGAATTAGAGCTACTCTCATACATTGCAGTGTGATGTAGAACTACACTCATATAATGCAGTGTGATGTAAAGCTACTCTCATAAAATGCAGTGTGATGTAGAATTACACTCATATAATACAGTATGATGTAGATCTCCACTCAAGAAATGGAGTGTATCGTAGATTTACTCTCATGTAATGCAGTGTGATGTAGAACTACTATCATGTAATGCAGTGTGATGTAGAGCTTCACTCATATAATGCAATGTGACTTAGATCTGCTCTCAGACAATGCAGTGAAATGTAGACCTACTCTCATATAATGCAAGGTGATGTAGAGCAACTCTCAGACAATGCAGTGTGATATGTAACTACACTCATATAAGGCAGTATGATGTAGAGCTATAATCAGATAATGCAGTGTTATGTAGATTTACTCTCATATAATGCAGTGTGATGTAGAGATACACACTGAAAATGCAGTGTGATGTAGGGCTATTCTCTGACAGTGCAGTGTGATGAGGAGCAACTTTCATACAGTCAGTGTGATGTAGAGCTACTCGCCGACAGTGCAGTGCGATGCACAGCTACTCTCTGGCAGTGCAGTAAGATGTAAAGCTACTCTCAATCATTGCAGTGTGATGTACAGCTACTGTCTGGCAGTGCAGTAAGATGTAAAGCTACTCTCATATGATGCAGTGTGATATCGAGCTACAGTCGGAAAAAGCAGTGTGATGGCTAACTACTCTCAGAAAGAGCATTGAGATGTAGAGCTAATCTCATATAATGCATTGTGATGTAGAACTACACTCATATAGTGCAGTGTGATAGAAGCTTCCCTCGGACAGTGCAGTGTGACGTGGAGCTACTCGCTGACAGTGCAGTGTGATGTACAGCTTCTCTCTGACAGTGCAGTGTGATTTACAGCTACTCTCAAACAGTGTAGAGTGATGTAGAGATACATCCTCACTGTGCAGTGTGTTGTAGAGCTAGTCTCTGACAGTGCAGTGTGATGTAGAGCTACATTCAGACAGTACAGTGTGATGTACAGCTACACTCCGAGAGTGCAGTGTGATGTAGAGCTACACTCAGACAGTGCGGTGTGATGTAGATATACACTCGGATAACGTAGAATGATATAGAGCTACTCTCTGATAGTGCAGTGTGATGTACAGAGACTCTCTGACAGTGCAGTGTGACGTAGAGGTACACCCGGATAAAGCAGTGTGATATAGAGCTACATACCTATAATGCAGCGTGATGTAGAGCTTATTTCTGACTGTGCACTGGAGATGTAGAAGTACACTCGGATAATGCAGTGTACCTTAGGGCTACTTTCAGACAGTGCAGTTTGATTTAAAGCTTCACTCGGATAATGCTCTGTAATCTAGAGCTACTCTCCGATAATGCAGTGTAATGTACACTCAGATAATGCACTGTTATGTAGAGCTGCTCTCATGTAATGCAGTGTGATGTAGGGCTACACTAAATAATGCAGTGTGATGTAGAGCTACTCTGATATAATGCCGTGTGATGTTGAGCTACACTCATATAATGCACTGAGATGTAACACAGGTAATACAGTGTAATGTAGACCTCCTCTCAGATAATGCAGAGTAATGTAGAGCTACTCCCAGTTAATGCAGTATGATGTACAGCTAATCTCTAACAGTGCAGTGTGATGTAGAGCTACACTCAGAAAACGCAGTGTGATGTAACTCAGATAATGGTGTGTAATGTAGAGCTACTCTCATATAAACCAGTGTGAAATAGAGCTACTCTGGTAATGCAGTGTGATGTACAACTACACTCATATAATGCAGTGTGATGTAGAGCTACTCTCAGATAATGCAGAGTGATGCAGAGATGCACTCAGATAATGCAGAGTGATGTAGAGATGCACTCAGATAATGCAGTGTGATGTAGAACTACTCTCAGATAATGCAGAGTGATGCAGAGATGCACTCAGATAATGCAGAGTGATGTAGAGCTACTCTCAGATAATGCAGAGTGATGCAGAGCTACTCTCAGATAATGCAGTGTGATGTAGAGCTACTCTCAGATAATGCAGAGTGATGCAGAGATGCACTCAGATAATGCAGAGTGATGTAGAGATGCACTCAGATAAAGCAGTGTGATGTAGAACTACGTTCAGATAATGCAGTCTAATGTAGAGCTACTCTCAGATAATGGAGTGTAATGTAGAGCGACTCTCAGATAATGCAGAGTGATGTAGAGATGCACTCAGATATTGCATTATGATATAGGGCTACACTATATAATTCAGTGTGATATAGAGATACACTCGTATACTGCAGTGTGATGTAGAGCTACACACCCATAATACAGCGTGATGTAGGTCTACACTTATGAAATGCAGTGTGATGTAGAGCTACTCTCAGGTAATGCAGTGTGATGTAGGGCTACCCTGACATATTGCAGTGTGATGTAGAGCTAATCTCTAAACGTGCAGTGTGATGTAGAGCTACTCTCAGAAAACGCAGTGTGATGTAACTCAGATAGGGGTAGCGTGCCTGCCTCTCACCCGGAGGCCCTGGGTTCGATTCCCGGCCAGGTCAGGGATTTTTACCTGGACCTGAGGGCTGGTTCGTGGTCCACTCAGCCTAAGTGATTAGAATTGAGGAGCTATATGAGGGTGAGATAGCGGCTCCGGTCTAGAAAGCCAAGAATAACGGCCGAGAGGATACGTCGTGCTGACCACAAGACACCTCGTAATCTGCAGGCCTTCGGGCTGAGCAGCGGTCGCTTGGTAGACCAAGGCCCTTCAAGGGCTGTAGTGCCATGGGTTTTTTATGTAGAGCTGCACTCAGATATTACTGTATGATATAGGGCTACACTCATATAATTCAGTGTGTTATAGAGTTATACTCGTATCATGCAGTGTGTTGTAGAGCTATAATCATATAATGCAGTTGGATGTAGAGCTACTCTCACATGATGCAGTGTAATGTAGAGAAACTCTCAGATAGTCCAGTGAAATGTACAGCTACCTTCAGAGAGTCAAGTGTGATGTAGAGCTTCTATCAGATAATGCAGTGTGATGTAGATCAACATTCATGAAATGCAGTGTGATGTAGAGAAACACTCACATAATGCAGTGTGATGTACAGCTACTCTCATATAATGCAGTGTGATGTAGAGCTGCACCCATATAATTTAATGTGATGAAGAGCTACTCTCAGATAATGCACTGTGATTTAGAGCTACTCTCATATAATGCAGTGTGATATTGAGATACACTCATATGTTTAATGCGATGTAGAACTACTCTCAGATAATGCAGTGTGATGTACAGCTACTCTCCGAGAGTGCAGTGTGATTTAGAGCTACTCTCAGGTAATAGAGTGTGGTGTAGAGCTCCACTCAGATATTGCAGTGTGATGTAGAGCTCCACTCAGATAATGCAGTGTGATGTAGAACTACTCTCATGTACAGTGTCTTGTAGAGCTGCACATGTATCATCTAGTGCGATGTAGAGCTACACTCATATAATGCAGTGTGATGTAGAGCCAATCTTGGAGAGTGCAGTGTGACGTAGAGCTACTCTCATATAAATCAGGGTGAGGTAGAGCTCCTCTCATACAATGCAGTGTGATGTAGAGCTACTCTCATATAATGCAGTGTGATGTAGAAATACTCACATACAATTCAGTGTGATGTAGACCTACTCAAATATTATGCAGTGTGATGTAGAGCCACACTCATATAATGCAGCGCAATGTAGAGCTACTCTAATAATATGCAGTGTGATGTAGAACTACTCTCATACAATGCAGTGTGATATAGAGCTACTCTAATATAATGTAGTGTGATGTAGCGCAACACTCATATAATGCAGTGTGATGTAGAACTATCCTCATCAAATGCAGTGCGATGTGGAGCTATTCTAATATAATGCAGTGTGATGTAGAGCCACACTCATATAATGCAGTGTGATGTATAACTACTCTCATATAATGCAGTGAGATTTAGAGCTGCACTCATAATATGCAGTGTGATGTAGAACTACTCTCATATAATGTAGTGTGAGTGAGAGCTACTCTCATACAATATAGTGTGACGTTGAGCTAGTTCCATATAATTCTGTGTGATATACAGCTACACTCATATAATGCAATGTGATTAGGAAGTACACTCAGATAATGCAGTGTGATGTTGAGCTACACCCATACAATGTCGTGTGATGTAGAGCTACGCTCATACAATACAGTGTGATATAGAGTTCAACTCATATAATGCGGTGTAATGTTGAGCTACTCTCTGACAGTGCAGTATGATGTAAAGATATTCTCTGACAGTGCAGTGTGACGTAGAGATACTCTCTGACAGTGCAAAGTGACGTAGAGATACTCTCCGAGAGTGCCGTGTGTTGTTGAGGTGCTCTCTGGCAGTGCAGTGTGAAGTGGAGGTACTCTCTGACAGTTCAATGTGATGTAGAGGTACTCTCTGAAAGTGCAGTGTGATTTAGAGCTACTCTCTGAAAGTGCAGTGTGATTTAAAGCTACTGTCTGACAGTGCAGTGTTATGTAGTGCTACTCCCTGACAGTGCAGTGTGATGTTGAGCTATTCTCTGTCAGTGTCGTGTGATGTAGAGCTACTCTCTGACAGTGCCATGTGATATAGTGCTACTCTCTGTTAGCGCAGTGTGATGTAGCGCTACTCTTTCACAAAGCAGTGTGAATTAGTGATACTTTCTGCCAGTGCAGTGTGATGTAGAGCTACACACAGACAGTGCAGTGTGATGTAGAGATACTCTCTGACAGTGCAGGCGATGTAGAGATAATCTCTGACAGTACAGTGCGATGTAGAGCTACACTCAGATAGTGCAGTGTGTTGTAGAGATACCCTCTGACAGTGCAGTGTGATGTAGACCTACCCTGTGCCAGTGCAGTGTGATGTACAGGTAATCTCTCACAGTGCAGTGTGATCTAGAGCCACACTCAGATAGTGCAGTGTGTGGTAGAGATACTCTCTGACACTGCAGTGTGATGTAGAGCAACTCTCTGTCAGTGCAGTGTGATGTCGATATTCGCTCTGACAGTACAACGTGGTGCACAGCTACTCTCTGCCAGTGTAGTGTGATGTAGAGCTACTCTCTTACAAAGCAGTGTGATGGAGATCTACTCTCTCACAAAGCAGTGTGATGTAGAGCTAATCTCTGACAATGCAGTTTGATGTAGAAATAATCTCTGACCTTGCAGTGTGATGTAGAGCCACTCTGTGACAGAGCAGTGTGATGTAGGGCTACACTCTCAAGAAGCAGTGTGATGTAGAGCTACTCTGTGCAAGTGCAGTGTGATATAGAGGTACTTTTTGCCAGTACAATGTGATATAGCGCCACTCTCTGCCAGTGCAGTGTGATGTAGAGCTACTCGCTGACAGTCCATTGTGAAGTAGAGCTGCTCTCTGACAGAGCAGTGTGATGTAGAGCTACTCTCGGACAGAGCAGAGTGATGTTGAGCTACTCTCTCACGGAGCAGTGTGATTTAGAGGTACTTTCTGCCAGTAGAGTGTGATATAGCGCTACTCTCTGCCAGTGCAGTGCGATTTAGCGCTACTCTCTGCCAGTGCAGTATGAAGTAGAGCTAAACTCTGCCAGTGCATTGTGATGTAGAGCTACTCTCTTACAGTGCAGTGTGAAGTAGAGCTACTCTCGGTGGAGCAGTGTGATGTAGAGCTACTCTGTGCTAAAGCGGTGTTACGTAGAGCTAATTTCTGCCAATTCAGGGTGAAGTAGAGCTGCTCTCTCACAGCAGTGTGATGTAGAGCTACACTATGCCAGTGCAGTGTGATATAGAGCTACTTTCTGACAGTTCATTGTGATGTAGAGCTACTCTCTCACAAAGCAGTGTGATATAGAGCTACTCTCTGGTAGTGCAGTGTGATGTAGAGATGCTCTCTGACAGTGCAGTGTGATGTAGAGCTACACTCAGACAGTGTAGTGTGATGTAGAGATACTCTCTGACAGTGCAGTGTGATGTAGAGCTACTATCTGACGGAGCTGAACGATGTAGGGCTACTCTCCGAGAGAGCAGTGTGATGTAGAGCTGCTCTCTCACGAAACAGTGTGCTGTTGAGCTACTCTGTGACGGTGCAGTGTGATGTGGAGCTTCTTTCTGCCAGTGCAGTGTGACGTAGGGCTAATCTTTCACTGTGTAGTGTGATGTAGGGATACTGTCTGGCAGTGCAGTGTGATGTAGAGCTACTTTCTGACAGTGGAGTGTGATGTAGCGCTACTCTCTGACAGTGCAGTGTGATGTAGCGCTACTCTCTGCCAGTGCAGTGTGATGTACAGCTACTCTCTGACCGAGCAGTATGATGTAGGGGTACTCTCTGACAGTGCAGTGTGATGTAGGGCTAATCTCTGACAGAGCCGTGTGATGTAGCGCTACTCTCTGACAGTGCAGTGTGATGTAGGGGTACTCTCTGACAGAGCCGTGTGATGTAGAGCTACTCTGTGACCGAGCAGTATGATGTAGGGGTACTCTCTGACAGTGCAGTGTGATGTAGGGCTTATCTCTGACCGAGCAGTATGATGTAGAGCTACTCTCTGACAGAGCAGTGTGATGTAGGGCTACTCTCTGACAGTGCAGTGTGATGTAAGGCTTCTCTCTGACCGAGCAGTGTGAAGTAGAGTTACTCTCTGACAGTTGAGTGTGATAAAGGGCTACTCTCTAACAGTGCAGGGTGATATAGGGCTACTCTCTGACAGAGCAGTGTGATGTAGGGCTTATCTCTGACAGAGTAGTGTGATGTAGGGCTAATCTCTCACTGTGTAGTGTGATGTAGGGATACTGTCTGACAGTGCAGTGTGATGTAGAGCTACTTTCTGACAGTGGAGTGTGATGTAGCGCTACTCTCTGACAGTGCAGTGTGATTAGCGCTACTCTCTGCCAGTGCAGTGTGATGTAGAGCTACTCTCTGACCGAGCAGTGTGAAGTAGAGTTACTCTCTGACAGTGCAGTGTGATAAAGGGCTACTCTCTAACAGTGCAGGGTGATATAGGGCTACTCTCTGACAGAGCAGTGTGATGTAGGGCTTATCTCTGACAGTGCAATGTGATGTAGGGCTACTCTCTGACCGAGCAGTGTGAAGTAGAGTTACTCTCTGACAGTGCAGTGTGATAAAGGGCTACTCTCTAACAGTGCAGTGTAATGTAGGGCTACTCTCTGACAGAGCAGTGTGACGTAGGGCTTCACTCTGACAGAGTAGTGTGATGTAGCTCTCCTCTCTGACAGAGCAGTGTGATGTAGGGCTTCTCTCTGACAGAGCAGTGTGATGTAGGGCTTCTCTCTGACAGTGCAGTGTGATGTAGAATTACTCTCTGACAGAGCAGTGTGATGTAGGGCTTCTCTCTGACAGAGCAGTGTGATAAAGGGCTACTCTCTAACAGTGCAGGGTGATGTAGGGCTACTCTCTGACAGAGCAGTGTGATGTAGGGATACGCTCTGACAGAGTAGTGTGATGTAGGGCTTCTCTCTGACAGAGAAGTGTGCTTTAGGACTACTCTCTGCCAGTGCAATGTGTCGTGCTCTCTGACAGAAAAAGGTCCAGTGTGGAGTGCAGCGACTACCCTCAGAGAAGTGCGCTAGAGGCGACTAAACTCAATCTCGACCTGGAGGGAGTTTCAATCTGAGGCGAGGGGGTGAGTTCTATCCATCCCGTAACGTAATTGAAACGGCGACCCAGCCAAGCCTTAATCAACTTGTTTGGAACACCTCATTCTCAACTCGGATGGGAAACAATTTGCCAGACGGAACGAAAATGCGGTAAAATAGTTTGTCAGCTCTCTCTCTTCCTCCCCTTCCCTTTCTCCGGAGAGGCGGAGCTCGCTGAAGGCAGCGGGGCGGAGTCATCGGAATGTCAAACCTGGATGTAAATTGGAACATTATGCAAATAAGCCGTCCTTGTGCAAGCCGACTCGTTCTGCTGGTATTACGATATCACCAGGTGTATGTCCACAGGAATACTTACGTCTCTATTGCGGCTGAGACAACTTGTTGGTGGAGCCTACAAATAAGGATGAGGAATATGAAGGAGGATTAATATAGTTTAATCTAATGATAAAATGGAAAGAAGTTCAGTCTTCCAGGAAATATCACGTTGGGAAATTAAGTTTTAAAGAAAGTTGATGAATAATGTCATTTATATATACTAGTAGAATAAGCAACTATGACAGAAGTAAGGAGGGCGTAAACAGGAATTTAGCCTTAGGAAGAAAGGCAAACTTTCTATCTGCTATTTCAGTTCTGGGAAGTTCACGGTGAAAACGTTCTGTTTCCAGTCATTCGACCGGGTCAGGAATGGCATGAATGAAGCCTTCATCTAGCGATAAGGGTAGGGATTGTGCCGACTGTCGAAGACTGTCGCACTCCTCTGGGGCAATGATTAATGACTGACATTTTATGATACTGGGGAGTGTAGCTGAAATGAAAGGTGACGGGGAAAACCGGAGTACCCGAGAAATATGCTGTACCACCTCCGCTTTGCTCAGCACAAATCCCACACGGTGTGACCGAGGTATGAACGACGGAACCCAGCCGCCGCCTGAGCCACGGTAGATAATGTAAACATGCGTTCTCATCCCGAGGTGGTGCAGCTCTTCCCAGGAAACCCCCGAACGGAGGTGATCTGCAAGTACCACGTACCAGCCATTCTGCCTTTTTTAAATGTCTAGCGGTACAGGGAATCGAAACCGGGCCTCCGTTGCTGGCAACTGTTTGTGCTAACTGTTCCACCATGGAGGCCGACTTCACGGTAGATTACGCAACTACAGGCGGTTCAGCGGGTAATAACAAAGTATAGCACCGCATGGCTACGTGTGAACATAATGTTTTGCGCTCTTAGAAATTATTGTGTTCAATAAGTGCGACCATAGGGGAACGAAATAAACTACGAAACAGTGTGTTAGTGTAGCAAGAAAGACCCAATGAATAAGTTCTTCCTTGGCAGTTGGTAGGCTACTTATATAATAATAATAATAATAATAATAATAATAATAATAATAATAATAATAATAATAATAATAATAATAATAATAATAATAATAATAATAATTTGTTTTCGTGTGGCTGTTACTAGCTGAGTGCAGCCCTTCTAAGGCAGACTCTCCGATGAGGGTGGGCGGCATCTGCCATGTGTAGGTAACTGCGCGTTATTGTAGTGAAGGATAGTGCTATGTGTGGTGTGTGAGTTGCAGATATGTTGGGGACAGCACAAACACCCAGCCCCCGGGCCACTGGAATTAACCAATTAAGTTTAAAATCCCCGACCCGGCCGGGAATCGAACCCGGGACCCTCTGAATCGAAGGCCAGTACGCTGACCATTAAGCCAACGAGTCGGACATAATAATAATAATAATAAACACATTGTCCTTAACACAGGAAAACCAAACACACAAATACATGTTGGTATGAATAAAACAAAACACTGACTGTTTCATTGAACTAATTTAACAGACGATGGCCCAGTTAGCATACATACACACTCGTTCTCGAAAATGAATGACAACAATTCAAAAATGACTGGATGTTCACAAAAGTCTCATGTTCTCACAGTGGGTCTTCGGGTGGCACTCTTTACCTGGAACGTCGTCTCGACTGACAGTTTCACTTCGAACGCAGGAGAGTCGTCTTACACAATAGTTCCAAGTACTCAGATGCGAACCCACAGCGCAGGACTGGTGCACCCTTAGCTCGACAGAACTCGCACAATCAATTCACGCAACCACTCTGCACTCTGAACTCTCAGTCCTCGACTCAACACTCCACATAACACAACAAGTACATCTTTATAGGCCTACCTGGTGATGAAGTTCTAGTATCTTCGGGGAACGGCCTTGCAGAACATTGATAGTGACACCAGACCTAGCGGATAATAGAAGCTGAGGTGGACACGTGCCCGCAGTCCGATGGGTACCTTTCCACCTCTTCCGGGAAACAGCAAACTACAACCTAATGATAATGATCACTTCTACTTCATTACCTCGTTATCTTGACATACATACATCTTCATTACAGGCTGCTATGCATTTCAGCACTCTGTGTGTTTACTAAACGCGTCCATAACTATCTGTTTTTAAGTAGCTCTGTGGAATTGCTCTTACCTTTAAATAATCACAAACTGAGTCTAAATATCGTCGTTGTGATCTCTCTCTACTTCTCTTACCTTCAACGACGTCCGACTCGTTGACTGAATGGTCAGCGTACTGGCCTTCGGTTCAGAGGGTCCCGGGTTCGATTCCCGACCAGGTCGGGGATTTTAACCTTCATTGGTTAATTCCAATGGCTCGGGGGCTGGGTTGTTGTGCTGTACCCAACATCCCTGCAACTCACACACCACACATAACACTATCCTCCACCACAATAATACGCAGTTACCTACAAATGGCAGATGCCGCCCACCCTCATCGGAGGGTCTGCCTTACAAGGGCTGCACCCGACTAGAAACAGCCACACGAAATTATTATTATTATCCTCAACGACATAGCCCATTATTATCCTAGGTAACCTATCCTCCTCCACTTTCCTCACCTCACTTCACAATCCTACGGCTTCATCAATCGATTTTTTTTCCTAACTTAGCTTTTATCTCCTCATTCCGAGTACCCTCCTGCTGTTGTTCACTCCTCTTTGTACCAGAAGTCATTCACGCTAGTTTCATGCTTGTTACTTCTAACTTCCGAATGGAATATCATGAGTCCATCCACCCCTCACACCCGTACAACATAGATGATATGAAAATAGACCTGTATAAAGATAGTTTCGTCTGGGAGCTGACTTCTTGATCGCAAATGAGAGCTCACTGCCTGCACCTTCACTAACTATACAACCATCCTGGGAGAATACTTGATATGATCCACCTGTTCCAGTTGTGTATTCGCAACCCTACATTCAATTCTGTACCGACATCACATTAGTCTTGGAACTGGCGTGGAGCTCTGAGCACGCTGTCTTCTGGCAAAATGAGAACGAAAGCCACCAATGGCGGATTTTGACAACGCTGTGTTACATCGTCAGTTCGAAAATTGATTTGATCCTCAAATAGCAACTTGGAAGTTTATGCGTTAGTAGGAATACTCAAAATTTACGGTGCTGCTGTTATAATGAGGTGCATAAGGCGATCTGAGGAAGGAGGTAGTTTGCCGTTGTCTTCCCCATTGCTCCACAAAGTGCTATTGAAGCAGCGACTGGCCCAATTAGTAAGGTCTTCCATGTCATCAAAGTGCACAGAACCACCCTTACCTCACCAGTTTCTACACTCCCACGACCACACATGTAACTGGGACCACACGTAATGCTCTGCTTTATGCAAAATACAGTAGTAAAATATCAACAGACTGATTTCAGTTCACGCATGTCAAAGATGGATATTAAGTGGTGCAGGAAGGAAAAGAATTGAAGACTTTGAAATGTAATACTACCTTATAAGGCAAAGGGTGTGAGAGTAGATCACATAAAAATGGAGAGATGTTGAACCAGGATGGTGAGGGGAACACGGTTTGATAGAATTTGGCAAGAAGAAGAAATCGACTGATAAGAATATTTTGAGATACCAGGGAGTTGTTCAAATGGATTTTGAGAGGTGAAGAGGTGACACAGGAAGCTAAAACATGATTATGATATAGTGATTAGTGTAGATGTAGGATGCAGTAGCCAGGTAGGCATGAACAAGTTAATCCTGCTGCATCAAATTATACTGTGGACTGATGACCCAAAGTAAAACAAGCTACAAATAACTCATTATACACAATGAAGAAGCAAACAAACAGGCTAACCTATAACTTAATTATTTATTTCTCAGTAAGTCGTGGTGCCGGGCTGAGTGGCAGGTTCGATCCTGGCTCAGTCCGGTGGTATTTGAAGGTGCTCAAATACGACAGCCCCATGTCGGTAGATTTACTGGCACGTAAAAGAACTCCTGCGGGCCTAAATTCCGGTACCTCGGCGTCTCCGAAAACCTTAAAAAAGTAGTTAGTGGGACGTAAAACAAATAACATTATTATCAGTAAGTCGTGGTCGTGAATTGGTCGAGTTTCCAAAACGATTACTGTAACTGTAGACTATCTTTCAGCTATTTAGGATGCAGACTGAGCTGTCTTTCACAACCTAATCTTCGAGTTCGATTCTGGTGCAGTGCCGTGGTATTTATGAGCTGTTTTGTTTGTAAGTTTTTTTCGTCGCACTGACACAGATAGGTCTTGCGCCGACGAAGGGACAGGAAAGGGCTAGGAGTGGGGAGGAATCAAACTTGGCCCAGATTATGGAACAGCCCCCAGCATTTGACTGATGTGAAAATGGGAAACCAAGGAAACTCAGCTTTGGTGCTGCCGACAGTGGGATTCGAAACCATTATAATCTGAATGCAAGCTCACAGATGCATGACCCAAACCGCGTAGTTAACGCGCCTCGATTATTATTATTATTATTATTATTATTATTAATATTCTAATTAATTATTCTAATTAATTCTATTATTTTATTATATTATTCTATTATTATATTATTTAATTATTCTCATTAATTCTCCTAATATTAATAATATTCTAATTAATAATAATAATAATAATAATAATAATAATAATAATAATAATAATAATAATAATAATAATAATAATATCAGATCGTCCATGTGACCATCACACATACTTTACAGAAAGAAATTCATGATGTGCAAGTTCGAAGATGAGCTAATATTGATTCTGACCACTATTTAGTGCGTATCAAAGTAAAATTTACCCCGAAAAGAATCCACTACCAGAAATCTCATCTCTAGATGTTCGACACAAAAATGGTAAAGGAAACGAACATAAAGGGAGAATGTGAAAACGAAAAGGCGGACACCTATCAACAGTTCCATGACAATATCATTACGAGAGCTAAGGAGACGATTCCATTGAAGAAGAATACGGAACACCCTTGGTGGGACTCTGCATGTGAAGAAACACTGGAAAAGCGAAAAATAGCTTTTCAGAAATATAACTGTAAAAAATCACTCGAGACGCAACAACACTATTTTCAGACAAGGAAGGAAGTAATAATACCAATATAAATGGTCCGTTATTGGACATTATAAATTTTCCAGCTAACTCATTCCTGGTTGCCAGCGTTTCGCCCTCGTGTGCCAGGCTGGGCTCATCAGTTGGTACCTAGCTGATGACCCCAGCCTGGCACACGAGGTCGAAACGCTGGCAAACAGGAATGAGTTAGCTGGAAAATTTATAATGTCCAATAACGGACCATTTATATTGGTATTATAAATTTACTCATTCGGAACAAAGACTTCCAGATTCCCTATGGGAATCAACATCTATCAAGGAAGGAAGTGTCAAAAGTAATCAGGCAAAGGAAGAGGAGATACTTGAAGGACCAATTGGAATATATAGAAAAAAATCCGAGATCACAATATGCGAGACTTCTACAGGACTTTCGCAGGAAGAATCCGAGGTTACATCCCACAGAATTTATGCTTCCGAAAACAAGACGGAAAACTCGCGTTGTCTAACCAGGATAATTGTAAGGAGTTGGCTCGATATTTCTCTCAATTACTCACTTGCCAGGAGCCAACATTGCGATGGCCCAAGAAAACTCGTGTACATGTAAACCCTGAATCTCCACCACCCACGAAAGAAGAAATCCAGAGACACATCTTCAGACTTCAGGAAGCACAGAAAGTCCGATTAAAAAACCCGAAAGTGCATATTGGGGATCCCGTGACATCTACAACAAGAAATGCATGTCCATACTGTACCCGCCCAAATGGTATGTTATAAGTATAAATTTAACATGCATACGCACGGACCAGGTATCAGCTGATAGACAGGCCGTCCCGTTGCGAGCCAAGTAACGGAACTGGCTCGAGCAGTCAAGGACACCTGAGTTGCGTCACAGCGGAGAAGTCGTAATGCAGCGGAAGGTTGGAGAAGGGGCGAGAGAATTCGGGAATAATCTGTAACCTTACAAGAGAGGCCGATTCACATTCTAGTGTTATTTTAAGAAATATAAATCCTAATCTGTAGATTACGTCACATTTTTACTTGTTCGTTGGTCAAGAGAGGAACATTATATTATGTAGTACAGGACAGTCAGTGAAGGAACGTCGAGGTCAGAAGTCGAGTTGAGATAGAACATTACATTCTGTAGTACAAGACAGTCAGCGAAGAGATAAGTCGAGACGAACATTATATTATTCACTGGGAGAACGTTGAAGGAAGAAGTCGAGTGCTTCAGGGAAGAGAAGGGGAGGGAGGGAGACAGAGATAATGCTCCTTGTCTCTTACAGGCAATATCCACAGCCGTAACTGCACGCACAGCACAAGAATACACTTGTCAGTCAAGGAATGCAGCAGGTCGCTTCTCCTCACGTCTGTTCATCATTATTTAACATACTCGAGGATGCAACGCTCCCACCCCACGATTGTGCATTCCCTCACTCACAACATTGTAAATGGAATTAAATACTGAATGAAGGAAACAATACGCCCAATGATTTGATTGCAGTTCATGTTCAATATGCCCCCCGCCTACAACGGTGTGGACTCTGTTCAGGATGTGTGGTGTGTCGCGCCTCACCTCTGACGCAGCAAATACGGCGAGTTGGCTCGGATGTAACAAAGTAGCCTCATTATCTCGAAAATAAAAATGTTCTTCCCCAATCCGATTGCACCATCGTTCTTTACATATCACGGAGAGCAGCCTTGATTTCTTGGTACGTGTAGTTATGGTACGCCCTGTATATCAACCCTTTCCATGTGCTACAAAATGTTTACTTTTATGCCTGCTTTTAATAGAAATAACACCGCGCACTAGGCTATAAAATTAAAACATATTATTTTGAACATTTCTATTATTTTAACCCTCAAGCACACGCGCCAAATCTTAGAACGCAGACACACGCGTTGGGGTGCTTTCCACTCCACATATTATTGCATTGTAAAATATGAATTACTGTATTAATTGGAGATTTTAAGATAGATTATGTAAGAATGTCTCTTTCTGCGCGGATCCAGCCAGAAAGATATAAGAGCGGGGAGAGCACAGGAAAGTTATTTGTACATTTCACTAGGAAATAAAATGACCTGGGGTGGATTCCACCCCATACGCGTGTGTTTGAGGGTTAAAATACCCTAAAGCCAATTGCAATACAAATACAAAAGGAATATTTGTCTATATGAAATCAATGTAAAAACAATTTCCATTAAATATGAGACTTTTGAAAAGACAATTTTGAAACAGAAGTTAGAAGAAATAGGGAAGAAGGGAACTCTTTTTATGTTTTCTTCTCTCATATCGCTTCTCACCTTTGTTCATAGGCTAGTGTTCGTAATTCAAACCAGGGATTGCTGTGGAAGGTAAACGCTAAGTAGGTTCTGCCAACGTCGGCCAGATTCCCTGTGTGAAATCCGCTTCTCGTATCCAGGCATCTCAATGAAGACTCTTCTACAGTCATGCGCTGAGCTGAATTCTGTTCACTCAGTTAAGGTCGTACCCAAAGGACGTTTATGGAGGTTCAAAACCCCTCCCCGCTACCCGCTGAAATTCATACTCAACGTGACAAATTTAAACAAACGTGCAGCTTTGGGAAAAATTAAATCCATTAAATCAACACTATTATGACGTCAAGCACTTGTAAAATGAAACAATTCAATTTAACCTTTAAATGCACAGCATTGCACATGTGCAAAAAAGAATTTATTGATTATTACATCTGCTTTACGAGTTTACATTTACTTCTACCTTGCAGATGACCTGCCTAGTGAATTAAACATGAACAATCTTCTCTTTTATGATTTTCCTTGATAATCAGCTGGACTGCTGTAAACGTTGAACTAAGGTAAAACAATAAAAATGACGTTTACTTCATAGAATTCGCGAGCAAGGACATCCCTAAGACCGAAGTGTGGCAGTACCGCTCTGCATACACCGGTACCTAAAATATTCAAAACTTTAACACTTGACTGGTCCAAATTAATAGAAAAATAATTAGACAAATATTTTAAAAAAATTCTGGTAATAACGTATCACTTTTGGGATGGAAAGCATCATATTTAAAACAAATAATATATTGCGCTTTTAAGGGTTAATCCATGAGAACTGTGCAGTCTTTAAATGCTGTTCCATTTTCCTTTTTTGCTATTCGTTTTACGTCGCACCGACCCAAACACGTCTTATGGCGAAGGTGGTAGAGTACAGGGCTAGGATTGACAGGAAAGTGACGATGGCCACGACACGAGCGAAGGTGGGAAACCACGAGAAACCACGAGAAACCACGGAAAAACATCATCATCATACAAGTACAAGCTAATAGCTACCCGCCTCAACCCGCATAGCCAACTCGTTCATCGGTAAATGTTTCCCTATGAATCTAGTTAACAAATTCACTGAGAAGGAGTGAAACCGTTAATTTTTTGGTGATATTTATTCATCCAAGAAACCAAGGTGCCTGCCTTACATAAAAGTTGGCCATCGAGGTCCATGATGACAAAACAGAAGGAAATGAAAATTCACAGCCTGTGTCCAGTTGTTCGATCGGGTCGGGAATGGAATGAATGAAGCCCTATCTGGCGGCAAGGGTAGAAATTGCGCCGGCTGCCGAATCCTGTTGCTCTCCACTGGGGCAATGATTAATGACTGACAGATGAAATTAAATGATATGGGAGAGTGTTGGTGGAATGAAGCATGACAGGGAAAACCGGAGTACACGCAGAAAACCCTTGACCCGCCTCCGCTTTGTCCTACCCAAATCTCACATGGAGTGACCGAGATTTGTACCGCGGAACCCAACTCTGCTTGGTCTATTATTATCGTCGTACAAATGTGGAAAATATAACTATATTGGCTTGAAATGCTGAAATATTTACCCAATTTACTCGAACGGTCACAAAACTAAAAGTTTAAGGATATTGCTGTCCTCAGAATTTGACATATTCATCACCAGTCCATGTGGATCATGATTCAGATCTACTGTACTTAAAAATCTGAAATGAAATGTCTTAATAACATAGCCTTAGTAAGGAATTCAAATAAGCTATTCGTTTCTCCACACAAAACATTCAGGTATTATTCTTTAACTTCTTGATGTTCTACTAGACTTTGTCATGAATAGTTTCTTGTTTATGGATGAAAAGTAATTATTTTTAAACAGTTTTTGTTTATCACCAAATCCAATGACTTCATCATTTCTATTTTTCTTACAGTTTAGAAGGTTGTTCGGGATCTGTGGCAATGAGCTTGAAGGCCGCTGCGGCACGTCAAAACGGGGAGTACTGAGAGCTCATTGACCCTTACTGGGAGGGCTACATAACAGCTCTTTTTAATGCTAATTATTGCTATTCTGCAATCCAAGGAATGTGCAAGAAGGGTGATTTCTTGATATGAAAGAACGGGATCAGTGCTGTATGGAATAAAAAAGGAGAAGGCGAACTGGCAAATCCAAGTCCAGACATCAGCCGCACACCAGAAGTGAAAGCCATTGTTTCAGGTGGCAACCCTGACCCCAAAGGAGAATCGCACGCAAGCTGGGGATGATTCTGGTGAAGGAAGGATTTGAAAGCTACGACAAAATTAAATATGACAAAATGAAATTCTAGGTGCAAGTCTCATTTCTAAATATAATAGCCAACTTGATGTCTTTGTAGTGTACAGACTTGGAAATGGTAGCGCTGACGCTGATTCAGAACTATTTGATAACATAATCGGTTATTTGGGAAACGACATGGAAAGGAATGTGATTGTAGCGGGATATCGGAATTTATAAAAAATGTCAATGTCAATTGGGAAAGTAATACGAACGACAGGAAGCATGACCAACAAATGGCAATAAGTTTATATGGGGCGGACAGCTGGTTCAGAAAGTGATGGAAACAACTAGAGGGAAGAATACTCTGGTCGTGGTGCTGGTAAAACCAGGTGAGGTCTATAGATAAATCGAAGTAATAGATGGTATTAGTGACCACGAACATGTTTTTGCTGCAGTTAAAAATTAATGTGATAGAAAAGAAGGTGTTAAAAGTAGGACTATTAAGAAGTACCATATGGCTGATAAAGCAGGCTTGAGGGAGTTTGAAAAAGTAATTATGATCGGTGGAAAACGGTAAATAAAAATACAACAGACTCTGGGATGGGTTTAAAGCAATTGTTGAGGAATGTGAAAATACGTTTGCACCGTTAAAGGTCGTAAGAAATGGCTATGACCCGCTTTATTATAACAGAGAATAAAGAGACTAAGGAGGAGGTGCAGACTGGAAAGAAATAGAGTTAAAATGGCTGTGGAAGTAAGGAGAAATTGAAGGAACTTACTAGGAAAGTGAATCTAGCAAATAATTCAGCTAAGGTTGACATAATGGAAAGCATAATTGGCAGTCATAAAAATTTTAGTGAAAAATGGAAGGGTACATATAGGTACCTCAAGGCAGAAACAGGTTCCAAGAAGGAATTCCAAGGATCATTAATGAACAAGGGGAGTGTGTATGCGAGGACCATCAAAAGGCAGAAGTATTCAGTCAGCAGTATGTAAAGATTGTTGGTTACAAGGATAATGCCCAGATAGAGGAGGTGACGAATGCTAAAGAAGTATTAAAATTTACCTATGTTAACAGTGATATTTACAGTAAGATACAAAAGTTGAAAAATAGAAAAGCGTCTGGAATTGATAAGATTTGTGGGGATACTATAAAGACAATGGGTTGGGATATAGTACCATATCTGAAGTACTTATTTTATTACTGTTTGCATGAAGGGGCTATACCAAATGAATGGTGTGTTTCTACAGTAGCCTATGTATACAAAGGAAAGGGTGGTAGACATAAAGATGGAAAGTACAGGCCAGTCACTTTGACATGCATTGCATCTAAGCTTTAAGAAAGCATCCTTTCTGAGTATATTATACATGTTTGCAATATTAATAACTGGTTCGATAGACGGCAGTTCGGGTTTAGGACAGATTTTTCCACTAAAGCTCAACTTGTAGGATTCCAGCAAGATATAGCAGATATCTTGGATTCAGGAGGTCAAATAGACTGTACCGCGATTGACCTGTCTAAGGTATTTGATTCGGTGGATCTTGAGAGACTACCGGAAAAAAATTAGTGCAATTAGGCTGGACAAAAGAATGACTGACTGGGTGGCTTTATTTCTAGGAAATAGATTTCAGAGAATTAGAGTAGGGGGGGGGGATTTCCTCAAGGCAGTATTATTGGACTTTTGTGATCTAAATGATATGAGTAAAGAAGTGGAATCAGAGATAAGGTTTTTGCGAATTATGTTATTCTGTTATAGAGTAGTAAATAAGTTGCAAGATTGGGAGCAACTCAAAAATGACGCCGATAATGTAGTGAGATGGACAGCAGGCAATTCTATGGTGAAAAACGTGGTTAAAAGTTAGGTTCTGTGTTCCACAAATGGGAAATATTCTATCAGTTTTAATTAATGCGTTGATGGGTTGAAAGTTCCTGTTTGGATCATTGTAAGTATCTAGGTGTTAATAAAAGGAAAGATCTTCATTGGGGTAATCACATAAATGGGATTGTAAATAAAGGGTACAGATTTCTGCACATGGTAATGAGGGTATTTAGCGGTTGTAGTACAGATGTAGAGGAGAGGGCATACAAGTCTCTGGTAAGACCCCAAATAGAGTATGGTTCCAGTGTATTGGACCCTCACCAGGGTTACTTGATTCAAGAACTGGAAGAAATCCAAGGAAAAGCAGCTCAATTTGTTCTGGGTGATTTACGACAAAAGAGTAGTGCTACAAAAATATTGCCAAGGTTGGGCTGGGAAAAATTGGGAGAAAGAAGACGAACTGATCGACTTAGTAGTACGTTCCGAGCTGTCTGTGGAGAGATGGCATGGAATGACATAAATAGACGAACAATTTTGAATGGTGTCTTTTGTAGTAGGAAAGATCACAATATGAAGATAAAACTGGAATTCAATAGGACAAATCGGGGCAAATGTTCATTCATAGAAAGTGGAGTTAGGGATTGGAATAACTTACCAATGGAGATGTGCAATAAATTTCCAATGTCTTTGAAATCATTCAAGAAAACCCTAGGAAAACTACTGGTAGAGAATCTAATAAAATATTTATTGCAGCTAATATCCAAAAGAGAGAATGATACATACAAGGTAAAAGCGAATGTAGAATACATTATAAGTGCTAGCAGGCTGGTCGTTACAACAGAAGGACGTCAAGGATTCAAGTCTGTGTCAACGCCTCAACAGAGAAATCGACCCCAAGCTCGCGGAGGAGCAATTTGGCTTCAGAAAAGGAAGATCTACAACACAGGTCATCCAATGCCTTCTAAATGATATTGAGACAATGCTGACAGTCTCAAAAGGAAAATTACATGCCATATTTATAGACTTCTCCAAGGCTTTCGACACGCTCAATAGGAAAGTTATCATACAGAAGTTAGGAAACAAATGACAAGAAACAGCTATGCAAAACGGCTTATCGAGAACATCCTGGCCTCAAATTACATAGAGATAAGCGATGGAATCACAACATCAATCCCTATAGAACAAACGACCGGTGTATTGCAAGGTGACCCTCTAAGCCCACTACTGTTCATCATCCCGACGGCAGATATCACAGAGGTAGTCTCGAAGGAGGTAATTCTATACATATACCCTGATGATATTGTGTTGGCCGCGAGATCGGAAAAGAAGCTGCAATCTGCCTTTGATCTGTTACTGGAATGGGCGAAAGAAAACGAGCTCACCCTAAACGAAGACAAGACTGTGTAAATGACTTTCCGTAAAATAGGTAAACCAGCAGTTTTTCACACACACACACACACACACACACACACACATAGAAAACCCCTGGAGAGTGTCTCTAACTTCAAGTACTTGGGCGTGACACTCCAGTCAACTGGCAGCGTCCACGTTAACGGTAGGATCGGCGCTGCTACGAGGGCCATGAATTACATCAGACAGCTGAGAGTCAAAACAGCCTTGGAACTCTTTCATCTCAAGGTTACACCTGTCTTAACATACGGATTAGAGAAAATCTGGACATACCTCAAGCCGAAACACTTGGAAAAGCTAGAAAAACTAAAGGCGACTTTCATGAAGAAGGTTCTGTGTGTCTCAAAATACACGCCATCAAGACTAGTTTAAGAACTAACACGTGAATTATATTACGTGGAAGAACTCCGCCTCCACCTGCCGCAGCAGTCGACACCAGCATACGTGCAAGTCATGCAGAACCTGCAAACAAAGAAGAGAGACATCTGGTGGGATTTTTACATCACTGATGCAATGACCTGCAACGACTGGAAACGGGGAAATCACGAACTAAGACATATGGTCACACGCCTCGCCGTACATGGCTTCCATCATAAGCTGTGCAAGTTGAAGAAGTTTCACCAACAAGTCGCAGAATGTGTATGCGAACGCTGCGGCGAATATTGTGAAAGGTATCGTGCGACACACAGGTAGAGAATCTGCCACCTTGACGACTGCCGTAAATGCAGATCAGTATTGATTAATTGATTGATTGATTGATTGATTGATTGGTTGATTGCTTGATTGATTTATCAACAGTTAATTCCATAATCAACAAATACCTGCAATTAGAAAAGCGGCATAAGCACTGCGTTTACAAGCTGTTGCCTGATCACATTTTGGAACGTCGCACTAATACAAGAAAGCTGTATGAGGACTATCTGGCAGGGGACCGATGGAGAAATGTGGTGACATTAGACGAAGCATATGTGCACGTTAGTGACTGTAACAAACCACGCGCGATTTACTACCGCCCTAGGGGAAAAACGAAATTAAAGAATGCCAGGAAACTTTTCAAAGGTGTTTCATGATCATCGCTGGATACTGCTACAACGGCAAATCAGCCATTCGCCGTGTCGCTAATAATGTGAATGTACGTTCTACATGCATTCTGCATTTAACACCAATTTACAACACGGATATCCCAGCAGAGTACGGGAGGACGAAAAGTCAGGTATGGGTACATCAAAATGAACATCCAGCCACACCTCTCGTTCGACTCGTCTGTTCTTAGAGACAATGGAGATGGAAACTGGAATCCGTGAATTCCTGTTACTGACATTCCGACAAAGCCACCCGATTGGTTACCCATGGACGTCTGTGCATTTGGACTCCTAAAAGTGATAGACGTCCACGCACTGTCAATGGCCTCCGGAAATCCTGTCAGGAGCTGTAGGATAAGAAAGACATGCTAGGTCTTCTGCAATGGTAATTACGTTGTTAGGCTTTCCAACTGAGCATGATCGTTGGTGGATACGTGTCTTTTCATAAGCTAATTACCCTTCAAGTATCGTCCCCAGAGATCCCATTACTGTGCCGAACGATCTACAAAATGTTAATCCTTGATTCAGAAGCACGAAAATAAAGTGTCGTATTGAGAACCGCTAGCCCTAGGGACATTTATTAAAGAACTACGACATGTCAGGCACCTTCCAAATACACACACTTTATTTCTCTTCGTTTTCCTCACCTAAAGGGTCATCCTTGCAATAAGTAAGGGGAGGAATGAAGCAAATTTAGTTAGTTTAATCTCGTTTTGGTCATAGTTAAGTCTCAACATCGCTTTCGACTGCAAGTTAACTTATTAATATTGTTAACAATCATACTTTGATCGTGATCTCGCGAGTTACTTATTCTAACAACAAAATATAGGCCTACCCACACAACTTAGTTTTCAATTTATGAAAACATATTATAAAGTGTATAAATTACAATAATAAAAGTTAAATTCTATAGTTTAATGTAGTGTGGGATTTTATGCAACAATAACTTATACTTATGTAAATTGACGTACAGATAGGGACTCTGCCACCTGGACGACCTCCTGAAATTAATCTAAGGGTATAACCTAGGAATTACCACAATAAGTGAATATATTATCCCGTATATCGAGGAGACACTAGAAGAGGCCTGGTTAGGTTCCTTGCTGCTCTCTTTGGGTTCTACATTGAGTGAGTGTAGGATGTACGAAGGATTTCTTTTCGGGGGTAATAGAATTTCTGCGGTGTGTGTGTGGGGGGGGGTTAAGGGCTTTCGCTTTCTTGCTTCTTCCTGTCTTTCTCTTCTTTCCTCCTCATTCCGTTTTCTTGCTTCTTCCTGTCTTTCTCTTCTTTCCTCTTTAATCATTTCTTGGAATTTTTCATTTTGCCTGCTAATTATTTCTTGGAATCTTTCCAAGATCCCCTTTTGATTGTCCCTGACTTCCTGTATCGCCTCGTCTCTCTTCCTGATTTCCTCCTCAGTTACCTTCTGGTAACCCTCAAGTTGGGATTTCAGCTGAGCTAAATTTGACATCTTTATATCGTTTAAAATTCTCTAATATGCCTGTTAAATTCTCTATAAGCCTAACTTTCTTTATGTATCCGTAAACTCAACCAATTCGATCTCAAAATCTTACCATAAAACAGTCTGTCAGACTTAATTATATATTTATTCTACAATCTCTTTTACTTCAACAAATTCTTTCTTAAGTAGGAAAGATCACCCAAGACTACTTTAGCTCAACCAAGCCAGCCTGTCCAAATCACATGAGAATCCAAACATTAAAAAAATACTCATTTTCAATTATGTTTATCCCTTATTCACTTAACCTACATATACAATAAATAAAATTAACACTCTATTGTTCTACTTCCACTATCCTAAGTACCTAAAAAAATTTTCTCGGAACAATCTAAATAAATGCATAATAAATCCTTTCCTACTTCATTCCTAGTGTACAAGAAATCATCCTTCATCGCATGCCATATTTGCATCCGCAATCCATCATGTTTCATTTCATTCTTCCATGCAGTCTCATAGTTACATTCTAGCTCATTGTGCAGCTTTCTTCTTGATTAGGGTATAATATATTACGTTTGCCATCCTCTTTTCCTATTATCTCTCTTCACCGCTAAAATCTGACTTCATATATTTTCATGTCATTCATAATCTGTCTTCTCAGTATTCATTTACCGCGATATATTCTCCTCATCCTCCGCCTTATGTTGTATCATTTAACTATATTTATCCACGTCCAACGTCCATCTTCAATTCCCATCATATCATTTTCTTCCACCACGCCTTTTTCAACAACTCACTTTACGAATAAGAGCTCAAAATATTACACAACCACCACGGTATTCTCTTCACTCCATTTTCCTCCTCAGCTAGCTTTTCCGCTCAACTCATCTCTCTCTTGAGAAAACCAATCACAATATATGCATGTCAACCAAAGTTCCTTCCTCTATACCACTCTTCATATCTGGGCATAATTAAAGATATGCGCGATACTTCTCCATGACGCCTTTCACTTCAAATCGCCTCATGTATGGTAACTAAATAAAAAATATACCCCATTGCCTCTCTTCTGACATTTGCCCTAACCTTGGGACACCAAATAAATAATATGCGGCGACCACGATGCCTTTCTCTTCAACTTGCCGCACGTATGGGAACCAATTAAATGATATGTGGCGACTACGGTACCTTTCTCTTCAACTTGCCTCACGTATGGGCGCCAATTTAATGCACCGTTTGGTTTATTAATGTTCCCGCAGTGACTTCCTCTATTGCGCCGCGTTGGAGCATTAATTAAATATACACCTGTTTAAACATTGCTCCGGCTACGAAATTCACAACATCGGGTGAAGAATCATACCTAGACTCTGTAGTATATCATTTACAGATAATTTACATGAAAACTGGGATATCATGTATGAACACGAGCAATAACAATATGGTGCATATTCGTTTCTCAGGGTAAATTACTTTCATTGTATTCCCATATACTCTAGATAAGTCGTAGGTTCCGTTGAAGAGTAGCTATATGCTCAACCAGTCATTCAGTCTCCATACATTTAGGAAATTGCCTGATCAACGCTTAGTATTCGGCATAAACCAATTCAATTGATCCATATATTATCTTATTACTACGTACTATAAGTTACTTTAGGAATAGAAACGCAATATTAATACTATATCTAGTTTATTAGCATGCTAATATATTATAAAGTGGAATATCAATGCATCTATCTGCAATAAAGAAAAGAAAATCATACGAAGTTACAAAGATCATTCTTAAATTCTTGACTTCTGAGATAAACATAGTTGAAAATCTTTAAATTACTATTATATTTGTTTACATTTACGTTAACCTTCAATAATATATCATATTTTCAGTATTCAAGTTGATTTATGGGAAAAGGTAGGGACCAAAACTTTATTCATCAAGGGGTAGTGGAATATCTTCCTCTTATTACTGTTTGGGATTGTCTTTGGGGCATCATTTAGGTTTTCATCTTTCTTTTCGGTCTATTTGTCTGAATTTATTTGGATTCTTGTTTGGATTCTCACTTCTGACTCATCACGTTACGAGATAAGCATTACGTTGTTTAAATCTGGGTTCAAAAACACCAATGCAGTTATTAACATTCCTATCATAGCCAAAATTGAGTAAATTAAAACTGTACACCATCATATGTACATAATAAACCAAATATCCCTACTACAGAGTGCCATAGATATAATAGTAAATCAGTCTAACCTGCGAAAATCGTGCCACGAATTCCTAATCATATGCCAATATATTTACTTATTCTCAAATATCTCTTCGCTGTGCCAAGATTTTGTCAAAGAAAACCGTTCTTCATATTAGCGTTGACGCGCTGAACTTCAAATATATATATGCGAGACTCCATTTTATTCTTGTATGTTTATTACGTAACGTATAATAAACAAGTAACCTATCAATACCTTCAGCTTGAAAGTCACTACGAAACATATTATGTTTGGCTCAATTCATACACTCAACTTAACATGGCCTGAATCCTTCACTTGCAGTGCTAATCCTAATATAAATATTATATGTAACACAGGAATTCGCAATTCAATCAGCTATCCCTTATTCATGCAACGAACAGAAAACATATCTCCTCATTCTAACTACATCTTGCCACATTAATATTCCATTTCCTTTATATATACCTCCATATTTAAAAACATAATCATTTAACTCCATTTAAATAACCTCTGTGTTACGGTAGAAATACCTAATAGCCTGAATATTATTTCACACACTGCAACTCCGTAATATTTCAACATTTCTTTACAATACAATTATCGTACTGGCCATGACTGCAACTCATATTGACCTCAAATATTAGGTTACGTCTCGTATCTCGCATGCATTTTCTACAACCACAACTGGTTTAACGTTTCACGGTCTGCTCGTATAGATTAGCACTACACATGCATATGTGCTCAATCTGACCTTATTACCATTAACCTAAAATTATCTCATAAGCACCATAGTTATACTGCAGAAATTGGCACATATCATCGGCTAATAATTGGCATTTATACTCTAGTATCCGTTCATTGGCACTAAATCTCTTACTTCTAGCACTCCTGCACTCATACGGAATATTTTTCATCAAATAATTTCAAATTCAATACGATGCAACTCATAATACTTATCTCGTAACGGGATTTTTGCTGCTGAATTTCTCCTGGTCTAGGACATCTTGGAATAGGCAGCCCTTGCAGTCCAAAGATTACGTCATCTGCGGCTCCGGCTGGGAATCTTGGCTTGAGCTATTTCATCTTGAGCGATCAATTCCATCTGTTTAAGCTGACTCCATCTTGTCACCAGTTCTCATGAAATGATAAAACAACAAATACAGGGTAGAATGCATATTTCACTGGTGAATAGTAGGTTACTCAATACGTATCAATTGTCTTGTGATTCTTGTATTGTTCGCAAATATCTTTCTTAATTTGATAATTTCTTTAACTCGGCCTACTTTTTGTTAATTCTTTAGCCTAAAGAGATATTGTTTCCCACTTGGAAACCATAAATTATGCCTTCCTTAGCATAAATTTGCCGCTATAATATTAATTTCGGCAATGTTCGACTCGGCTGTAGTCTCTCTTTGCTTCTGAACTTGGCTGTTGCAATAATAAATATTCTCCTTCAAATCTTCGTTTTTCCTGCCGATATTTTGCAGATAAAGTCTTCAATGATGTCTGTATATTATGACTTTAATATTTAACGTTGCGCTAATCTTTTTCCTCTCCTTCAGTAGGTTGTGCTGATCCTCTTCAACTCGTAACTTTTCTCAAGGTAGTCAAGAATCGGTTCCATTCAAATTTCTTATGGTCCACCATTATTTAATCTTGAGGCTCTTTTTTGCGACCGGTCGATATCGATTTACTATATCTCTACTCTGTGCATTTGCACATTGCCTGAAGCTATTGTACGCCATATTTGTCCACTGTTTCCATGACATTTACGGCCGCTAATGTAACGTAATGGTACAATACCTTCAATGCCCCATTCGGCATGCCCAGTCAGTTACAGCTTCCTCTCCATAAACCGAACAAACCTGACTCTAGGTTTGTACAGTGATTTTGCCCATGCAAAGGTGTACAAGTCTCAACGTCGCTTTGATTTTGATCAATAATTCTTCAAGTATGTCACGAATTATTTTTAAAGAATGTGTAGATGAAGATTGTCTCAAGCTTTTCCAACTATTGCTTTTAAACACAATTTTGTGAGGAATAATTTCCTTATACATATTTAAGGTGTTAGTATAAATATAGACTATTCAATAACGCACTTTTTGAAATGAGAAAGAATTAGACCTATTGCTCGTAACGTGTTGGTACGGAGTATACGCTGCCTAAAATGCTTGTTTAAACCTTGAACTGGCCGTAGTGTATCAGATACTTTTGATACCACATGAGTAAGCCGAATAAACATCCCGATAATTTATCACACCGCTGACTGTGGTGATATCGGAAATATTCTCTGCTTCACCTGTGTGACGTACCCACTCGGCCCACAGATGTTTGACAAAATTATAACGTGGCTGGTCACTTTAATATTAAAATAAAAAATTATATCTCATTGTTTCTCCATAAATAATATCCCATGGGCGCCAGCATTCAAGCTTATGGCTTGAAAACGAAAGTTGATAATTAATAATGTTACGGAGTTATCCGTGGAATGCAGAGGTGAAAGAAGGTGCGGGCTGGAATGGGTCTAACTACAAGTCCGAAAGATGAATTAAAATTTTCATAAAGGTTATATTTTCCGAACTTAACAATTTTCATATAGACTTTCAAAATTCAACAAGTAACAAATCAACAACAAGCCAAAATCAGGTACAACGAAATCACAAGTTTTAGGAGATCATTACAAGATCTGGGCTTCGAGCTCCAAGTTTATAATTCCTCAGCTCTCAGCTCACAACCACAATTTACCAAAGGGCAGAAAACCCCTAATTACATGGAGCACTTGCTCCCACCTAGTAATGTGAAGCCTCCTAGAGGCACCTTTCAAAACACCACAAAGAGCTGACCCGCTCTCAATCTTTAAAGCCTATTAAAGGCAATACTATGCTTTACAATCACTTGCCATCGAGGCACAACCTACAAGAATTAAACAGGGGTATCTCGTACCCAGCCTACAGGGCTTTAAAAGAAAAATAATAGGTTAATTAAATGGCCCAAAATACCAAGATGAATGGAGGCGTTGCTTGCGCTCCTACATGAAACCTTATAAAACCTAAGGGGCACTAGGCCTGACACAGGGGCTATTCTCAAGCTAGGGAGGTGACTCGTATAAGAAAATTTTAAAACATTGAGAGTAGAAAATCGGTTATGAAACGTAGTCACCTCAAATCAAAAATGAAGGGGAGCTCGAGAGGGTAAAGCACTCTGTATCCCCGATTTACAGTTAAAGTAATAAGAAAATTTTACATAAGTCGGCACTAAGTTACATTTCTAGATAGGTAGGTTACATTAAAAAGGTTTTGGACCTTCCCCGAGGGTTAAACTGCTGAGCTAGCAAGAAATAAAGATGTTAAAAGGCCATTACCTTTGTTGAAGAGCTGCAACCCGCCCCCTGCTATACTTCCATACACTAAGCTAGATGTTGTTGAAGTGGCTGAGAGCCAGGAAAATCAGCAGTTTTTATACCCTCGGGGAAGATTCGAGACCTTTCATGAATAATTAAGACACGCCCACAGTCGTTTATTGGGTAGCTTACAGTTACACATCAAAATTGGAGAAGAAAGACGCAATTGGCTGAAAATTAATGACATAAATTATTGATTGGCTAACTTAAAAACTGGCGGAAAGAAAAGATTTATATTGCCAACCCACAAATGAAAGAACGAAATTTAGTAAGGAACAAACTTATGAATACAAAATTTCTTCAAATAAAGTTCTACCACTTCGCACCAGGGTGCATGATCATAGTTTATGGAGAGACATCTATCAGAGAATGTTCACACTTCTTGATAATTAGTAAACAATAGCAGTTTGAAATTAACACAGTGACATCTTTTGAGAAACTGCTGAGATAATTCAGTTTTTAAAGTTCCAAGTTTCTGCTGTAGGGGAGTACTTTAAGGCGGAAAATTCAAAAGTGAGGCGTAGAGGTGTACCAACCAGTACAATAATAATAATAATAATAATAATAATAATAATAATAATAATAATAATAATAATAATAATAATAATAATAATAATAATAACAATAATAATAATAATAATACGTAATGAGACTCAAAAAAACTCCCAGGGGTAGGGTGACGGGACACAAATCATTAAGTACACTAACTTGGAATTTAAGGATCATTAATAATAATTTCAGAACATACAAATTAAAACAGCTATTTATTAGGATGAAAAGCGTGACCTAACGGCGTATTAACGAAATCTGAACTTACGGAAGCAAAAGAAAAAATTGAATGAAATTAACTCTAAGAAAATGAACTGTTGCGCGAAGACTTGCAGTAACTTATGCCTTTAGCTTACCATATGTAGACTCTGTTTTCTTGAATCTGATGATGGGTGGATCTCTCGTACCGGCTGCCTCATCTGTTGTTGGGTTCCAGTCCTACTGATGCTTTTCCTGCCTTTAACACTTCCTGCTTTACTCCTTATATAAAGTCGTAATTAGTCCTAATTTTAAATGCAAAACCACCATGGGTTATGTTCATGGAGAGAATACACTTGTATTCTTCCGTATTACGGAACAGTAGTGTAGCTAAATTCATAATAAAAGCTCTCCTTCCCTATACTAGTCAAAACCGGTCTCCCGTTGACTACCTCTCGTCATTGAGATAACAAGTCCCAATGAGAGTAACTTTTGAGTAGTATCCTACGGTACTCCTCAGATGCGAAGTGAACTAAGTTAAAATCTTCTCCGATGTGCAGACGTAGAATCGTAGTAAGAGTGTCTTCCAAGAGTGTCTCAGTGTCTAAGAGTGAGAATAAGAATGCCCTCCCCAGTTCTTGTCTTCGAATTATATCGGTTCACAAGTCTCCTTCCATCAGCCATACCAGATGGTGCAGTGAGATTCGAGGTCTCATCCCTTCTCCTATGTATTGCTGTGAATCCATCACGTTGCTTCATTACGTTCATTCACATAGGCTGAACTTTCCCGCAGAAATAAAGCGTCAGGTAGCGAAGTTCGAAAAGTGGCCGTTCATAATCTATCAACTGTCTCTTCATGAGGTGGAGAGGGTAAGATCTCTCGTAACCTTGATGACGTACTTTTCCTGGAAATGGGCTGAAATTAGCCTGCTGACTCTGGTCACCTCACAACGGCTATTGGAAAATGTACAGCAAGTTATTAATATGAATGATGTTGAAATACTTTACCCAATTATTTGTTCGTTCAGAATACGTTATAGCCGCGATACAAAGAAATGAAATGATGATTGAAATGGATGATAAAACCCTGTATATATAAATTTAAAATTGACCTATTAGTGGTTAAATGTATACATCTTATCAATTAATTATATAGTTCAATAATTGAAAACATGCAGTGATGTCCCAAACATCACAACTGTATAGTGGGTATGTAGCATCATCAGGCAAATATTCGTGTTGCGCGACAAGGGTTTATATTCCCACGCAGTATTTTATGTTTTTCCACAAATTCAATTTACGTCGCACCGATACACATGAATCTTATTGTACCTGTCCAAGGCTTCAGTACATAAACAAGTTAGCGTGGTTCATAAACGGGAGGATATTAGAATGGAACGCCTCCGATGACCTTCGAACTCAGCCCGGCTATCGAAGTGTCATCTTCCCCTACGAGAGTGACTCGCTAGCTTAGCCGGTATAGAATTGCGGGTCTGACTGGACCGTCCGATGGGGCGATAATCTTCTAATAATCTCTATAGTAGGGGAATATTAATTATGATAGGAACACTAGTTCATTACTAATGAGAAGCGAAATTATATCTTATATAACAACTTTAATATACTAGTAAAACACATCTTATTCACTTGGATATGACATACAACACGCTTTATAAATAATATTTAGAGTGATCTCGATGTCGTGAATGTTCGTTAGTCTACTTCTCATTCGACGTTTAATTATTTCAGACTTAAAGAGCCGTTTCCTCTTGAATTAATTACACTATTTCAAACTTAAAGAGGCGTTTCCTCTTGAATTATTTACACTTTCCACTTACACTTCTCACATAGCGCATTTCCTATCACGATTACATATACTTATTAGCATGGACATACCCTGCTATAATTCTGTTTACCTGTCAAGAATCAATATATTCAAATTATGTCAAGTTACGATATCCTATGAACTGAAGTGAACGTACGTTTCTATGACTGCATTTCCAACCTTTGAAAGTCGTATCACATTATTTTCCCTAAATTAATCATTACTGAATATGCAACATAATACACATTGGTCTGCTCAATGACACAAGCACCCCAGCCTAATGACTGTTTTGTCCCTGAAGTTCGACATTATTCCCTTCTCATCTTCCTATTCTTCTTATTGTCAGCTACTCTAGGTCCTAAAGCTCCACTGGTTCACTTAGAAACGTCACTGGATATGCTACTAATGTGTTAGCACTCTCGTAATACACAACAATAATTCAGGCATACTCTACTGCACTTAGTCATACGTAAGTCGAGTTCTCTACTGCGTTAGGGATTGATCTAACGTGGCACTGCCCTTAATTATGTCGACAATGAGCCGTTCATTCACTTTCCTAATATTTCACGTTCAGATCGAATACACTCGCTCCACGCACTTAGTTAAATACGAGCCTATTTATGTTAATTGAGTCGTATTAGTTTAGGCATATATGAGGCTCGATGCACGACTTCTTCGTCACACGGACAGCGATCATCAAGGTTTCGTACCGTTCCTAATATATTTGTTAGCGGCACACTGTACGCGCAAACAGCTTACTCAGATTGTGGTTATTTCTACATACATTCACAGACTTCAATCAATCACTGTATTACACTGCTCACATTACAGAATGGGTTCTTCATAAAAGACTCACACACAAATCACGACCAACTGGTAACGAACTGACGTTGAACTGAAAATGAACTGGTGGTGTCTGTTCCTCAGTTCCTTACTATATAGGCGAGATGCCCCGAAGCTGGCAGTGGGGGAAACACACCCCCTTCCCAAAATGTGCTCCGGTAAAACGTAACGTAGAGTAACGAACGGGATATAAAATTGTACTTCCTGTACTCACATTTTCACTGAGTGAATATTATTAAAATATTTTCGTGGGTTCTCAAGCAATCCTAAAGGCGTCCTTTGGTTTCTGTCGGTGGATGATGACGAGCGCTAGGGGAATCCTTGAGCTGGCTGCCACGGTTGGGACCCAACATCTGGTAACCATTAAGTCGCGCCCTTGTTACGGCGTAGCTACCGTTCTTTCAATTATGTAGAGCACTTCTCGGCCTCATGCTCATGTGAAAAATTCACTGATTCAAATGAATGTTTGCACGTGACTCTCTCTTTAGTGTTTCGCGATGTATATTAATTATCTGGCGAAAAACAATTGAATTCGACGAGTTGGCAGTGGTGAATGAATGAGGGAAATACGGTATAATGTTAGTTCTCACGTTGGATGTACTCCACGAGCTCTACTAGTGACCTAGATTCCCTGTCACGTGATAACGCGGCTCTTTCCCTCTCGCTCGTGGTTGAGTGAGAAAACTTAAAGTACAAGCGCTCCTGCAATGCCTCGCTGCTAATTACCAGCAACTAGAGTTGGGTCGCATGAGTCAGCATACGGTCATTCGTATCCTGAAGCGGGTGGGAAAGTCCTAACTTGGACAGTTCTTACCTAGAATGACGCATATTTCATCTCCTGGGTATCATGACATACTATAGATGACGTTGTGAACGGTCACATTATGGCGACGATGGGATATGAATGGGCTAGGAGTGAGAAGGAAGGGGACGTGGCCTTAATTACGGTACAGCCCCGGCATTTTTCTGGTGTGAAAATGGAAAACCACAGAAAACCATATTCAGGGCTGCCGATAGTGGGGTTTGAATAAAATATCTCCCGCATGCAAGCTCACAGCTGCCCGATCCTAACCGTAGAGTAGTTTCAGTAGACTAGGTATGAACCGTATCAAATCACGGTCCAATTAAATTGTTTTAACACTGTGGAACGTTTTGAATTGAGGGCTGAGGAACGAGCTTAGGAACGCTGGGTGACCATGAGTAAGAACATGTTGGACCCGTAGCAAGAAGTGTGCGGCGCTGTTTTCGAAGACGAACCAAGGCATGATGCCATAATTTTACTGGTGTAAACCCCGTCCATGTACGAGAGGAGAAGAGGGAGTCGGCAAACAGCATACAAGGGACAGAGCGAGATATTTGAACGCGGGGAACTTCCGAACAACGCCAGGCTGTCCTCTAACACGAAATATCCAGGTCTGGAATCATTTGAATTCGATCCCGGATATAAGTCACAGAGCCATGTCCCACAGATCAAAGAATAGGACAATTCCTTTTGATATTTTCGAAGTAGATTAAGCCATAAAAATGATATATCTGTGCCTGCCTGTCATCATCATCATCACCATCAAGATTTGCCAAAGATGAGCAAGTTCGAACAACGGCTCTCCAATTGAAGAATTGGTAGACCGTTCCGACAAGTGCTTACAGAGACTACGTGGAAAAATAGTGCGGTGTGCTTGTGTCCTTTCGCACTGTACTCTGCAACTCAGTAAATGTAATGATATGTAACTTAAATTCCGAAAGCGCCTTGTTACAAAAGTCACCTTGATAAAAAGTACTGTTGGAAACTTGTACATGATGTAGGACACACAGAACAAGTACTCGGTGCAACTCCTCCCAGGTAGGTAATAGGTGTCTAGTTTGACAGACTGTGGAAACTTCAACGCTGAGTTGGTGTTCGTTATTTTTATGTTGTTCCTTCACGGAAGGGGCATTGGAGTAGTGATCAAACTTCCCTTTTACGACGTGCTCAATAACCTCTGTCATATAATAATTTTGGACTAGGAACGTACATTTAACATCAGATGGGATCTTACTATCCAACATATCTTCGCAACACTTTCAATGAACTCGGACTGAGTGTATTGTATTCTCCACCCTTCTGGATCATGTCATCAGCAGTTTGGATATAACCTGACATTTATCTGTTGCTTATTTAGAGCAGCTGGTTACAGGTACTAGGAAGCTTCTTCGATAATAGCAGAACTTTACGGGAATGACGATTTTCTAGTTCTTATAAAAGCAATAATCTGAGATATTGCAGAGCAGTCATCGCACAGCTAGGATTAACTGGGAAACTTTCTTGATTCATTGGAGTAAAGCTGACAACTGTGATGCAGTGTTACTGCATAAACTTGTCCCACTATGAAGCTGAGCCAGAGTTGTTCAAAGTGGAAGCGTTTCCCCATGTGAAACAAATACCCACGTTGGTTCTGAAAAAAATATGTAGACCGTGCAGGAGATTCTCCATTTAGTGTAATAATATTTTGCTGCCTTCAGATTTTAATTTGTTTCGTTGAGTGGTGCGGTGCGGAGGCGGAGCGGTAGTTCATTAGAGCGGGGGCTGCCTGGGGCGGTAATATAATGCTTCTTATTAACCTCTCGTCTGTCTGTCTCGAGCGGCAAGCAAGTTGCAACTCTCCCAGGAAGTTTATCTCTACTTCCTGGACACTTGATGTGTGTACAGGATTCGGAGTACTTTTCTCACCAGTTTCGAGGGCTTAGTGTGAAACTAACATAAGTATAAATCTTAACGTTTTCAAGAGATACAACATAACATTTTTGAATGCAGAATTGTTAATATTCCACTTATGGATGAAGGCAAAGGGTATAGCCGTTTAAAGGAATTCGCCCTTGAGTCGAACTGAACAAGTCAATATCCCTGCCAATTTTTAAATCGCTATCGATATTCAAAGAGGTGATATCAGTTTGAAGATTTTCATACGGCAATAAGTGTATCTTATAGAAGACAGAGGTAAAGAAATTCCAGAAAATATCGGGGACAGGTGGGACATCAATACAAGTATCCTAGAATGTTTACAAAGTAAAAATGAAATATGGCAATTTTCATGGGATTTTTGTTTTGTTTATAAGTAACCATCGTAGTCTGCAGATGTGGATAAATTGCTGACTGTTTTGGACGCAGTCTTGGGGAAGGGGTATAAGGTAAAAATAAACAAGTCCAACACAAAAGTAATTGTGTGCAGTCGAAAGAAGTCATACGATGCAGAAAAAATTAGATTAGGGAATGAAGTCGTAAAGGAAGTTGATAAATAGTGTTACCTGCGTAGTAAAATAGTTAACGACGGTAGAAGTAATGCATACTAGGACAAGCAAGGAACGCGTTCCTCAAGAAAAGAAATTTGCTCGCTTCTAACGCTGATGTCGAAATAAAAATACGTTTTTGAAGGCATTCGACTGGAGCGTGGCATTGTATGGAAGTGAATAAAGGCACGATAAGAAGCTCAGAAAGATAGAGAATAGAAGATTTTGAAATGTAATGTTACGGAAGAACGCTGAAGGTGAGGTTGGTAGATCGAATCACGAATGAAGTGATACAGAATCGAATTGGTGAGAGGAGATCGATTTGGCTAAATTTGACGAGAAGAAGAGATAGAATGATAGGACACACCTTAAGACACCCAAGACTTGTTCAGTTCGTTTTTGACGTAAGTGTAGGTGGTAAGAACGGTAGAGGTAGACCAAAGTATGAATATGACAAGAAGATATTTAATGTAGTAGTTACGTAGAAATTGAAATGAAATGAAATGGCGTATGGCTTTTAGTGCCGGGAGTGTCCGAGGACAAGTTCGGATCGCCAGGTGCCGGTCTTTTGATTTGATGCCCGTAGGCGACCTGCGCTTCGTGATGAGGATGAAATTATAGTGAAGAAGACACATACACGCAGCCCCCATGCCAGCGAAATTAACCAATGATGGTTAAAATACCATACTCTACCGGGAATCGAACCCGGTACCCTGTGACCAAAGGCCAGCACGCTATCCATTTAGCCATGGAGCCAAAAGGTTAGCATAGGATAGAGCTGCATCAAAGCAGTCTATGGACTGACGACTCAAACAATAATAGTAACAAGTAAGAGCAAATAGAATCATCGCTGCAGTTAATGTCCTTCGTATATGGTAGGTAAGTCACAGACCCTAATATCAGTCATAACTCTCTCCGGCGGGTGTGTCATAGTGAAAACAGTTTCATTTCTTTTTTCATTCCGCTTTACGTCGCACCGACAGACATAGGTCTTATGGTGACGATGCAGTATGAGTAGGAAGGAAGCAACAGTGCCCTTAATTAAGGTACAGTACGTTTTGTCTGCAGGGTAGGCAACCCGTACTTGAGGGGCGGATGATGCCGTATACCCTGAACTGCAGTTGATGAGGACGTTGGCACTCCAATAATTCTATTTGTTCGTAACAAAATGATTACACTATAAACAATGAAAATGCCTTAACAATGCCCATTGAGGGCCGATGACCTCAGATGTTAGGGCCCCTTTAAACAATAAGCATCATCATCATCATCATCATCATCATCATCATCATCATCTCAAAAATGGCCATTGGCCGGGCTGAGTGGCTCAGACGGTTAAGGCTCTGGCCTTCTGACCCCAACTTGGCAGGTTCGATCCTGGCTCAGTCCGGTGGTATTTGGAGGTGCTCAAATACGTCAGCCTCGTGTCGTTAGATTTGCTGGCACGTAAAATAACTCCTGCGGGACTAAATTCCGGCACCTCGGCGTCTCTGAAAACCGTAAAAGGGTAGTTAGTTGGACGTAAAACAAATAACATTATTATTATTATTATTAAAATGGCCATACTTAATGATAACGTTAGAGGATGTTTGCAGGTTTCGTACAGATACACCTGCACGTTGAAGCTGATACTCCCCCCCGTTAAAGTGCCGGTAGTGGTTTTCAATATTCCTTTAATGAAGGCCTACCGATTGATATATGACTTGTATGATTTGGTTTAAAGCAATTTTCACTATCTTACCCATATATAGGCTTCATTATTTATTTAAAAACCAAAACATCCAATATAAAGGAAATGGTATACTTTGCAGCATGTTTAGACTGTATTTAAACAAAAGAGAAATCATTAGTTAGTTGTGTTAATAATTCTTGTGATAAGTTCATTTGTCACCAACCAAGGCAAAGAAAACGTATGAATTTACATTAACTTAGGTCCACCTTTGAAAAGAAACGCAACTTCTTTTTATTATCTCCTTGACGGCTGTCACTACACATGTCCTTCTTCTCATCTGTTTGATATGCAGAAATGATAACTCTGGGTAAATACGCTCTTTCCATATTAAAATGTCGAGGTATTATTCGAAGGAAATTTTCAACGGGCAATACGTTTATTGCATATGACGCATACCGTCATGTTTTTGCATTAGGCCTATTCACACGACTACTCAGGAATGAGTTTCGATCATTCGTCATGGAGTAGAAGTTCGGGTCTGCTACGGATTGGAGTAAAAGTCTAAAAATGTTATTTTTTGTATTTATTTATATGTCACACTAACACCTCGCGTTAACCTTGTTCTTGTCTTGGTGTATCCAGGCAGCGATGTTGTAGGAGAGCGCGCCACACTGCTCATACTGATATTTATCTGCAATGAGTGATGACATTTCTAAAATAACCTTTGAATATAATTCTTAATGGGGTTAGTTGGCCTTGTCTCCTTCTAAGAACTCAACTCCTCTATTATTGCATATTCCACCTACGAAAACCATCCTGGTACACAATGGAGGGTCAAGCGCAGTTCTGGATGCAATTTCAACTTTATCTCTTCAATTAACTAAAATCTTCATCCTTTCAGCATCAGTTTCAGTCTGCAGAATTGAAGCAAGTCTTCTGGGATTAAGCCAGTTAGTAGGGTGGATTGAGAAGTATAATCTTGGAAACCGTAAAAAATTCGCGAATCAACAGCGATGCATGAGCTGGAACGTTGGCATGGTGGAGACTCCCGGAGACTTCAGAGGTTGTTTCTCCCAAGAGTCTGGCCTTATTCACCTGACATTTCCTCTAATACGTTTGAACACTTCGAAAGAATACCTGCAGTTCACCGCTTGACCCTCAGGAAAGAATTCACGATGCACAACACCATTAATGTCAAACGAGACTGTCAACATAACTTTAACTGACATGCCACGCTTTCTTCGGTCTCGGCGAATTCTTTTCACGCCACTGTGATCTCCATAACGATTATCCCCATTGATGACGATTCCTTGACGTGGAGCTTGGATCCTCCAGTAGGATGAACGTCAGCTCATTGCCTAACAGTACACAGAACACTCCAACCACGTTTCAGAATCAATAAAAGAACCTAGGGTTGATTGTACGAATACTCCAATTCACCGTACAAGGCATAAGTAGACCTAAATGTAAACTTCTATTTAAATTTCCACTTGTAAACGACATTTATGTTATCTGTGTCCAAGAAACTCACGTTTCGAAATATTCACAGTTACATTTCAGAGGGCACAAACCCGTCCACCGGTTACTGGTAGCTACATGCCATCAATTTACCGTACAGCAATATACATTCGATATTCACTTACCAGGGCCCACATTTTGCCATCAGGCAATGACCATAGAATTTTAATATCACAGGAGAGGTTAACGAAATGATAATATTGAACATATACAAACCTCATCCAGCTTTCACTCATCCTGCAGTGTATGTAGGACTCAGCGTATGATAATTTTGAAGAAAAACATGGAGTTCTGTCCAAAATTCCTGACATCAATCAAGCAGTATGTTATATGAACTCTGAATTTATATGAACCCTGAACTCTCAGCACCATATCTTCGCATACGCCAATGGAAACTAAATTTTAATTAATCTACCAAAATCTAAACCCGTTATTGTTTGGCAGATTAAACAAATTAGTGAGTTAAACAACAAAACCATTTCTCCACTCACTTTATCTGGTAAAATGATTCCTTATGAAAAGTCGGTAAGAAATCTTGGTGTAACTTAATTACAAGCGAGAGTCTTAACTGGGGACAGTGTCGGTACAAGAGTCCACCCACAAAACATGAGCGTTAGTCTTATAAATACTCTTATCCTTCCTACATTTTTTTGTGCCGTGACATAGTAGACCCTATTGATTTTCGCTACGAGACAGCAACTAAACCGATTAAAACCTGCTATGAACACTAGTTCTTACGCTAGGATGTTCACGTAAGTTCTATTATCGTTAACTACCCGTTCTAACGTTAACAATATAAAAACCTACATGTGGCAGTATATTAAACGAGAATATCCTTTATTCCTTAACTCCACAACTGAAATTCCTATCCTGTATCCACCAGCATAACACACACTTCTCCCTCTCGACATATAGCCGTTCATCCTTTGCGAACGGGGCTAGAATATGGAACTCCTTCCCCCATAACATTAGAGTCATAAGTATCTTAAATTCCTTTACGTGGTCTTGCCGTGATCATCTCGTTCATGAAAGGGAAGTCAGAGCTCAGTTGCATGTAACATTAAAGCTCTCATGCTGCACATCTCTACGCAAAAGACACGCACGTTTATTGCCTTGTTAGTGTGATTTCATCACTGAACCTGAAAGTACGTGGGAGAGCCCGCCTGGTGGCGTTGAAGTATAAATGGTCTGATACCGTGGTTGGCCAGTTCGAGTCCCGTTGGTCGAGAAAGTTTTCACAATCAGAATGTTCGCCGGCAGGGTAGGGGAGGTGGTGGTATACAATTTATAATCACTAAATTGCGTTCCAAAAGCCTGGATTCGATTCCAATCCTCTCCGCAGTGCTCATATGGAGTGAGGGCATATGACGCTCTTGATGGTGATTCGTCCGTCGGATGGAGACGTCAAGCCTTGAGCAGAAGTAGGCTATGTGCCGACACCGGGTTTAACGTCATTCATTTCATCTCATTAACTCCTATGATGAAGTTGAAGTCAGGAAGGGTATCCGGTCATAAAAATTCGCCACGGCAGATTCATCTCACCTCATACCCGACCCCGTAAAGAAACGCGACGAGGATTGGACAAAGAAACAAAAACCTGAAGGTATGTGTGAGTCATGCTGTAAGAGAGTTGAGTGGAAACAGATTGTCTAAAGCACGTTGGGTATTTTTAAGCATTGGTAAATTGATATACCAGTCTTTCCTTCATTAACGGTAAAATCAAAGGACCTAAGCGGTCTAATTAATCAACCTCTTGTTATTCTTGCTTTGTGCCTTAATAATGTTAATTATCTCCTGTCCAATATTCCCGTTTCTGGGTAGTGTAGTGACATAAAATGGCGGAGGCCGCACGCTTCCGGCTTCAGAATCCTGCTGCTCATCGCCAGTCTAAGTCTATATGTCTGTGAATGAGTCCTAACATCACTATAAATGAATACAAATATATATTTGTACAAGCCGCCTTGCTTTAACTTTCATAATCATCCTCCTTGGTCAGCTACTGTTCTGGTCCGTCCGCGACGCGATTAGACTTGCAGGGCGTTGTTCTTCTCCTTTTTTAGCCGATTTATTCATTCTTCAAGAAGTCGGATATACTTTCCTTTTTCTTCTGGTTAATGTTAAGGAGGGATGGTTGTCTGGTTGTAATCTTTCATAAAACAACGCCACTACCAAACAACACCATCAAAATATTTTTGCGTTTTAATTGATCAATGATGATGCAGATAATAAACTTTTTAAATACTTAGTCTCCGATGTGCTGAAAAAAATTTCCTCCCCCAGACCCTTCCTATTACCTAATTTCACCTACAATTTTTTTAAATACATACCATAATAGAAGTAGGGAGTGAAAGGTTTGAATCCCACTGTCAGCATACTTGAAGAATTTTTTCCCGTGGTATCATATTTTCACACCAGGAAAAGGTAGGGGTTTCACGTTACTGCCCATTTCTGGAACTGTCCTAACCCATCGTCACCAGAAGAGTTGTATGAGTTCGTGCGAAGCAAAACAGTAGCAAAAGAAAAATTCCTATCCTCGAGTGTGGTCAGTTTTGATGTTCCTCGGCGGGTGTTCCTATGCTGGACCATTCTTTCGAAACATAAATAATTAAAAGTACAGAAGGTACCACGACGACTTAGGTTAGCAGAAAGAATTCACGAATTGCTGTGAGGTCGCATTCATCTCTACCCAGCGCAGGCTGTTTGTTGTGACACATTTCCAACATATTAGTCATGTCTCCAGCTAAGTACGGACATTCCTGGCAGAGTAATTTTGGGGCCCTCAGCCATCTGGTAGGCCCTATAACACGAGGTAAGAAGAGCTTCCACTTGTCAACGGATGTTCAAATGTCAGTTTGGTTTGGAATGGAAGCAACGCATGCTCTGGAGTATCCAAATCTTTGTGTTTGCATTGTTTGCAGTGGCGGCAGAGTAGCGTAGTGCTTGAAGAGGCCAGCAATCCAGTAAACCGCAGTCATGGGGGGGACGACGACAAGGGCCCTTGACCAACTGTTCGTTCGGTCCGCGGCGCACAGCGTGTTTGGTTTGCTATTGCAAGAGGATGAATGATTTACAAACTATTGTGCCACGATCCACGTCTTCTTGAGTGCGCTTAATTCTATTGAAGTCCAGCGAGAAGTCCAGACTCTCGATATGAATACGGTATTGTGCGTGTTTAGCTCCGTACATGGCACCATACGGTTGTCTAGAGGCAGAACAGAACAAGTTCATACAAACTTGTATAGAAATTAACTTTCCATGTCCGAACCTTCTCAGTGTCGTCCAGAAATGCTTTGAAGGGGCAATGAAAACTGTTCAAGATTATCATTAGATGGATACAACTAGCGTATAGCAAAAATAGAATTAATGAAGTCGTACTGATCAACTTTCTCAAAAACATGACAATTTCAGGAAATATAATCAGTAATCGCTTAGCCCGCTAGTCTAGTAACAATTAGAGGAGAATCAGGTAATATGGAATACCATTTACTTTTGGCAGTATAACATCTTACTGAAATCAGTTATGAAATATAAATAAATATGGTTTGAAAATTCAAATAATTAGCCAAGATTCTCTATATTTTTAAATTGTAAATTGTTAATGTCTTCACGTCAAAATTATTTCTTTCAAAAAGTTGCACTTGGTGGGTAATACGGAATAGTCGGCTAATATGGAATAGTAGGGTAAATAATATGTAAATTAAAATACAGCTTCAATAAATTCTTTCAGTTATATTTAAGGAACGTTCTTACAGGTAGACGTACAGAAATTTTAAAAAATCGAAAGAATAAAATTGGTAATTAACTTAAATGATAATCTGTATACACTAATTATTCAGAGTTTTCTTTTTACAGTCACTTGTTCATTCAGTGAGAAACGTCACAGATGCAGAAACTGAGATCTATAGGTAGATAAATGTTATAATATACCAGGATTAATGAAATTAATTTTAATTAATTTTAAACCTCATTTTACTTTGAAACTAAAACAGTATTCCATATATCCCGACACACCATGTTTGAATTAAAGGATTCGTCATGCCATTAACTTAGCACAACAAGGAAGTTACACTGGTGTAACAATATAAGCAACTCTTGTCCAATATGTAACATTGGATTTCCCAGGACTAAACTCAGTGTTGGTAATTAATACAAGCTTTAAAAGAATTACCTGCAAAAACTTTTCAAGCATGAAAAACAAATATTCTTGCTCCACGCACTAACCTCACTCACGAGCATGTCGAAACTGAATACAAAGCATCATGAGAACATTTACCGTAATTCGACGAGTTTCCACCTGAGGGGAGTACCTTACAGGCAAGATATTGTGGTATTCCATATTGCCCGACTATTCCATATTACCCGATTCTCCTCTACTATTAATTTTATCATTTGAACTAAGAAGTAGCCGCGTGGTATTTTTCCGATTGGCATCCCAAGCTAAGACAGATTCCACAAAGGAACGAGTCGTTGTAACAAAATATATTAAAAATAAAATCTCCTGGATTTGAAAAAGTTAGTTGAAATGTTATGACAGTTCGTCAGGGTAGGAGGATGCCTCCTTCCTTCTTTTCTTTGGAGTCGGCACTTCGTGTGGGTTTGGCCCAGTTGTACAGCTTCGCGTGTATGTGGTAGTGTGTTGCGTGTGTATGAAGAGATGAACACACACACACACACACACACACACACACACACACACACACACACACACACACACACACACACACACACACCTAGACAAGGTATTTTAATAATAATAATAATAATAATAATAATAATAATAATAATAATAATAATAATAATAATAATAATAATGACATTTCGCACAATTCCTTGGCGTTGGCTCTTTGTGTGTATTTGGCCCAGTTTTATGGGGAGTTGCCATCCTGTGATGTGTTGTAGGTACATGAAGAGATGGGTAGTATGGAGAAAACACAAATACTTAGTCCGCAAGCCAGAGAAATTTACCTTATGGTGGTAAAATCACTCATATGGCTGAGAATGAAACCCGCAGCCTTCTGAATCTAATGCTCACTGACCAGTCAGACAATGAGCTACCATTTATTAATAATATATTATTATTATTATTATTATTATTATTATTATTATTATTATTATTATTATTATTATTATTATTATTATTATTATTGCCGCTGTTGATATGAGTGGACGACGGGCAACAGTTGAAAGACCTGGTAATTGTCGTCCTGGCACGTGCACTCCTGCTCTTTGTTCAATAATTGCCATACATATTTTAATTGATGCTGAGGCTCTTTAACCAACGACGTTGGATTGTTACATGACCACAGCCGGGTTCGAGCCTTTCATCAGATTGTTAAAATGAACACTTTATTGTGATTTGGTGGGCTCCCGGGTGCGATTCCAGGATAGGTCAATGGATTATAGCCGTTAATGTTTAATTTATTTCCCTCAGGTACTAAGTATCTCTACTCTCCTCAATATTCCAGCCATTAACACAGAACAGTATCTTCCATCATGGTAACAGGAAGATTCCTATACACAGCAGATACCCCAACCCTCATTTAGGGTGGTAGATTGTTTATCTAGACTTTCCTGAAATTATTTCTACGAACTTGGAAATTTATCGAATATTCCCCTTGATAAATTATTCCAAATCCCTTATTCCCCATCCTATAAATGAATATTTGCCAAAATTTGTCATCTTGAATTCCAAATTTATCTTTTCTACTCTTAAAAGCTCATTACAAGCTTTTTCATCCACTATTATCACTCTACGCCTTCTATCCACTGCCTGCTCGTAACGTACCGCTTAGTCGAGCAGTTCGTCTCCTTACTCCCAAGTCTTCCCACCCGGAAATTTGCAACATTTTCTTAACACTACTATTTTGTTGGACATCACTAAGAAGAAATCGTGCTGCTTTCCTTTGGATCTTTCCCTTTCCTCGTATCAAGTGCTCCTGATGTGGAGTCTTACCAGACACTTACACGCCTTCTCCTTTTCATCCTTACTTCAACCCCTAAGTACTCCTATAACCATATGTAGAGATTTGTAGCCTTTGTTTTCAACCTTGTTAATGTGATTACCCGAATGAAGATCGACTAAGTGGTATGTTCCGAGCTGTCAGTGGAGAGATGGTGTGGAATGACATTAGCAGACGGATAAGTTTCAGTGGTGTTTTTAAAAGTAGGAGAGATCACGATATGAAGATAAAGTTGGAACTCATGAAAACTACTTGGAGAAAATATTCGTTTATAGGTAGGGTAGTTAGGGACTGGAAAAACTTATTAAGGGAGATGTACAATAAATTTCCATATTCTTTGCTATCATTTAAGGAAAGGCTAGGAAAACAACAGATAGGAAATCTGCCACCTGGGCGACTGCCCTAAATGCAGATCTATGTTGTTTGTTTGATCGTAACACCTAGGTACTTTCTGTGATCCCAGTCAGATACTATCACCCCATCAACACAACAATCAAAACTGAAAGAACTTTTCCTGTTGATAGAACATAGAACCTAACTTTTCTGTCTCACAACATTGCAGTCTTCTACAATCCTGTTACTGATATAGGCCTCTACTCTGCACAGTATTACACCATCAGACCTGTGGTTTAATTTACTTTCATCGAACGAAGGATGGTGCCCTGTAGGAGGGTCAGCCATACCAGGGCTGCGAGCCTCGTTAAACTGAATTAAATTAGCTCTCATAATAATTTGATAATTTTGTGTATGCAGCTACCGCTAGCATGGTGCAGGCTTTGTAAGACAGACCCTCCTATGAATGTGGGCGAAGGCTGCCATATAGGCTATAGTGTGGTAGACGGCTTGCAGGAATTTTGGGGACAGTGCGAACTCTCAGACAGGGCCACTTCTGATTAAATTCCCTGAACTCGACTGGAGTCGAACTGAGGCCGCCGGGAACCGAAGTCCAAGACTGTGACTAGTCAGCCATGGATCAAGACAAACTCGGACTAAATGCCAGCCATTCCTTCGTGGATACCAAGAGAGCGACGGACTTCCTTTCCACAAGGGACTCTCAACAAACCAACTGGATTTCAACGTTCTCAAGTGAAAGAAGTACTTTGTTTCTGAATCAGCAAGCAGAATTAGGGGCTGCCTATCCAAAGCGGTAAGGCGTGCTTAAGTAACTTATAAGGACGTGGGTTCGATTGCCCATCAACAAGTCGAAAAATTTAGAACCGAGCTTTCCACTTCTGAAGGTAGACGAAAAGATGAGTACCATGTTAATTCCTAGGGGCCAAGGTGGTCGGTCACATAGTTTTAGCCTTTACCTCCTAGGGTCTGCACAAACTGCACATAATTATTTGTGTATGAGTTAGTGACGGTTCGTAAACATAAGACGCCCTTAACAGGTGTCAGGAGGAATGTGACAGATTACGAAGAAGAATGTCAACCCAACATTGTTTGTGATAGGCACATAACGTCGTAGGTACTCCGCTACGTCATAACTTCAGCGACCATCATTTTAAGTTACTAAACGGGAACCTCATGGTGAATAAATACAGATCTTCGTGCCAATGACAACAACATAAATAATAAAAACCAAGAATGTTTTGATGCTTATATTTCCGATAATACGAAACCATACATATCTGACATAGTGCTAAGTTTTGATGTGTTAATGCGTTAACACAAAACATTGTAAAGTAAGGCAAGAAGATCGAAGTGTTCAGTCAATTTATTCTATTGTTAAATAAATAGGAACATGAAAATTCAGCTCTATGGACGAATTATCAGCGCTGAACCCTTCCATTCAGAGACCGGACATCGATTCCCGGCCTGGTCGGCAATTTTAACCACGCCTTGCTAATTCTTCTGACTCGGGGAGGGGGTTTTCCTGCTTGACACAAGGGACTACATTCCTCTGTGTATAAATACAAACCGGGCGAGTTGGCCGTGCGGTTAGGGGCCCGCAGCTGTGAGTATGCATTCGGGAGATAGTCGAACCCCCACTGTCGGCAACCCTGAAAATGTTTTCCGTGGTTTCACATTTTCACACCAGGCGAATGCTTGGACTGTACCTTAATCAAGGCCACGTCCGCTTCTTCCCACCCCTAGTCCATCGACGCCGTTAGACCTATCTGTGTCGGTTCGACGAAAAGCAACTTGAAAAAGAAACTTTCTCTAACTAAGGCCTCGATGCTACTTCAGTCAGGGAGTCGAACATCTTCATTAGAGACTGTTCAGTCTGCAAGCCTCCGTCAATTAACTAATTGCCTCCAAAATCCTCTATTTGTAACTAGTTCTGTGTCCTCGTTTAGATCTGTACATCTGAACTTCAAATCATTAGAAACTGAATCTAATCATAGTCATCTTGCTCTCCCTACACTTCTCTTACCCTCCATCACCGAGCCCATTATTCTTGTAGGTATCCTGTCCTCCTCGATTCGACTCATATTATCCCACCACAGATGTCGTTTCAATCATCGATTTGATTTCTATCTTAACTTTTATCTCGTCATTCCGAGTGCCTCCTCACATTGTTCCCACCGCTTTATACCAGCAATCATTCTTGCTAATTTCCAATCTGTTTCTACTAACGTGTGAGTAATATACCCTACGTCCATCCAGCTTTCACTCCCGTACAGAGAAGTTAGTCTGAAAACAGAACAGTGTAAAGGTAGCTTCGTCCGGGAGCTGACTTCCTTCTTAGAGAATACTGTTGATCGGAACTTCGAGCTCACTGCATTCAATCTCACTTCCTATGATACCAACCTAAACACTAGAAATGTCCCAGTTCTAGTCCCAGTTTTGTATTCCCGACCTGAAATTAAGTTCTCTGATGTTTCTCCGCTAGTGTCATCACTTTAGTCTTGGAAATTCTAGTGGTCATATCATAATCCCCGCATATGTTTTACAAAGTCTCTGTTGCGAGAGGACGCAGGATGGGTATTATTTGAGTCACTGTTTGTACAGTGCTCCTGACATACAGAAATTTGGAAGTTCGTATTTATCCGCGCGCTCTGTTGGTAACTCTGTTTCTACGCAACCGAAACCATAAGAGGACTGAGACCTTGCAGCAACCGCATCCATTATCACCAATCTTCGGATAATATAATATAATATAATATAATATAATATAATATAATATAATATAATATAATATAATATAATATAATATAATATAATATAATATAATATAATATAATATAATATAATATAATATAATATAATATAATATAATATAATATACTATCTATGGCATTGCTATCAAGATTAGAACAACAAGTTGAACACAAAATCGGCGAATACCAGGGAGGCTTTCGGAAGGGACGATCATGTGTGGAACAAATTTGGAACCTTAAGACAATACTGAAGGACAGAGTTGCCAGGGGCAAGAAGTATGTAGCAGTTTTTGTTGACTTTCGAAAAGCATATGATTCAGTTGATAGGAGCACATTGTTTAACATCCTTAGAGAAATGGGTACAGATAACAAGACATTACAACTAATAAAGGAGACCTTAACAAACACATACTCAAAGGTTAAGTTTATGGGAGAGATATCTGAACCCTTTGAAATCAAGACAGGTGTAAGGCAAGGAGATTGCCTATCCCCACTGCTGTTCAATTGTGTCCTGGATAAAGTCATCAAAGAATGGGAAAAAGAACTCGCAGAAAAAGGCATTAAAGACCAAATACGGATAGGATACAAGAAAGAGAACATCACTTAGCATTTGCTGACGATCTTGTACTGTTATCAGAAAATATTGAATCGGCGATAATACAAGTTAACACTTTAAAAGAGGTAGCAATGAAAACTGGCCTGCAGATATCATTTGAAAAGACACATTTCATGACCAACATTAAAGAAGCCCCAAGATACATAGTAACAACAAACAATGATAAGATAGATAAAGTTGTTAAATTCAAATACCTTGGTGAGATTATACAACCTAATGGGCTTGATAAAGAAGCAAACCGCGAGAGAGCCAGAAAAATGGAGCTTGCATTCCACCTTACAAAAAACACATATAACAAGAAAGCGATCTCTATTAGGACAAAACTACGCCACTATCAGGCAGTAATTCAACCAGAGTGCTTATATGCTTCAGAATCCCTGGGATTAACAACCAGGAAAGACATTGAAGAAATCGAGAAGAAGGAAAGAAAGATTCTAAGAAAAATCCTCGGTCCAAAGAAATGTACGGACACATATCGATTACGCAGTAACAAAGAAATATATAAAACATGCAGTAGGATTTCAGATGTCATTCGAAAGCGAAGAGTTAAATTTTTTGGACATATTTCAAGAATGCCTGATAACAGACTTGCCAAGAAAATCTTTAACCACTTCAATAAGCCCAATAGGAAAGGCAGCTCTTATGAAAAATGGTTTGTTAACACGAAGAAGGATTTGCAAGAAATGAACATCACACATCAAGACATCCGCAATAGAACCACCTTCAGAAACAAGTTACACACATTTAAGGGTTTCCTAGAGCCAGAAACAGCGACCAAGAAGAAACAACAATGGACGGCTGAAAGAAAAGAAGCAGCAAGCAGGAGGATGAAGGAGTACTGGCGCCAAAGAAAGTTTAAATCATGAGGAGTTATTTACGTGGTCCACAGCTGGCCAAAATCGATAGAAGAAGAATAATATAATATAATATAATATAATATAATATAATATAATATAATATAATATAATATAATATAATATAATATAATATAATATAATATATGCCTTTGCTGGCGAGATGTAGTGTTTACAGTGCACTATGTCTTCTGGTATGGGCTATATGAAATTTGTTACTTTCATTGACCTGTCTCAGTCTCATCCTTGGCTTTGACAATATGAAAGTGACTGAGGTATGAGTGATGCTAGTAATACCATTCCTTATGCAGCCAGTCCCTGTTATGAATGGTGTGAAAATATCGCTCATAGGATCGGTTTGTGCATGCATTTCAGTGGGCTTGGCAGACTGATATGTAATAGCAACGGCTGGCTCGGTGAGGAAAGCAACGGGAAACTACCTCACTCCTCATTTCCCTAGTACGCCTCTTCAATGACGCCTAGGCTATTTGACAGCTGTTGGTGGATTTGAAGAGGATCAAACCAGCCTTCGGGCTGAATACCCAACATACATAATATAATATAATATAATATAATATAATATAATATAATATAATATAATATAATATAATATAATATAATATAATATAATATAATATAATATAATTCCTCTTCCGCTCTTCCCACACCTGTGGGGTCGCAGGTACGAACTGTGTTGAATATGTGGATTCGACTTTGTTTTACGGCTGGATGCCCTTCCTGACGCCAACCCTGCATGGAGGGATGTAATCACTTCGGTGCGTTTTTGTTGTGGTTGGTAGTGTTATGACTTGTCTGAATATGAGGAGGAGAGTGTTGGAACAAACACGAACAGCCAGTCCCCGAGCCAGAAGGATTAATCACACACGATTAAAATTCCCGACCAGGACGGGAATCAAACCCAGGGCCCTCTATACGGAAGCCCTGAACGCTGACCGAAGATCAGTTTGGCTTCAGATGAAATGTAGGAATACGTGAAGCAATCCCGACTTTACATCTGATATTGGAGGATGGAATTTAGTAAAACAAGATCTAGAAAAGGCATTCGAAAATGTGGACTCGACGGAAATCAGTTTCTGAAAGTGGTCGGGATCAAATCCGGCTTCATGGCTAAGTGGTTAGCGTGCTGGCCTTTGGTCACAGGGGTACCGGCAGGGTCGGGAAATTTAACCATAATTGGTTAATTCCTCTAACACGGGGACTGGGTAAATGCGCCGTCTTCATTATCATTTCATCCTCATCACGGCGCGCAGGTCGCCTACGGAGTCAAACCAAAGACCTGCACTAGGCCTCTCCGGAGGCCAGACGGCATTCCATTTACCGAGAAAAAGGAATTATCTGCAAAAATCATTCTACAGTGATAAGAATCGAAGAGGAAGCAACAATCCAGAAAGGAGTGAGCCCTCTCCTATTCAATGTGTGTAGAGAACAGGAGGTAAAATAAATCAAGGAGGAATTTGGAAAAGGAATCACAATCCAAGGAAAGGAAATCAGAACACCTGAATTTGCCGATTGTGATTTACTGTCATTTTATCTCAGTCAGAGAATATCTGAAGAAATTGTTGAATGGTATGATGAGAAGACTACAAGATAAAAAAAAAAGTAATGGAGTACAGTCGAACGAAGTCAGATGATGCAGGAAATACAGTCGAACCTCGATATTTCGAACCTCCATTATTCGAAGTATCTGGGAGTAACTTAAATTTCCCGGCCGTTCGGCCTGATATTCACGTGTATTTATTTCTCTATCACTCGAAATTCCGTTGCACGAATTGCTCGATTTCTCGAAGCAAACATTTGCTCCCTTGATGCAAAAAATACTCTGTAACGCGAATTTTGTACAACATTAACTGTGCAATACGGCATTTGTGGTTTTGTGAGGAACATTTAGCAAGTAAAGAAAGGTTTACAGTGACGGTGGGAGCTAATATGACGGGAACCGACAAACTAAATCCTCTAGTGATCGGAAAATCGGCAAAGCTTCGCTGTTTCTCGGGTGTTACATAGGAAAGCAACCCCCGACGTCGCGGATTACAAGCTCCATTTACTAATCTCATCTGCGTGGTATTGACAAGAAATTTCAACTTGAACGGAGGAAAGTCTACCTTTTCGTAGTCAACTGCCCTACTCATTCCACAGTGCTCGTTCAAGAGTTAAAGACACTGCGTGTGATCTTCTTGCCACCGCACTTTACATCCAAACTACAGCCCATGGACGAAACTGTGATTAAAAACTTGAAGCATTTCCATAGGACCAGGGCTGTTCAGAGAATTCTGAGAGGAATCGAACCCGAGGAGTAATTTTTTTTTGCTAGGGGCTTTACGTCGCACCGACACAGATAGGTCTTATGGCGACGATGGGATAGGAAAGGCCTAGGGGTTGGAAGGAAGCTGCCGTGGCCTTAATTAAGATACAGGCCCAGCATTTGCCTGATGTGAAAATGGGAAATCACGGAAAACCATCTTCAGGGCTGCCGATAGTGGGATTCGAACCTACTATCTCCCGGATGCAAGCTCACAGCCACGCGCCTCTACGCGCACGGCCAACTCGCCCGGTGGAGGAGTAATTAACCGAAAACAATCCATAACAATGCTGAGTAAATCGTGGGCTGATGTGAAGCAGGATTTTTGAAAGGTGACTCAGGAGCTTCACAACACGACAACACAACTCCCGTTGCTGAATAACGAGCGGAGTATCAGCAGCTTGTTAACTGCGAAGCTGATTTAGAGGCCTAGATGAACGTGGGCTCTGACGTTATAGTGGCCCAGCCCCCTACAGATACGGTCAAAGCTGATAAGGAGAAGAAGATGATTCCCAACGAGAAGAGTTGGAGGTGCCTTCTCCTGTATCGTCAGTAGACCAGGCGTTAAGTGCAGTGGCTATTCTTCGATCCAACACACAGAGTCAGTCGAATGTAAATAAAATGTTGTTGAAAGTATGTGGAAGAAGAAAAGGCTAACAGTAATAAACAGAAGAGACTAAAGGATGTTTTCCAAAGGTGTTAACGAAGGTATATTTCTTGTTTCACAACTGTACGTACCGTATCCTGTCTTTTTACAAGTTATAATTAAAGTGATGCCGGAAAATAGAGTTTGTTTGGATATTTTTAAATTACTGTTTAAAATAATGTATTCAGTATAAGCCCGTAGGTACACACGATTCAATTATCTGCTTTCCATGCTCAAAAACGGTACTCTCGATATCTCGAAATGTCGATAACTCGAAATAAAATTTAGTTCCCAAGGTGATTCGAAATATCGAGGTCGCAATGTATTAGATTAGGAAATGAAGTCTTAACAGCATTAGAAGAACGTTGTTGGGCAGTAGAATAATTAATAATCACAGAAGTAAGTCGGATATAAAATGGAGACTAGCACAAGCAAGGAAGAAGTGAAATTTGCTCACTTCGAGCATTGATATAGGAGAAATGCTTTGTTGAAGACTTTCTTCTGGAACGTGGTATTGTATGGAAGTGAAAAAGGTACGATAACTAGCTCAAAAAGAAAGAGAATAGAAGTTTTTGAAATGTGGTGTTACAGGTTTATACTGAAGATGAGATTAGATCAGGTCGCGAATTATGAGATACTGAATTGAATTGGCGAAAGGAGAACAATTTAGCTAAATTTGACGAGAAGAAGGGATAGAATGATGGGACACATCTTAAGATACCCAGGACTTGTTCAGTTGAATTTTGAAGGAAATGTAGGCGGTAAGAACGACAGGGATAGACCAAAGTCTGAATATGACAAACAGATTATTTATGTATTTATTTATTTATTTATTTATTTATTTATTTATTTATTTATTTATTTATTTATTTATTTATGTAAATGTTCAACGGGCATTTCTTCCCACTTACAGAACATTTGCATTTCTTATTTCTAATTTTATAAATAATTTATAATAAAAAATTAAAATATGAAACCTAATAGTATACTTATGAACTATGGACAGTGCTAACACTCAAACGTGATTTACTTTGAACTGTTATAGTGAATAACTGAGTGAACATTAAGGCTATTTTACGACAATTTAGCTGAATACTAACTTTATTCAGTGGAAATAATCCATAAAATCTCTGTAATTCGTGTGCGACGAATATTTAAGAAAGTTTGAACTAAACCAGACTTTAGTCGCGAGTGAACTACATTTTACACTTCATAGCATGGTAGTCTTTTGAACTCGTATTCAATTGGAATCCAAACTTTTGTTATGCATTGAACAAACATTGAATTACGGGTGTGAATAGTATAAACTGTGTTTCGAACTGTGCTTCCAATTAGTCAAGCAATAATTTATTACTTTCTGCTAGTGACTCAAAATTTAAAATAGCACTTAGTAAAATCATGCCAATTTGACACTTGGGACCCACACCGTCAATTGATCTTCCTCGTGTTCGCGAAATTCATTAGTGACACTAGAAACCCTGACAGAGTAGGCCTACTTTTTTCACCGTATCAACCTAATGTTCAAGTCGACGTGGGACTTAACGTGGTACATTGCTGGAGATGGTACATGGTTCTAGGGTGGACATCACGACATCGGTTGCAAAGGAGTTCACTGAACCGCATTTTCCAGTTCCAGTTTTAAGACTAATCAGGTGATATAAGTGCCTTTACCAACAATCTTACAACAGAATCAACTTTTTCTCAAAGATTAAACTTTAAGACAGTGATTTCTTCATTTTTGAAGAACTATCATTGCTTATTGGAAGCCACATAATTGGCATAATGTTTCCAAGTGGTGGACAGTACTTATAAAATAGAACACAACACTAGACTTTGCAAGAAGATTAACTTAACGTTCTTTTACATTCTCAAGTGTTAACTTTATAAAGAGACTACAGGAATTTCGAAATGGTAACATTTTAGAGAGACTATACGGTAATTCATTCTCAAAGTGAAGTGATATTTATTTTCACATAATATTTTGCGTTATTTCTGAACACGAACTCTATGAACATGATGAAAGGAATTATTAATTTTGAATTTCATTTATTACAAACATTCATTGAAAGTTTATGATATTGCTGGAGTCGGGCAACATTAAATTCAATAGAAGATTTTTAAAATTGATTTTCTATTTTCAAATTCTAAATAATAGATAAATTATTCATTCTATTTACAAGTTGTATAAACTTGAAATTTTGAAGTACCATCTATTACTTCGCACTGCGAATACCACTCTCTGTATCTGCTACTAAGTACTGAACACCCCTTAGTTAAGTCTCTTGCCCCTTTTTCTTTGACTTTTCCTGGTATAATACATTGTTAATCTAAATTAATCTGAGGGCTAAATAATTCCTGGTACATAAGTATGCTACTCTATTTAATTTATGTATTCTCTCTGTGTGAGTTCCTCTCTGACTGACCTTAACAACACTCTCCTCGTGAAATATGTCCACGTTTGGCATACAGGTTTATTTGGTGGAGTAACTCTCGGTTATCTGCTTTACCTTTGAGAATTTTATGTAGGTATTTTACACTCGTTAATGTTCTCCTAGTATGCAACTTATCTATCCAAAAATGTGTTATTGAGTCACTATATGCCACATATTTTGCACTAGTTTTAGAGATACAGAAATACAGATATCTTAGAAATTTAGCTTGAACATTTTCCGTTTCTTTTATACATTTAATACATGATGGATTCCAGACTATAGAGGCATATTCTATCACTGTTCTAACTAGTGAATTGTATACCTGTATTATGGCTTTGATTTTTTGAATTTGTTTGTGTTTCTCATTAGAAATCCTAGGTTTCTATTGGCATTATTTACGGCGTTATTTATGTGTATATTGAACTGAAGTTTACTATCAAAATATTACTCCTAAATCCTTTTTTTCTTCAACTCGTTTTAGGCTGATACTGCTCATTTTATAAGAATTGATTTTTCGTTGTCTTTTTCAAGTAAATATCATTGATTCACATTTCTTAAGATTGAATTTTGGGATGTAGTAGTTAGGTGGAAATGAAAAGGATAGCACAGGATAGTGTGGGATAGAGGGCTGCATCAAACCAGTCTATGGCCTGATGAGCAGGATATGACGCGAGTGAAGATATCGAAGTAACACGCACTAAGCTGTCCGACACCTGTTCACAAGTTGGGCGGCCAGCAGGGGGCCCTGTAAATTACACTCCCCGCCGAGCTAGCCTCCTCTCTCCCCTGCTGGGATCACAAGTGGACTGATCGCACTCCATGGGTGACGTCACACTCAAGAGGGACGGTATAAGAATAGAGAAGCAACTGACAAACGTTTAGGGGAGATAAAATCAGCAGACTAATTAGTAATCTATATAACCTTCAGAGGCACCGTGCAAATCACACTCCCATACAAACACGCCACTCTATCAGAACTGGACAGGAGTGGCTTTCTTGTTTTATCTGTGAACCTGCTATTTTGTTAAAGCTCTGATATCTAATGTTGGCAAATACAGGCATATATCTTGGGAAATTATTCATTTTTTAATTAAACGGAGGCCTGCAGATTACGAGGCAAGGCGTGGTTAGCGGAACGAATCCTCTCGGCCGTTGTTCTTAGCCTTCTAGACGGGAGCCGCTAGCTCCTGGACTGTACCTATGCCAAAAGGCCGAATGGACTTCAAACCAGCCCTCAAAATCTAAGTAAAAGTCCCTGAGCTGGCCTGAAATCGAACACAGGATCTAACAGTAAGGGACGGACTCATTATGCCTAAACAACGGGCTGGCTCTCGAAATACTGCCATATATGATATTCTAAATTTGTTCTCCAGTGCAGGATCTTCTAGATGGCGCTAGCGACACGCAGTGTTCCTTCCTCCAGAAGCACTTTGTACTCCTCCAACTTTCCAACTGGAATTCATGCTTCGAACATTTCCTTCGACTTTTATTATTATTATTATTATTATTATTATTATTATTATTATTATTATTATTATTATTATTATTATTATTATTATTATTATTATTATTTGGTATCCTTTCTGAATCTATTCCTTTGAAGAGACTATGTCCTTAGAAAGCCATACTTCTGTTCTTAATCTTGCCGGACATCTTCCTAAGCATTTGGTAAAACTGAAGTACTTATTTGATTATTGTTTGGTCGGAGGAGATATACCAGGTGAATGGAGAGTTGCTATAGTAACCCCTGTGTATAAAGGAAAGGGTGATAGACATAAAGCTGAAAATTACAGGCCGGTCAGTTTGACATGCATTGTATGTAAGCTTTGGGAAGGCATTCTTTCTGACTATATTAGACATGTTTCCGAAATTAATAACTGGTTCGATAAAAGGCAATTCGGTTTTAGGAAAGGTTATTCCACTGAAGCTCAACTTGTAGGATTCCAGCAAGATATAGCAGATATCTTGGATTCTGGAGGTCAAATGGACTGTATCGCGATTGACCTGTCTAAAGCATTTGATAGGGTGGATCATGGGAACTACTGGCAAAAATGAGTGCAATTGGACATTACAAAAGAGTGACTGAATGGGTTGCTATATTTCTAGAAAATAGATCTCAGAGAATTAGGGTAGGTGAAGCTTTATCTGACCCTGTAATAATTAAGAGGGGAATTCCTCAAGGCAGTATTATCGGACCTTTATGTTTTCTTATATATATAAATGATATGAGTAAAGGAGTGGAATCGGAGGTAAGGCTTTTTGCGGATGATGTTATTCTCTATAGAGTGATAAATAAGTTACAAGATTGTGAGCAACTGCAGCGTGACCTCGAAAATGTTGTGAGATGGACAGCAGGCAATGGTATGATGATAAACGGGGTTAAAAGTCAGGTTGTGAGTTTCACAAATACGAAAAGTCCTCTCAGTTTTAATTACTGCGTTGATGGGGTGAAAGTTCCTTTTGGGGATCATTGTAAGTATCTAGGTGTTAATATAAGGAAAGATCTTCCTTGGGGTAATCACATAAATGGGATTGTAAATAAAGGGTACAGATCTCTGCACATGGTTATTAGGGTGTTTAGGGGTTGTAGTCAGGATGTAAAGGAGAGGGCATATAAGTATCTGGTAAGACCCCAACTAGAGTATGGTTCCAGTGTATGGGACCCTCACCAGGATTACCTGATTCAAGAACTGGAAAAAATCCAAAGAAAAGCAGCTCGATTTGTTCTGGGTGATTTCCGACAAAAGAGTAGCGTTACAAAAATGTTGCAATGTTTGGGTTGGGAAGAATTGAGAGAAAGAAGAAGAGCTGCTCGACTAAGTGGTATGTTCCGAGCTATCAGCGGAGAGATGGCGTGGAATGACATTAGTAGACGAATAAGTTTGAATGACGTTTATAAAAGTAGGAAAGATCACAATATGAAGATAAAGTTGGAATTCAAGAGGACAAACTGGAGCAAATATTCATTTATAGGAAGGGGAGTTAGGGATTGGAATAACTTACCAAGGGAGACGTTCAATAAATTTCCAATTACTTTGAAATCATTTAGGAAAAGGCTAGGAAAGCAACAGATAGGGAATCTGCCACCTGGGCGACTGCCCTAAATGCAGATCAGTATTGATTGATTGATTGATTGATTGATTGATTGATTGATTTTGGTTTCGTCTCAAGAGGAATGCGAAAACCCTTTGCTATTGCTTTCATGGTGCCCTGGATCTTCCTTAGAAATGTTCTTTCTTTTCCTTTATTTCTTTCCTCCTTCCTTTCTTTCTTACCGCGTGTTCCTCCCAGGCCACGTGCACTACGGTACGTTAACGCACAGAACTCTGGTATATTTGTAACGCGTTAATTGCTGCAAGCTGAGCATTTCAGCCATATTTTGAGGCTATATATTTTCGACATTTTTTAAGCTATAATAATTATTTCTTTGCATTCTAAAGTATACTAATCTGTCTCAGCACTGAACTCATTTTATTTCCGATATTTGGATATGAAGGGGGGCCAATACACCTATCACGATTTTGAGCTTCTTATTTTTCATTTATTCATATGTGGAATTGTTACATTATTTTTAAGATTTCATCTAAAAAAAACGTTATTAATAAAGGTACTTTTCTAAAGTACAGCCTAAAGAAGTTCGAAATGAAATGAAATGAAATGAAATGGCGTATGGCTTTTAGTGCCGGGAGTGTCCGAGGACATGTTCGGCTCGCCAGGTGCAGGTCTTTTGATTTGACACCCGTAGGTGACCTACGAGTCGTGATGAGGATGAAATGATGATGAAGGCGACACATACACCCAGCCCCCGTGCCAGAGAAATTAACCAATGATGGTTAAAATTCCCGACCCTGCCGGGAATCGAACCCGGGACCCTATGACCAAAGGCCAGCACGCTAACAATTTAGCCATGGAAAGAAGTTCGAAGCATTTAGGTAAATAGGCATATTGCTACCTTCCTTGTTAGCATCATCATCAGCACTGTCATCATCATTGGATATGTATCTTTACAGAATTACTGACTAAAATCATTCATCATCATCGCTTTCATCCAGCTTATCGGGTTTTTTATTGTGCTATCGCTGAAAGAATCGAAACTCCTTGACGCCATTGTAGGAACGACCGGGAAAACGAAGTGCGCGGACAACAAGGTTGCTATCTGGCAGTGGTTAGTGGTCCGATCTAGCAGCAGTGTAAGGAACGTTCATTCACATTTACGATAACAGAAACGGACATATTATGATCAGACCTTTGGAATTAGAGATTAAGTTCAATACCGCTGTTTATATTTTCAAAAATGTTAAGATTAAAATTCAAAACAATCTTATCATACAATATAATAGAGATATACATCGATATGACACATGAAACTATCGGAATATGTATACCTGTCAATCAGGTACAGTAACGTATGGAACAAAAAGTCTTTAAGAATGATTAGTTTAAAATATACAACGAACTACCTCATGAAATAATATATTTCAGCAATTAATAAATTTAAACTTAATTTAACGAAATTATTGTTTCAGTACTACCTGGCCTAAAAATGTATGTAGGGCCTAAGTAGGTCTGTAAATTCATCATCATCATCATCATCTGTTTACCCTCCAGGGTCGGCTTTTCCCTCGGACACAGCGAGGGATCCCACCTCTACCGCCTCAAGGGCAGTGTCCTGGAGCTTCAGACTCTTGGTCGGGGATACAACTGGGGAGAATGACCAGTACCTCGCCCAGGCGGCCTCACCTGCTATGCTGAACAGGGGCCTTGTGGAGGGATGGGAAGATTGGAAGGGATAGGCAAGGAAGAGGGAAGGAAGCGGCCGTGGCCTTATGTTAGGTACCATCCCGGCATTCGCCTGGAGGAGAAGTGGGAAACCACGGAAAACCACTTCCAGGATGGCTGAGGTGGGAATCGAACCCACCTCTACTCAGTTGACCTCCCGAGGCTGAGTGGACCCCGTTCCAGCCCTCATACCACTTTTCAAATTTCGTGGCAGAGCCGGGAATCGAACCCGGGCCTCCGGGGGTGGCAGCTAATCACGCTAACCACTACACCACAGAGGCGGACAGGTCTGTAAATTACTAAGCTAAAATACGTAAAGAGATTTTTTGTTATTAGTCAGGATATAACTTATTGTCTTTCAATTAAATTCTAGTTTTTGAATATATTATTATTTGTAGTTTCAGTTTTATATACCATTGTTTCTAACAGATGTAACGCCTTGAGTATGTTCGATTTTTTTATATTAGGAATGTAATGCATATGTCCAAAGTGTAAAGCTCCTTAACGTGAGGTTTGCCCGTTGGGGCCCTTCATGCATAAATAAAATAATAAATAAATATTAGTTAAGACCAAGGTCGGGCACCGTGTACAGTCAGTAAATAAGGGAGCCCGTGCAACGCTCGAACAACATGTTCAACGTGCTAAAGTCTGAATATGGCCCGAGAAGTCAGGGGTTGTTTTGTTTTGTACGTCCATAGAGAGCCTCAAAGCCACTCCCATCATTGCCGCCGTTTATTCGACAGCTGTCCTTTCATTAGGCCCAGGTACTTAAACTGTGTTCGTTCTACATCACCGTAAATAGTCTTCATTATTCAAGTTGGATGTCCGGCGTCAATAGGCATATAACTACTACGTTTTTCTCAACAAAAAGTTGCAACTTATGTACAACGAGCTGTCAATACGATATTGAACTCTATTTATAAATGTCAGATATCCTGTTTCTAAACAGAAATTAAAGATTTAATTTTCAACCAATTATGTGTACCAAGTTGTCACGAAGGAGTTCTATGTAGAGAATGTTCGATATCCCCTTTTTAACGTGTTGTAAATAGAAATAATTTCTGGGGAATTGAACACCAAATCGTCTACAAAATGTTGAATACCATAAAAGAAAATAATATTCTGGTTTCAGTATAACTTACGTAGATCTACACGATTTTGAAATACATTATAGGTGTGAATGTAGCCTACTTCTGAAGTATGAAAGTGTGAGCAATACAGCAGTCGATTCTTCAGACAACTAAAAGGTTAGGTGCCCGTGCCAGTACATTTATTGAAAAGGTCAGAGTTTTATAGCTCATCGGTAGGGGCTACAGAATACACAGATGGTTACCATGCTGTAGCTCGTAAAGTAGAAGATATTCAGATTTCAAAATCAAGCAGTCACTACAGATCTGCATTTAGGGCAGGTGGCAGATTCCCTATCTGTTGTTTTGGTAACATTTTCTTAAATTATTGTAAAAAAATTGGAAATTTATTGAACATCTTCCATGGCAAGTTATTCCAATCACTAACTCCCCATCCTATAAAAGAATATTTTCCCCAATATGTCCTCTTGAATTCCAACTTTATCTTCATTTTGTGATCTTTCCTACTTTTAAAGACACCACTCAAAATTATTCGTGCCGGGCTGAGTGTCTCAGACGGCAGAGCGTTGGCCTTCTGACTCTAACGTGGCAGGTTCGATCCTGGCTCAGTCCGGTGGTATTTGAAGGAGCTCAAATACGTCAGCCTCGTGTTGGTAGATTTACTGGCACGTGAAATAACTCCTGCGGGACTAAATTCCGGCACCTCAGCGTCTCTGGAAACCGTAAAAGTAGTTAGTGGGACGTAAATCAAATAACATTATTATTATTTAAACTTATTCGGCTACTAATGTCATTCCACGCCATCTCTCCACTGACAGCTCGGAACATACCACTTAGTCGAGCAGCTAGTCTCCTTTCCCCCAAGTCTTCCCAGCCCAAATTTTGCAAACATTTTTTAACGCTACTCTTTTGTCGGAAATCACCCAGAAAAAGTCGGGCTGCTTTTCTTTGTTTTGTTTTTTTCCAGTTATTGAATCAGGTAATCCTGGTGAGGGTGCGATACACTAGAACAATACTCTAGTTGGGGTCTTACCAGAGACTTGCATGCCCTCTCCTTTACATCGTTACTACAGCCCGTAAAAGCCCTCATAACCATATGCAGAGATGTGTACCCTTTACTTAAATCCCATTTATGTGATTACCCCAATGAAATTCTTTCCATGTATTAACACTCACAGTGAAAACCATAAGGAATTTTCAACACTTTTAACCCCGTTTATCATCATACCATTCCCTTCTGTCCATCTCACAACATTTTCGAGTTCATTTTGTACTTGCTCACCGTCTTTTAACTTATTTATTACTCTATACGGAATAACATCATCCTCAAAAGGCCTTATCTCTGATTCCACTTCTTTACTAATATCATTTATGCATATGTAAGGAAACAAGGTCCAGTAATACTGCCTTGAGAAATTCCTTTCTTATTTACTACAGGGTCAGACAGACCTTCGCTACTCTAAAATTCTGAGATCTATTTTCTAGAAATATAGCTACCCAGTGAGTCCTATAGCACTCATTTTTGCCAGTAGTCTGTCAAGATCCACCCTATCAAATGGCTTAGACAGGGCAATCGCGATACAATCCATTTGACCTCCTGAATCCGAGATACCGGGCGAGTTGGCCGTGCGCGTAGAGGCGCGCGGCTTTGAGCTTGCATCCGGGAGATCGTAGGTTCGAGCCCCACTGTCGGCAGCCCTGAAGATGGTTTTCCGTGGTTACCCATTTTCACATCAGGCAAATGCTGGGGCTGTACCTTAATTAAGGCCACGACCGCTTCCTTCCAACTCCTAGGCCTTTCCTATCCCATCGTCGCCGTAAGACCTACCTGTGTCGGTGCGACGTAAAGCAACTAGCAAAAAAAAAAAAAAAAAAAAAAAAATGAATCCGAGATGTCGGCTATATCTTGGTGGAATTCTACAAGTCGAGCTTTAGTGGAATAACCTTTCCTAAACACGAACTGCCTTCTATCGAACCAGTTATTAATTTCCAAAACAGGACAAATATAATCAGAAAAATGCTTTCCCAAACCTTACATGCAATGCATGACAAACTGACTGGCCTGTAATTTCAAGCTTTATGTCTATCAAACTTTCCTTCATACACAGAGGCTACTATAGAAACTCTCCATTCATTTGGTATAGCTCCTTCATGCAAACAATAATCAAATAAGTAGGCTACTTCAGATATGGTACTATATCCCAACCCACTGTCCTTAGTATATCCCCCGAAATCTCATCAATTCCACCCGCTTTTCTAGTTTTCATCTTTTGTATCTCATTGAAAATGTCTTTGTTGTCATACGTACATTGTATTAATTCTTTAGAATTAGTCAGCTACTCTAACTGACGTTATCCTTGTAACCAACAATCTTTACATACTGCTGGCCGAATACTTCTGCCCTTTGAAGATCCTCGCATACACAGTCACGTTGTTTATTAATAATTCCTGGAATGTCCTTCTTGGAACATGTTTCTGCCTTAAATTTCCTATACACACCTTTCCATTTTCAATTAAAATTTGTATTACTGCCAATTATGCTTGCCGTCATGTTATCCCTTGCTGACTTCTTTGCTAGATTCAGTTTCCTAGTAAGTTACTTAAATTTCTCCGTACTTCAACACCCAATCTGCACCTCCTTCTTAGTCTTTTTAATTTTCTGTTATAATATAGTGGGTCTTTACCATTGCTTACCACCTTTAAAGGTACATGCCTGTTTTCACATTCCTCAACAATTGCTTTAAACCCATCCCAGAGTCTGTTTACATTCTTATTTACCGCTTTCCACCAATCATAATTACTTTTTAAAATCTTTATTCGACTACCTTATCGAATAATGTACTTTATATACACATTTCAAGTAAACTAATATTGCAGATGATTTTTGCAAGGTTTTGACAAGTGTAATAATCACGGATATGTAGACTATGTTCTTCCTTTATTAATCCGTTTACCCTCAAGGGTTGGATTTCCCTCGTAGTCAGCGAGGGATCCCACCTCTCCCGCCTCAAAGACAGCGTCCTGGAGCGTGAGACTTTGGGTCGGTCTGATAAAACTGGAAAGGAGGACCAGTACCTCGCCCAGATGGCCTCACCTGCTATGCTGAACATGGGCCTTGATGGGAGATGGGAAGATTGGAAGGGATATATAAGGAAGAGGGAAGAAAGCGGCCGTGGCCTAAAGTTAGGTACCATGCCGTCATTTTCCTGGAGGAGAAGTGGGAAACCACGGAAAACCACTTCGAGGACGGCTGACGGTGGGATCGAATCCCCCTTTACTCAGTTAACTTCCCGAGATTGAGTGGACCCCGTTCCAGCCCTCATACCACTTTAAAAATGTCGTAGCACAGCCGGGAATCGAACCCGGGACTCCAGGGATGGCAGCTAATCATACTAACCACTACTCCACAGAGGCGGACTGTTATTTCTCATACGGTAGAAATCCAAAAACATAAACGATCAGACATTGCATCTCGAATAAATTTGTAACGTACAGTTTTTCATTACAGTCAATATTGACCTTTCTTCGTTAATATTGCTGTGGCACTGTCTGCTAGTGGCTACCCTGAACTTGAGTAAGTAGTATAACAGGACAGTTCTGTGGCCACCACCTCCTCCGGCTCCCAGAGGCCTCCTCCACCACCACCACCACAGCCAGAGGCCTCCCAGAGGCCTCCTCCACCGCCACCACAGCCAGAGGCCTCCCAGTGGCCTCCTCCACCACAGCCAGAGGCCTCTTCCAATGCTGCCAACTTAACCTACCTAGCCCGAAATTTGAATTGGTAAACAAAGCCACGTGCATTTTTTGAGAGCAACGTGCTTTTTGACAGACAACAACGCATCGCTAACCTCAGTACTGCCATCTTGACGGGCCTAAACCTCAGTGGTACCCACTTAACCTAACTAGCGCCAGATTTGAATTTGTAAACAAAGCCACGTGCTTTCTAACAGCCACGTGCCTTTTGACAGACAACAATGCATCGCTAACCTCAGTACTGCCATCTTGACGGGCCTAAACCTCAGTGGTACCAACTTAACCTAACTAGCGCCAGATTGGAATTTGTAAACAAAGCCACGTGCTTTTTGACAGCCACGTGCTTTTTGACAGACAACAACGTATCGCAAACCTCAGTGCAGCCATCTTGACGGACCTAAACATCAGTGCTACCAACTTAACCTCACTAGCGCGAGATTTGAATCGGTAAACAAATCCACGTGCTTTTTGACAGCTGTCATCCGCCATGTTTAAACTACAGAGCACCGTGCTGCCCTCTTTATCGCAATAGCTGCAAATTCGTCACATGTCATCGGCATGCTGCCATCTTGGCGGGTCTAAACCTTAGTGGTACCAACTTAACCTAACTAGCGCGAGATTTGAATCGGTAAACAAATCTACGTGCTTTTCTGACAGCTGTCGTCCGCCATCTTCAATCTATAGAGCACAGTGCTGCCCTCTTTAGCTACTTACCTTTGAAATGTGGTGGCGGATAATTTGAAAAATGCTTTTCGACAGCAGCCATCTTTAATCGACAGAGCACCGTGCTGCACTCTGGTGACAGGCAATTCCACGTGACAGCCGCCATCTTTAATCAAGAGAGCACAGGGCTGCACTCTATGTGGTGGCGGCAATTTGAAAAATTTCACATGCTCTTGTTTGGAAACAAAGCCACGTGCTTTTTTGACAGCTACCATCCGCCATCTTTAATCAAGAGAGCATCGTGCTGCACTCTCTAGTTGAAATGTGGTGGCGGCAATAAGAAAAATCCACGTGCTCTTGTTTGGAAACAATGCTACATGCTTATTTGACTGCTACCATCCGCCATGTTTAATCAAGGGAGCACCGTGCTGCACTCTCTAGTTGAAATGTGGTGGCGGCAATTTGAAAAATTCCACGTGCTCTTGTTTGGAAACAATGCTACATGCTTATTTGACAGCCGCCATCCGCCATCTTTAATCTGTAGAACACAGTGCTGCCCTCTTTAGCTGAAATGTGGTGGCGGATAATTTGAAAAATGCTTTTTGACAGCAGCCATCTTTGAGCACCGTGCTGCCTCTTTGTGGCGGTGGCAAGTTCCACGTGCTCTTGTTTGGAAACAAACTCACGTGCTTTCTTCTGACAGCTTTCATCCGCCATCTTGCATCACAAACCTCAGTGCTGCACTCTTTAGCTAGATACCTTTGAAATGTGGTGGCGGCAAATTCCACGTGCTCTTGTTTAGAAACAAAGCCACGTGCTTTTTTGACAGCTGTCATCCGCCATCTTTAATCAATAGAGCACTGTGCTGCTATCATGCGGGCAATTTCGTCAGCTGTCATCCGCCATCTTTAATCCACAGAGCACGGTGCTGCCCTCTTTATGACATGTAGTCGCGGGCAATTTGAAAAGTTCTGTTAGCTGTCATCCGTAATCTTTAATCTAGAGAGCACCGTGATGCCATCTTTAGCTAGATACCTTTGAAATGTGGTGGCGGCAAATTAAAAAATCCACGTGCTCTTGTTTAGTAAACAAACTCACGCGCTTTTTGTCAGCTGTCATCCGCCCTCTTACTTCGCAAACCTCAGTGCTACACTCTTTAGGTACATACCTTTGAAATATGGTGGCGGATAATTTAAAAAGAAATATTCTACAGCAGCCATCTCTCGACGCTAATTGCAAAACATGGTGGCTATACATGACTGCTTAAAGGTGCTTATGCAAGATGGCCGCTATACATAGGTTCTTATGAGACTCCCTTGGGATGCTTGCGCAAGATGGCGGTTATACAAGGCTCCTTATGAGACGTCCTAGGGATGCTTGCGCAAGATGGCGGTTGCTCTTATGAGGCAGCTTAAGGGTCCTTACACAAGATGGCTAGAGACGCCCTAAGGATGCTTGCACAAGATGGCGGACGCAAGATGACGGCTATACATGACTCCTTATGAGAGGCCTTAAGGGTGCTTGCGCAAGATGGCTGCTGCTCTTATGAAGAAAGCTAGCTTCGAGGCTGACGTGTCATGCTAGTTCGATTCATTAAATTTGGGGCTTAAATATAAAATGTTAAATATCTCGAAAACGGTGCATCGTAGAGCAAAACGGACAAACATTTTCTGCCCAATACCTCGGTTCGCAGTATGAGGAACATGATAGCATAAGAAAAACATAGTCTAATGATGAGATCAACGGTTCGGCTCCTACTTAGGCCCTTTGGCATTCGCTCTGTTTTAGCTTGTATTGAAGCAAGTCTTCGTAACATGATCAGGTCTAGCTATGGTAGAGAGTATAACGAGCCGTGCAGGTTCGATTCATTAAATTTGAGGCTTAAATGTAAAATGTTAAATATCTCGAAAATGGTGCATCGTAGAGCAAAACGGACAAACTTTTTCTGCCCAATACCTCGGTTTGCAGTATGAGGAACAGGATAGCATAAGAAAAACATAGTCTAATGATGAGATCGACGGTTCGATTCCTACTTCGGCCCTTCGGCATTGGCAGCTATCTAATTCTACAAGATGGCGACTATACAGATCTTCTTATGAGACAGCTTAAGAGCGCTTGCACAAGATGGCTGCTGTTATGAGACGCCCTAGGGGTGCTTGCGCAAGGTAGCAGCGACAAGACGGTGAATATGCACAGCTCCTTATGATACGGCCTAGAGGTGCTCACAGAAGACGGTGGCTGCTCTGATGAAGAAAGCTAGCTTTTCATCGCGCAGGTATCTTTACAGCACTAAACCTCAAACCTTTGAAATGTGGTGGCGGGTAATTTGAAAAATTCTACGTGTTTTTTCTTAACAGCAGCTATCTTTAAACAATAGCGGCTATACATAAGCTGTTAAGGCATCCTCTTATGTCAAGACATAGCTCTATCGAGCAAGTTTAAACCTGCATCGGGATAGCTAGAGTAAGCACGTGCTGCAGTAATGACGTCATTATGCATGTTTAGACTTGCAAATCACAAAAGAAACATAACAAGACTAGAATCGAACACTGCACTCTATGCCGTTAACTTTATCATGTGATCGGAACATTGATTGAAGTGTTTAGAACACTAAATAAGTGATCAAGACTAAAATAGAACACTGTACTCGATACAACATGTGTTTAGAACATGTCAGGGGATACCTTTGTTCTAAGAAGATTAGATTACCGCACTTTCCTTGTAGGGCTAATAGGCTAAAGGGCTAATGGGCAAAAGGGCTAAAGGGCTAATGGGCAAAACAAATCCACGTGCTTTTTTGACAGCTGTCGTCTCGACGGACCCTAACCTCACTTTGAAGGACAATAGAGCTTCGCTAACCTCACTACTGCCATCTTGACGGCGGTAAACCTCATGGCTGCCACCTTATGCATGTTATAGTGCGGAATTTAAAATCTAACAACAGAACATTGCTAACCTTACTCTTGCCATCTTGATGAGCTTAAACCTTACTGTTGCTACCTTGGTTATACGCTTTTGTGTTAGTTTACTGTTAATCGCTAAGCTGTTCGCATCATCGAAGTAGAGAGTAACAAATGTCAAGTAGATTTAAAGAATAATCTGTTAGCAGAAGACAAAAGTCCGTCATGGAAAAAGCCTCTGTTACCCTATGTAGATATAAAATACTGTAAAAACCTCAACGTACTCGTAAAACTTTTACAACTGCTAAGAGCCTTTCATGATGCTGGTTACACACAGTACAAAGAAGATATTTTTGAAATAGAGCATGAATTACGACGTGTGGGTATTATTAAGTAAGCGCTTACCCTCACCTAAGTCATCGATCTGTAGTATATACCCGTCGAGTAGCTATATTTGTATAGATTAATTCCCAACATTCTCCCTTCCTTAGGGTGTTAACTCCGCCTCTAGTTGTAGTGCCGGTCTCAAGCCCAGATAAAGAGAGGAGAGGCACCCTAGCCCTTTAACCCATTAGCCCTTTAGCCCTTTAGCCCTTTTGCCCATTAGCCCTTTAGCCCTTTTGCCCATTAGCCCTTTAGCCTATTAGCCCTACAAGGAAGGTGCGGTAATCTAATCTTCTTAGAACAAAGGTATCCCCTGACATGTTCTAAACACATGTTGTATCGAGTACAGTGTTCTATTTTAGTCTTGATCACTTATTTAGTGTTCTAAACACTTCAATCAATGTTCCGATCACATGATAAAGTTAACGGCATAGAGTGCTGTGTTCGATTCTAGTCTTGTTATGTTTCTTTTGTGATTTGCAAGTCTAAACATGCATAATGACGTCATTACTGCAGCACGTGCTTACTCTAGCTATCCCGATGCAGGTTTAAACTTGTTCGATAAAGCTATGTCTTGACATAAGAGGATGCCTTAACAGCTTATGTATAGCCGCTATTGTTTAAAGATAGCTGCTGTTAAGAAAAAACACATAGAATTTTTCAAATTACCCGCCACCACATTTCAAAGGTTTGAGGTTTAGTGCTGTAAAGATACCTGCGCGATGAAAAGCTAGCTTTCTTCATCAGAGCAGCCACCGTCTTCTGTGAGCACCTCTAGGCCGTATCATAAGGAGCTGTGCATATTCACCGTCTTGTCGCTGCTACCTTGCGCAAGCACCCCTAGGGCGTCTCATAACAGCAGCCATCTTGTGCAAGCGCTCTTAAGCTGTCTCATAAGAAGATCTGTATAGTCGCCATCTTGTAGAATTAGATAGCTGCCAATGCCGAAGGGCCGAAGTAGGAATCGAACCGTCGATCTCATCATTAGACTATGTTTTTCTTATGCTATCCTGTTCCTCATACTGCAAACCGAGGTATTGGGCAGAAAAAGTTTGTCCGTTTTGCTCTACGATGCACCATTTTCGAGATATTTAACATTTTACATTTAAGCCTCAAATTTAATGAATCGAACCTGCACGGCTCGTTATACTCTCTACCATAGCTAGACCTGATCATGTTACGAAGACTTGCTTCAATACAAGCTAAAACAGAGCGAATGCCAAAGGGCCTAAGTAGGAGCCGAACCGTTGATCTCATCATTAGACTATGTTTTTCTTATGCTATCATGTTCCTCATACTGCGAACCGAGGTATTGGGCAGAAAATGTTTGTCCGTTTTGCTCTACGATGCACCGTTTTCGAGATATTTAACATTTTATATTTAAGCCCCAAATTTAATGAATCGAACTAGCATGACACGTCAGCCTCGAAGCTAGCTTTCTTCATAAGAGCAGCAGCCATCTTGCGCAAGCACCCTTAAGGCCTCTCATAAGGAGTCGTGTATAGCCGTCATCTTGCGTCCGCCATCTTGTGCAAGCATCCTTAGGGCGTCTCTAGCCATCTTGTGTAAGGACCCTTAAGCTGCCTCATAAGAGCAACCGCCATCTTGCGCAAGCATCCCTAGGACGTCTCATAAGGAGCCTTGTATAACCGCCATCTTGCGCAAGCATCCCAAGGGAGTCTCATAAGAACCTATGTATAGCGGCCATCTTGCATAAGCACCTTTAAGCAGTCATGTATAGCCACCATGTTTTGCAATTAGCGTCGAGAGATGGCTGCTGTAGAATATTTCTTTTTAAATTATCCGCCACCATATTTCAAAGGTATGTACCTAAAGAGTGTAGCACTGAGGTTTGCGAAGTAAGAGGGCGGATGACAGCTGACAAAAAGCGCGTGAGTTTGTTTACTAAACAAGAGCACGTGGATTTTTTAATTTGCCGCCACCACATTTCAAAGGTATCTAGCTAATGATGGCATCACGGTGCTCTCTAGATTAAAGATTACGGATGACAGCTAACAGAACTTTTCAAATTGCCCGCGACTACATGTCATAAAGAGGGCAGCACCGTGCTCTGTGGATTAAAGATGGCGGATGACAGCTGACGAAATTGCCCGCATGATAGCAGCACAGTGCTCTATTGATTAAAGATGGCGGATGACAGCTGTCAAAAAAGCACGTGGCTTTGTTTCTAAACAAGAGCACGTGGAATTTGCCGCCACCACATATCAAGGGTATCTAGCTAAAGAGTGCAGCACTGAGGTTTGTGATGCAAGATGGCGGATGAAAGCTGTCAGAAGAAAGCACGTGAGTTAGTTTCCAAACAAGAGCACGTGGAACTTGCCACCGCCACAAAGAGGCAGCACGGTGCTCAAAGATGGCTGCTGTCAAAAAGCATTTTTCAAATTATCCGCCACCACATTTCAGCTAAAGAGGGCAGCACTGTGTTCTACAGATTAAAGATGGCGGATGGCGGCTGTCAAATAAGCATGTAGCATTGTTTCCAAACAAGAGCACGTGGAATTTTTCAAATTGCCGCCACCACATTTCAACTAGAGAGTGCAGCACGGTGCTCTCTTGATTAAACATGGCGGATGGTAGCAGTCAATAAGCATGTAGCATTGTTTCCAAACAAGAGCACGTGGATTTTTCTTATTGCCGCCACCACATTTCAACTAGAGAGTGCAGCACGATGCTCTCTTGATTAAAGATGGCGGATGGTAGCTGTCAAAAAAGCACGTGGCTTTGTTTCCAAACAAGAGCATGTGAAATTTTTCAAATTGCCGCCACCACATAGAGTGCAGCCCTGTGCTCTCTTGATTAAAGATGGCTGCTGTCACGTGGAATTGCCTGTCACCAGAGTGCAGCACGGTGCTCTGTCGATTAAAGATGGCTGCGTTCGAAAAGCATTTTTCAAATTATCCGCCACCACATTTCAAAGGTAAGTAGCTAAAGAGGGCAACACTGTGCTCTATAGATTGAAGATGGCGGATGACAGCTGTCAGAAAAGTACGTAGATTTGTTTACCGATTCAAATCTCGCGCTAGTTAGGTTAAGTTGGTACCACAAACTTTTAGACCCGCCAAGATGGCAGCACTGCCGATGACAGGTGACGAATTTGCAGCTACTGCGGTAAAGTGGGCAGCACGGTGCTCTGTAGTTTAAACATGGCGGATGACAGCTGTCAAAAAGCACGTGGATTTGTTTACCGATTCAAATCTCGCGCTAGTGAGGTCAAGTTGGTAGCACTGCGGTTTAGGTCCGTCAAGATGGCTGCACTGAGGTTTGCGATACGTTGTTGTCTGTCAAAAAGCACGTGGCTGTCAAAAAACACGTGGGTTTGTTTACCTATTCAAATCTCGCGCTAGTTAGGTTAAGTTGGTACTACTGAGGTTTAGGCCCGTCAAGATGGCAGTACTGAGTTTAGCGATGCATTGTTGTCTGTCAAAAAGCACGTGGCTGTCAAAAAGCACGTGGCTTTGTTTACAAATTCAAATCTGGCGCTAGTTAGGTTAAGTTGGTACCACTGAAGTTTAGGCCCGTCAAGATGGCAGTACTGAGGTTAGCGATGCATTGTTGTCTGTCAAAAAGCACGTGGCTTTGTTTACAAATTCAAATCTGGCGCTAGTTAGGTTAAGTGGGTACCACTGAGGTTTAGTCCCGTCAAGATGGCAGTACTGAGGTTAGCGATGCGTTGTTGTCTGTCAAAAAGCACGTGGCTGTCAAAAAATACACGTGGCTTTGTTTTCAAATTCAAATTTCGAGCTAGTTAGGTTAAGTTGGCAGCATTGGAAGAGGCCTCTGGCTGTGGTGGCGGTGGAGGAGGCCTCTTGGAGGCCTCTGGCTGTGGTGGTGGTGGAGGAGGCCTCTGGGAGCCGGAGGAGTTGGTGGCCGCAGAATTGTCCTATTATACTACTTGAGTACAAAGTTTAAAGGATTTTTCTCCTATTTGCTTTACGTCGCATCGACTTTGATTGGTCTTATGACGTCGATGGGATAGGAAAGGGCTAGGAGTGGGAACGAAGCGATCATGGCCTTAATTAAGTTACTGGCCCAGCATACGATGATAAAGAAAGCTAGTAACAAGAGGATAAGCAACATTTCAAAGATTTTTACGAACTATTCTGGCAGAAAAATTTTACGGGATGTAAGGAAACAACATAACGACACTCCTGAAAACAAAATATAACTATGAAGCTGTTCTCAAAAACAAAAAAGAAGAAAACTAAAGCGAAAGTTGCGCACCAGTTTCCTTGCTAGTGGCCAAATGAAAGTGATAAATGATCTACAGCTATTACAGTACTGACTGGTTGCCGGGTGTGGAAATGGTGAACAATGGAAAAACTTTATCACGGCTGCCGAAAGAGGGGTTCGAACCCAGAAGTTGATAGCTACCGGTACGTGACCAAAGCGCGCGGTCACTCGCTCGGTTTGAGGAAATGTATTAAGTCGTTTTCAAGTGATGTCGAAACAAAGAACCCCCATTTCGATTTCTTTTCTCCTAATCCGAGATAAAAGCGAAGAATGGGGTGAATGTACCCACAAATATACAGTATTTCTATAGATGCTTCCGCCTGAGATTAGCACAAGAACTTGTTAACCTTACTGATGAGAGTAAAACTAGCAACATCAGATCGCTCTTATACTCATCACTGGTCATCGGATTTGTACGCATTCCTCCAAAATCGACAAGGAAGTGCATTTGCAGGTGAATTTGAACGTATTAAATTTAATAGTGCGTATATCTGCATAATTGCAAATATTTCAGATTAGTGCATACATTTCAAATTTCGGATTTATTGTGCATGTTTTCAACTTTTAAAATTCTCATTTTAACACGTTCTACTAGCTGCCTTCAAGACAAAAATATACAGCTCTGGTAAGATTTCAAGGAAAAATCAAGACAAGAATACAGGGTACTGTCCTGTCTCAGCCGCGGATGTAGAGAGATCATTATCCAAACTGAAGCTAATTTTAACAGGCAAACGCCACAGATTTATACCAAAAGCGTGGAGAAGATTGAAATTACGGAGAGAAAAAGTAAGGTGTGCAGTGTAAAATGAAGGAGGAATGTGTTCTTATGTGTGTTTTCCACGTTTATGTTTCCTTAGAGCCTTAATAATTATAATTTATTATATGTGTTGATTCCTAGGTATTTAAATCTGTCCATAATTTCCAGACTCTGACTTCCAATTTTCACAGTGCCCTTTCTTCGATTTTCCCTTCTCGATATCATCATAGTCTTGCTTTTCTCTGTACTGATTTTCAAGCCATACTTCTCAATTTTCTCTTCAGTGCATCTAGTTGTTGTTGTTGTTGCACTTCTTTGCTGTTCTTTCCCCAGATCACAACATCATCTGCAAATAGCAGTATCTTCATATTTTTATCTCCATAGGCTTCCTTTGTTTCCTTTACAATTTCGTCCATGACCATAATAAACAAAAGAGGTGACTGCACTTAGTCCGGTCTTAATCCTAAACCATTCTGTCCTTCCAACTGGTGTCAGTGCTCAGCTAACATAGTTGTTGTACATTGCTTGCACTATTTCTAACATTTTTCTTCCGAGTCTACTTTTAACCATGGTTTCCAAAACCTCTTCTCTGGGGAGACTATCATATGCCTTTTCTATATCTATGAAAGTCATGACCAGATCCTTTCCATATTCCCAGTTCTTTTCCATCAGCTGTCTCATGCTAAAGATTGAGTCTATTGTAGATCTTCTACTCCTGAACATAGGAAGTAAATTAATGAAAAATGCTAGGGTGGGCATAGAAATTAGCAGGAGGGTACAGTGGGGTAATGCATTCTACCAAACTGTAAGAAAACTTGTTTGGAGCAAAGAAGTACCAAGGAAAATTAAAGAGATAATGCACAAAATGCACTATGTACCGATACTGACTTGTGCAGCTGAGATTTGGGTTTTGACTAGCAGGCAAGAAAGCAGAATTCAAGCCAGTGAGATGAAAATCCTAATCAATCAATCAATCAATCAATCAATCAATCAATCAATCAATCAATCAATCAATCAATCAATCAATCAATCAATCAATCAATCAATCAATCAATCAATCAATCAATCAATCAATCAATCAATCAATCAATCAATACTGATCTGCATTTAGGACAGTCGCCCAGGTGGCAGATTCCCTATCAGTTGCTTTCCTAGCCTTTTCCCAAATGATTTCAAAGAAATTGGAAATGTATTGAACATCTCCCTTGGTAAGTTATTCCTATCCCTAACTCCCCTTCCTATAAATGAATATTTGCCCCAGTTTGTCCTAAGGAGTATGCTAGGATAAACAAGGAAAGACAGAGTGAGAAATGAAGATGTTAAGAAGGAAGTTGGGACAGGAAAGCTAAATGAGAGCATTGAAAAGAATAAACTAAGGTGGTTTGGATATGTAAAGAGGATGGAGGAGTATAGAATTCCAAGACAGATGCTGGAGACGAAGTGCGAGGGAAAGAGAGCAGGAGGAAGGCCTGGAACGTGGTGGATTGAATCAGTAAATAGCGGCAATAGAATTTAGACTGGGACAAGATCGTGGAAGAGGAGTGGTGGAATGGAAGGGGAAGCTGGAGAAGTGCCATAAATCCCCCGACCCGGCAGGAGCTGGATAAGGGGAAATGATGACGATCATGATGATATGAGTCTTTTCTAGGAGAAGTGTGCCTCTCAGTAGAGGAACAGCCGCAGTGCGAAATTTGTTTTTCATTCAGTTGTTAATTCATGATCATGATTGGTGTGGCTAGATCACGTGACTCTAGCAAAGGAATCTTACGTTTGCCTTTCATAAAAATGTCTAATAGCATGAAGATAAGTGCTTACTTAAGCGCATACTTCACCACTCTTTGCTGCATACTTGCATGCTTACGTTGGAGATGAGGCGAGGTGGGGAGGGAGGACGTAGAATAGTGCCCTTGTGTACCGCCGTGTGGTCCGCTGCCACCCAGAGTGGCAAGCTGTGGGTGTTAAATTTCTCCCTCGGCACCAAGAAACGTCTCTGTTCTCTCCATACGGAAGCAGTTATAGCATCACATGTCAACCTGGCAGCCATTTGAGGCTGGGGAAAAGTTAACACAACAGGGTACGAGGGGTTCACACCCCCACACTTTTGATACAGATCTGCAGCGGCCATCTCCATACAAGTAGGAAGTTCTAGCACTCATCAAGGTTGCGCGACCGAAACTGACCGGGCATTAAGAGTATTTCAGTGCAAAAGACCAGTATCAGTAGATTTAATAGCCCATAAAAAACTCTCATATCGGTCAAAATTCTGGAAAGATAAAGTCCCTTAAAATCCGCAGCAATTGAAGGGACGTCTAATATGCAGCCCCCCACCAGATATCCAATCATTTACAATTTCTTCCCAAATCAAAATAAAATCAATCAACATTGATCTGCATTTAGGGGCAGACTCTCTATCTGTTGTTTTCCTAGACTTTATTAAATGATTGCCAAGAAATTGGAAATGTATTGAACATCCCCCTTGGTAAGTTATTCTAATCCCTAACTCCCCTTCCAGTAAAAGAATATTTGCCCCAGTTTTTTAATTGTAACTTTATCTTCATATCGTGATATTTCCTACTTTTCAAGACACCACTCAAATTTATTCGCCTACTAATGTCCTTCCACGCTATCTCTCCACTGACAGCTCTTTACAAACCACTTAGTCGAGCAGCTCGTCTTCCTTCTCCCAGTTCTTCCCAGCCCAAACTTTGCAACATTTTTGTAACGCTACTCTTTTGTCGGAAATCACCCACAACAAATAGAGCTGCTTTTCTTCGGATTTTTCCAGTTCCTGAATCAGGCAATCCTGGTGAGGGTCCCATACACTGGAACCATATTCTAGTTGAGTCTTACCAGAGACGTGTATGCCCTCTCCTTTACATCCTGCCGAGAAGAGTGGCTCAGACGGCTGAGGCGCTGGCCTTCTGTTCCCAACTTGGCAGGTTGGATTCTGGCTCAGTCCGGTGGTATTTGAAGGTAATCAAATAAGTCAACTTCGTGTTGGTAGGTTTACTGGCATTTAAAATAACTCCTGCGGGACTAAATTCCCTCCCCTCGGCGTCTCCGAAAACCGTAAACAGTTGTTAGTGGGCCGTGAAGCAAATAACACTACTAGTATTCCTTTAGATCCTTACTACAATCCCTAAATAGGCCTACCCTCATAATCAAGTGCAGAGATCTGTACCCTTTATATACAATCCCATCTGTGTGATTACCCCTATAAAGATATTTCCTTATATTCGCACCCAGGTACTTACAGTGATCCCCATAAGGGAATTCCAACCCATCAACGCAGTAATCAAACTGAGAGAAACGCTCCTATTAATGAAACTCACAACCTGACTTTAAACCCCGTTTTATCAACATACCATCATCACTCCAGTATTCGAACTATTAATTTTCATAAATTTCACTTCATGTCTGTTCGACTTACAATGTATTTGGAATTTTTATTTTGCAAGTTGCTTTACGTCGAACCGACACAGATAGGTCTTATGGCGACGATGGGACGGGAAGGGGCTAGGAGTGGGAAAGAAGCGGCCGTGGCCTTAATTAAGGTACAGCCCGAGCATTTGCCTGGTGTGAAAATGGGAAACCACGGAAAAACATCTTCAGAGCTGCCGACAGTGGGGTTCGAACCTACTATCTCCCGAATACTGGATACTGGCCGCACTTAAGCGACTGCAGCTATCGCGCTTGGTGTATTTGTTTTTGAAGAGGGCCCAGGCTGTCTCACTGTCGGTCGTTTCCCGTAGCGAGTGGGGTAAGGAATTGTTTAATCCTAGCTGTAATCGTTCGACCACTTCTAATAATTGTGGTATAAGTACTTCTCAACAGCTCTGAATTTGAAAACAAACTAAAAACCACGGTGTCACAATTTGAGTTTAGTGGACTATTATATCATACGATGATAAATAAAAGTAGAAGCAAGAGGAAAAACAACATTTCAAACAACTTTACGAAATATTCAGGCAGCAAAATTTCATGGGATGTAGGGAACGACATAACGACACTCCTGGATAATGATAACACGTTCTCAAAAGCAAAGAAAGAAGGAAAAACTAAACCGAAATGTACGCACCATTTTCATTGTTGGTAGCAAAAAAAAAGTGATAAGTGATGTAAAAAAGTATACAGCTATTATAGTACTGACTGATAAGATACAATCTGAACAAAACAATATCCTGGATTGAGAAACAAATCAGCGTATTCCACTATATTCCATTATTTTCCATAGGAATGGTCACGACTCCCAACCGCATATGGATATGCAGTCCATCAGAACAATTTTCGTTGTGTTCAGTTTCCTATGCAAACGTGTAAAGAAAAATGAACCTTAAATGCATCATACTGTGAGAGTTGGTAAATACGTCACACAAACATACGGTACGGTAAGGTTCACTTTCCTTTACATAATATTTCTGAATATGCAAATATAAATTACGAAGTATAATGGATAGCATTAGCGAAATAACGATACAAGAAGTAATGTATGTTACTCAGACACAGGGACAGCTTCAAAAAGTGAACCCGTAGAGGCGCGCGGCTTTGAGCTTGCATCCGGGAAATAGTAGGTTCGAATCCCACTATCGGCAGCCCTGAAGATGGTTTTCCGTGGTTTCCCATTTTCACACCAGGCAAATACTGGGGCTGTACCTTAATTAAGGCCATGGCCGCTTTCTTCCAACTCCTAGGCCTTTCCTATCCCATCGTTGCCATGAGACCTATCTGTGTCGGTGCGACGTAAAGCCCCTAGCAAAAAAAAAAAAAAAAATTAGTGAACCTCGACAATAAATTAAAATAACTGGAATTTGCTCGATTCTTATTCATGTACATTTTATATCTAGTGTAATAATAATAATAATAATAATAATAATAATAATAATAATAATAATAATAATAATGCCCGGCGAGTTGGCAGTGCGTTTAGGGGCACGCACCTGTGAGCTACCATCCGGGAGATAGTAGGTTTGAACCCCACTGTCGGCAGCCCTGAAGATGGTTTTCCGTAGTTTCCCATTTTTACACCAGGCAAATGCTGGTGCTGTACCTTAACACTAAGGCCACGGCCGCTTCCTTCTCACTCGTCGCCATAAGATCTATCTGTGTCGGTGCGACGTAAGTAGGAGTAAACCCCAGATCATACCCCGCAGGGCCGACATCAACTTCCAACCTTTCACACATAATTGTGCGTATTTTTCTCCGATTTTCATATTTTCCCCCCAAAATCACCAATTTTAAAGCAAAATATCAAAATTAATACTTCTATAAAATAAGAATTAACCGAATATTCAAAAATTTCAGTAAAAGAATAAAAAACCCATTTTAGTAAAAAATCACAAAAGTTAATATTTCTGTAATATAAAAATATATATATAAATCTGCTTTTAACACAAGTAGTACCTATATGAACTTTATAAGCGCATTATGTTAAAGACACATTACAATTATTATTATTATTATTATTATTATTATTATTATTATTATTATTATTATTATTATTATTATTATTATTATTATTATTATTATTATTATTATTATTATTATTATTATTATTATTATTAGAGCCTCTTTGACTCAGGCGGCCTCTCACCACTGGGTTCCGTGGTATAAATTCCGGTCACTCCATGTGAGATTTGTGCTGGACAACGTGGAGGCGGGACAAATTTTCTCCGGGTACTCCGGTTTTCCCTGTCATATTTTATTCCAGCAACACTCTGAAATATCATTCCATTTCATCCGTCATTGATTAATCGTTGCCCCAGAGGGGTGCGACAGGCTTCGGCAGCCGGCACAATTCCTATCCTCGCCGCTAGATGGGGTTTCATTCATTACATTTGTAACCAGGTCGAATGACTGGAAACAGGCTGTGGATTTTCAATATTATTATTATTATTATTATTATTATTATTATTATTATTATTATTATTATTATTATTATTATTATTATTATTATTATTATTATTATTATTATATTATTATTATTATTATTATTATTATTATTGTTACGGGGTTACCCTTGGAGCAGAAAGAGGTTAAAGAAGGTGCCGGGGTGAATGGGTCTATCTACAATATCAAAATTAATTCAAAACTTGAACTGAAGGTTATATTTTTAGCACTTCAAACTTAACAATTTTTCGTAACAATGAAACATCAGGTAGCATGAAAATCTTGAAACATACATACATACATACATTATCATTATAGACTGTTATGCCTTTCAGCGTTCAGTCTGCAAGCCTCTGAGAATTTACTAAACGTCGCCTCAATCCTCGATTTGCAACTAGTGTTGTGGCCTCATTTAGTTCTATACCTCTTATCTTTAAATCGTTAGAAACAGAGTCTAACCATCGTCGTCTTGGTCTCCCTCTACTTCTCTTACCCTCCATAACAGAGTCCATTATTCTCCTAGGTAACCTATCCTCCTCCTTTCGCCTCACATGACCCCACCACCGAAGCCGGTTTATGCGTACAGCTTCATCCATCGAGTTCATTCCTAAATTAGCCTTTATCTCCTCATTCCGAGTTCCCTCCTGCCATTGTTCCCACCTGTCTGTACCAGCAATCATTCTTGCTACTTTCATGTCTGTTACTTCTAACTTATGAATAAGATATCCTGAGTCCACCCAGCATTCGCTCCCATAAAGCAAAGTTGGTCTGAAAACAGACCGATGTAAAGATAGTTTCGTCTGGGAGCTGACTTCCTTCTTACAGAATACTGCTGATCGCAACTGCGAGCTCACTGCATTAGCTTTACTACACCTTGATTCAATCTCACTTACTATATTACCATCCTGGGAAAACACACAACCTAAATACTTGAAATTATCGACCTGTTCTAGCTTGTATCACCAATCTGGCATTCAGTTCTGTTGGATTTCTTACCTACTGACATCAATTTAGTCTTCGAGAGGCTAATTGTCACACCATACTCATTGCACCTATTTTCAAGTTCCAAGATCTTAGACTGCAGGCTTTCGGCACAGTCTGCCATTAAGACCAAGTCGTCAGCATAAGCCAGGCTGCTTACTACATTTCCACCTAACTGAATCCCTCCCTGCCATTTCATACCTTTCAGCATATGACCCATGTAAACTACAAACAGCAAAGGTGAAATATTACAGCCTTGTCTAACTCCTGTAAGTACCCTGAACCAAGAACTAATTCTACCATCAATTCTCACTGAAGCCCAATTGTCAACATAAATGCCCTTGATTGATTTTAATAATCTACCTTTAATTCCATAGTCCCCCAGTATAGCGAACATCTTTTCCCTCGGTACCCTGTCATATGCTTTCTCTAGATCTACGAAACATAAACACAACTGCCTATTCCTCTCGTAGCATTTATCAATTACCCGGCGCATACTGAAAATCTGATCCTGACAGCCTCTCTGTGGTCTGAAACCACATTGGTTTTCATCCAACTTCCTCTCAACGACTGATCGCACCCTCCCTTCCAAGATGCCTGTGAATACTTTGCCTGGTATACTAATCAATGAGATACCTCGATAGTTGTTGCAATCCTTCCTGTTCCCTTGCTTATAGATAGGTGCAATTACTGCTTTTGTCCAATCTGAAGGTACCTTACCAACACTCCACGCTAATTTGACTACTCTATGAAGCCATTTCATCCCTGCCTTCCCACTATACTTCACCATTTCAGGTCTAATTTCATCTATTCCTGCTGCCTTGTGACAATAGAGTTTATTTACTATCCTTTCCACTTCCTCAAGCATAATTTCACCAACATCATTTTCCTCCTCGCCATGAGCTTGACTGTTTGCAACACCACCATGATGATTTCCCTTTACATTGAGAAGATGTTCAAAATATTCCCTCCACCTCTCCAGTGATTTCCTGGGATCTGTTATGAGTTCACCTGAATTACTCAAAACACTGTTCATTTCCTTTTTCCCTCCCTTCCTAAGATTCTTTATTACTGTCCTGAAAGGTTTCCCTGCTGCTTGACCTAGCCTTTCCAGGTTATTACCAAAATCTTCCCATGACTTCTTTTTGGATTCAACAACTATTTGTTTCGCTCTGTTTCTTTCATCTACGTACAAATCTCTGTCTGCCTCGGCCCTTGTTTGGAGCCATTTCTGATAAGCCTTCTTTTTACGTTTACAGGCTGCTCTCACTTCATCATTCCACCAAGATGTTCGCCTTTTCCCATCTTTACACACAGTAGTTCCTAGGCATTCCCTTGCTGTTTCTACTACAGCATCCCTGTATGCCACCCATTCACTTTCTATATCCTGAACCTGCTTACTGTCTACTGTTCGAAACTTCTCACTAATCATATCCATGTACTTCTGTCTAATTTCCTCGTCCTGGAGATTTTCTACCCTTATTCGTTTGCAGACAGATTTCACTTTCTCTACCCTAGGCCTAGAGATACTTAGTTCACTACAGATCAGATAATGGTCTGTATCATCGAAAAATTCCCGAAAAACTCTTACATTCCTAAAAGATTTCTTGAATTCAAAGTCTGTTAAGATATAGTCTATTTTGGATCTGGTACCCCTAGCCTCTGCCTGCTGTCATTTCTTGATGGATACAGTAATTTTGCATCCATCTCTTGGCACAGGCCAGAGTAAAGTGTAGCTTCCACCGAACTCCCAGTCAACATCCATGGCTGTGACAATATGGATGTATCTGTGGTATGGGTAGTGCTGAGTAATGACATTCAGAGCATGACTAGTGCATCTGAGTGTTATGAAAGGTGCTGCTCATAGGGTCAGTTGTGCTGCAATAGTACTTTCTGACCCAGTGAGGAAAGCAATGGCAAACTACCTCACTCCTCATCTTGCCTAGTACGCCTCATTTTAGTGCTGCCATTGGTTTTTGGGGTTTCCTCATAACCGCATAACCTTTGGTCGTGCTATTTGAGGATCCAACCAGCCTCTGGGCTGATGACCTAACAGACAGACACGCCTAGCCTCCCATGTGTAGCGGTGAATAGCCTTATGCTTGAAGAATGTATTCGTAACAGCTAAACCCATACTAGCACAGAAGTCCAGCAAACGCTTCCCATTCCCATTAGCTTCCATATCTTCCCCACATTTACCAATCACCCTTTCGTATCCTTCAGTTCTATTCCCAACTCTCGCATTGAAATCGCCCATTAGCACTATTCTATCCTTGCTGTTGACCCTGACCACGATGTCACTCAATGCTTCATAAAACTTGTCAACTTCATCCTCATCTGCACCCTCACGTGGTGAATACACGGACACAAATCTTGTCCTAATTCCTCCCACTGACAAATCTACCCACATCATTCGCTCACTTACGTGCCTAACAGAAACTATGTTGCGTGCAATGGTATTCCTGATAAAGAGCCCTACCCCAGACTCTGCCCTTCCCTTTCTAACACCCGTCAAGTACACTTCATAATCTCCTATCTCTTCCTCCTTATCTCCCCTTACCCGAATATCACTTACTCCTAGCACATCCAGATGCATCCTCTTTGCTGACTCAGCAAGTTCTGCCTTCTTTCTTCCATAAGCCCCATTAATATTGATAGCTCCCCATCGAATTCCATTTCGTTCGCCAAGTTGTTTCCAAGCAGTCCCTCGCCTGTCAAATGGGAGTGGGACTCCATTACTCCCATAGGTCCGAGGCTTCCTTAAAGTGTTCTGAGCTCGGTAAATTCATGAAGCAGGATGCTGCCCTACTTGCACATAGTCCAAGTGAGGATCTCTCCTCTAACGGGTTATGGACCACCGGTGAATTGTGTAGTCCTAGCCGCCTGAGCACAAGGAGGGCCACGACTCAAAATATGTCCGAGATGCCCACTCCCATTCCATAGCAACTGGTATCCCGACTCTCAGGACCACTTACTAGGCCACTCAGCCGTTGCCCATAGTTCACGAACTAGGACGTGACTACAGTAACCCACAAACATGAACCAAGTCAAGGAAAATACATGATTAGTGAACTTTACAGATTCTGAGCTCCAAGCCCCTCGCTTTACAACTCCTGAGCTCCCAGCTCAAATTTACCAAAGAGCACAAATTTATTCAAGGGCAGAAATCCCCTAATTTACAGAGCATTCGCTCCCAAAACACAAAATCTAGCCTTCCAGAGGCACTCGTTAATCTTACAAAACTTTAAAAAAGAGCAACCAGGCTCTCAGTTTCTTACTGCCTACTCAAGGCAACATTACATCAATCTCTTGTCTCTGAAACCACCATTTACCAATGGAACTTATTTTTACAGGGCCTTCATGGAAAAAGAACAGGTTAGATAACTGGCTCAAACACAAGGTGAATGGAGGCACCCCGCGCTCCAAGATAACGAACACTTAAAAACCTAAAGGGCTCTAGGCCGATGAAACAGGGGTATTCCCAAACTACTGAGGAGACTCGTATAGAAATTACTTTAACACCTTACAGAAGGAAAAAAAGGTTACAAAACGTAGTCACCTCAAACCAAGACGAAGGGGAGCTCGAGAGGATAATTCATTCTCTATCACCGATTTAAGGTTAAAGCTTTATGAAGTTTTTACATTAGCCGGAAGAAGATTTACATTTTTGAAAAGTTTGTTACCTAACTAAAGATTCGGACCTTTCCCTCGGATTAAACTGCTGAGGTAGCAAGAAATAATGAAGTTATGTGGCCATTACCTTATAGATGTTCTGGCTGCCGACGAAAGAGGCCGCCCGCCTCCAGTTAAACACACACACACTCAGAAATACGACGATCAATTGGCCAAGAAACGTGAAAAGCCGCAGTTTATAAACCATCAAGGAATGTTCGAGATCATTCAAGACTAAACTAGCTTCACCCTCTCAATTTTATTGGTTGAGTTCAAAAGTAACACACAAAATCGAACAAGAAGCCTGTGATAGGTTGAAAATTAATTACAGAAATTTTTTATTGGGGGAAATAAAAAGGAAGTATTGCAAACCCAAAAATAAATGAACATGGATCAGTTAAGGAAAACCTAGGAATACAAAATTTCTTTAAGTTATAAGTTCTTTTACCTTGCACCAGGGTGCATGACCATAGTTTTTCGTAGTGTCATCTGTGGAAAAATGTCCAAATTTCTTGATGAATGGCAAACAAAACAAGGAAAAATTCACTAGTTTAGGAAACTTCATAACCAAACAATTGCCTAAGTTTTCAGTGGTTACATCTTCTGATTAAAGTTCTAAGTTCCTGTTGTAGTAGTTTCCACTTTAGTTCGATAGAGGAGTTCATTAAGGCGCTTATTTTGAATGCGCGGCGTTGAAGTATACCTCCCGGTACATACCTCCCCCACCCAAATGTCCTTCCTTGGGGTGACGCAGAAGAATTTTGAGAAAACATTTCTAGTTGAAGAAAAATGTCTAAGTCTTTTTCAGAAGTTGATTTGTAGAAAAAAATATTAAGTGCAGATTTAGATTGTCCTTGTTGTTGTAGCAGTTAAATACATGTTGATAGATTTGACGGCAAGACCTACCGCCGCTGCCGATACCCAGTTGAGGTCGCCCGGAACCCTCAAGTACCCTCAGATACACCTCTCCCGCTATTATGAGAGGGGTAGTCGTGGTGACGGTCGCCGCAGATGAAATGTATATGTTTAGTCCACAGACAAGTTGGCGGTAGGGTCACTGCACTTCAGCCTTTGCCGGGAGATGGACTCCGGCGCGCCGTTCACAAGGAGTCTTCACGGGAGTGGAGTGGGCCCTTACCCCACTTCTGTTTTTCTCCACAGGTGTTGCAGTACGGTGGCGAACGGCTGAGGGGGCACTGAAACAGTAAGATCTAGGCGACAGAGAAGTGTTGTTGGACACTTGAGAGTACGATCGTTATTGGTGATGCAGAGGGGCGGGCGGCGTGAAAGGTGCTTGTGTGCCAATAGTGCAGAGATGCAGGAGGCGGGGATTTGGTAATGGCCACCAAGGAATAAATAGCAGGAAAACCAGCGGTGAAGATCGTACATAAAGATCATGTACCTAATTAAATAAAATAATTTGGGGCAGAAGGCATCGAATAAAATAATATAACCTTCAAACTCCTGCTAAATTTAGCGGCTAATCCTCTCTGTGGCTGGATTGCTTACTATAAGGTAACTGGTGTCAAAAAATCTAAAATGACACACGGCCCATGGAATCTGGGGGCAAGCTTTCCCGCAGGAACAGAATTCCTAACCATGACTTGATCTCCAACTTTTAAATTGGTGGGCCTCCGTCCACAATCATATCTTTCCCTAACCTTTTCATGGGATACTTTAAGATTGGCCTTAGCCTTCTTCCATAGATCTCTAATATTATCGGGATCTATTGTCTCTGGTAAAATATCATTAAGTGACCAAGGTTAGAGAGCGGCGTGTTAGGAACAAATTTAAATATAAGAGAAGCTGGAGTAAACTTATGGGACTCATGAACCGCCGAATTTTAAGCAAAGGCCAACCAATGAAATCCCACCTGGAGTGATCTTCATGATGAAATGCGGTAAGAGCCGATCTATGATTACGATTGACCCGCTCAGCCAGAGATGGTTGAGGATAATACGCCGAAGTAGTTACATGTGATATAGACAGATCTCAACGTAATCCCTTCCCGACACTATTTTTTTAATGTAACAGCTGTTAAGATAACAGCCTCCTCCTCCTCCTCCTCCTCCTCCTCCTCCTCCTCCTCCTCCTCCTCCTCCTCCTCCTCCTCCTCCGATCGGACATAGCCGAGTTCCTTCTCCTCCACATCACAAGTCAGCTACGTTCCTCCTCCTCCTCCTCCTCCTCCCACCGGTCGGTTATCATTAACGTTAATATGTGCTTCGACATCGTACGCTATGGAACAGAAAGGAGGAAAAGTACACGGTTACAGACAATCGTCTTCATAACAAACAAAACTGTCAATGTACATGCTGTTCGCATGCTAATACGCAACATCTTATTTATCTCACACCAGTAAGTAAGGCTATTAAGATGTTCTATAAACATGGAACCTTATCTCAGATGCCAAAACATCTGATTCAATGTTTTCCACCAGGATTTTTATCTACGTACGCAGCTCTTTTCGTAAATAATTTTCGGGACACCCTTCCTCTCCACGGTAAGATGTTAGTTGATGTGGCTTTATGCAGAACCTGTCAACGTCATTACAAGCATTGAGGACAAAATGGTGATGATGATTCGGATGGACCACATCCGTGGATTAAACACTGTACACATTGTATGGATGAACTTTCTCCATTCATTTCAGTACATGATCAAGATAATTCAGAAAAGGCTTTTTTTTTTTTTTTTTTTTTGCTAGTTGCTTTACGTCGCACCGACACAGGTAAGTCTTATGGCGACGATGGGACAGGGAAGGGCTAGGAGTGGGAAGGAAGCGGCCGTGGCCTTAATTAAGGTACAGCCCCAGCATTTGCCTGGTGTGAAAATGGGAAACCACGGAAAACCATTTTCAGGGCTGCCGACAGTGGGGTATTCAGAAAAGGAACAAACCACATGAATAACAACACGGTAAGAACTGCATTATCTTCTTTGTATAGCATAACATGCATAGTATAATATATTTCATAAACACTAAATGTACCGAGCTCGATAGCTGCAGTCGCTTAAGTGCGGCCAGTATCCAGTATTCGGGAGATAGTAGGTTCGAACCCCATTGTCGGAAGCCCTGAAAAGGGTTTTCCGTGGTTTCCCATTTTCACACAAGGCAAATACTGGGACTGTACCTTAATTAAGGCCACGGCCGCGTCCTTCCAACTCCTAGCCCTTTCCCGTCCCATCGTCGCCATAAGACCTATCTGTGTCGGCGCGACGTAAAGCAACTAGAAAAAAAAACACACTAAATGTTTTGTTTAATTTGAATGTTGCAGGAGGCATTTCAATTTCGGAAGCATGCTACCTCATCGCAGAAAGCTGTAAAAGAGCATAGCAACCCTGTTGGCAGCAAAACCAAGACTGTTGTAGTAGATTGTTTTAACTTTATAAGTCATTATACAATAAATATTTAATTGAATTCAAAATGCTGTAATTAGTGCATTCCTTTGCCTCCTTACACCTACTCATTCCATCTATAAAAGCTTGAGTGAGTGACCTTGATAACGAACAAATCTAAACATGCATAAGCATGATAACGTCATCACTGCAATTTAAAAACAGAGTATTAGCACGGGGCTTAAATGTAAGCTATGTATTTCGTTTCTCACTTTCCGCATGAGCTACATGCTGATAACCCATGCCAAAGATTTATATAGTATATTTCCGAGCCGAAATGTCAAGTTACATGTCTATCCGATAATTTGATCGACTGCTTGAGGCTTAAATGTAACCAATGTATTTCTTATAGCACTAGGCGTTCTGTTTAATTTCACTTTTCACATGAGCTACATGCTTATAACCGGTGCCAACAAATTCAAATACTATATTTCCGAACACAAATTTCAAGTTACATGTTTAACCGATAATTTGTTGGAATGCTAGGGGCTTAAATGTAACCAATGTATTTCTTATGGCACTAGACGTTCTCATAATTGCCCATGTATAGCCGCCATCTTGCGCAAACGTCCCTAGGCTGCCTCATAAGAGCAGCTGCTATCTTACGCCAGCGCCCCTAAGCCGCCTCATCAATGCCTATGTATACCACCGTCTTGCGCAAGCGCCCATGGCCGTCATCTTTCTCCATAAGAGCTCTTGTATAGCCGCCATCTTGCGCAAGCGCCCATAAGCCGTCTCATAAGAGCAGCCGCCACCTTGCGCAAGCGCCTGTAAGCCTTCTCATAAGAGCCTATTTATAGCTACCATCTTGCGCGGTACCCCCTGACGCAGGTTCCAGGAGTTAGCCTCATAAGAGCCTGTGTATAGCCGCCATCTTTTGCAAATGACATCAGCAAGGGCATCTGGCCGTAAAACTGAGGTTAGGCTCCTCCATGTGGTTAGGTGTGCTCTCTTATGCGAATCTCCATTGCCCTACTACTGAAGATGGCAGTACTAGGGCTAGGTCGGTTCAAAAACCATTGCGTCGGCACATTTCTGCTGCGTCAGCACCCGAGGTTATTGACCCCGGTCAAAGGTCATTGACATTGATCACGTGACCGTGATGTCACGGCCACGTGCTCTTGTTTGTAAACAAAGCCATATGCTTTCTTGACAGCTGTCAAGCTGACAGCTGCCATGTTTAAACAAGAGCGCATCACTAACCTCAGTGCTGCTCTCTTTACGGCACTAAACTTCATGGCAGCCACCTTATGCACGTAGTGGGGGGGCAATTTGAAATTCCACGGGCTTTTTTGACAGCTGTCATCTTTAACCACGTGGGCTAACCTAGGTAAAAATGTATGCTTTATTGACTTCGGAGGAGTAGGGGGCTTAATGAGGTAGTCCACTTTCCCCTATCTCCAAAGCCAAACCAAACACCATGGCACTACAGCCCTTAAAGGGCCTTGGCCTACCAAGCGACCTCTGCTCAGCCCGGAGGCCTGTAGATTACGAGGTGTCGTGTGGTCAGCACGACGAATCCTCTCGGCCGTTAATCTTGGCTTTCTAGACCGGGGCCGCTATCTCACCGTCAGATAACTCTTCCATTCTAATCACGTAGGCTGAGTGACCTCGAACCAGCCCTCAGGTCCAGGTAAAAATTCCTGATCTGGCCGGGAATCGAACCCGGGGCCTCCGGGTAGGAGGCAGGCACGCTACCCCTACACCACGATCCCCTATCTCCCCTTACCACAAATAAGGGACGGGTGAGTGAGAGATGTGCTCTCTCTCTCTCTCCCTAGAGGTCCACCGCTGTAGCGATATCTCCTCTACAAAAATATTTCCCTGGGCCAGGGTACGGCCGCCTCTTACGGGGGAAGCAAGGGAAACCTTGTCTTATACCCGTATTTATACCTACGTTGAGCGGTTAGGGGGAGTGTGCGCGCAGATCGATGTGCAGTGGAGGTGCGTGCACTCATGCGATGTTTGCACACTCTGCCGGAAGAAGTTTAGTACGATAGTCGATAAGTATACATATCGATAGTTGCGGGCGCACACATGCGTTCGTTGTACACTCTGGCGGAAAATGTTTAGTACGATGGTCGATGCATGCATAATCGATAGGCGATGTGCACACGCTCTAGCAGAAGAAAATAAAAAACTTACTGCTGCTATGTTCGTGAGATTTTTTAAACATGGCTATTCTTAGTGTTGCTATCTTGACATACTCTAACCTTATTGCTGTTACTATATGCTGCAATGTTAACAAGACTAGAATCGAACACTTTAGACGATGCCGTTACCTACAACAGGTGTTCAGAACACTGATTTTTGTGTTCAGAATACTAAGACGTGTTTACTGCTTAGCAGTGGATACGTTTGTCCTAAGAAGATGGATTCAAACAGGGAAAAAAATATATCGCCTACTGCAATGGTAACAAGACTAGAATTGAACACTGTAGTCGATGCCGTTACCTAAAACAGGTGTTCAGAACACTGATTGAAACATGTTTACTGCACCGCTATCTTAGCTCCTCGAGTAGCCCTTAGGTCTAGGGAACAAATGTCTGACCTGGCCGAGAATCGAACGCGGGGTTTCTGGGTGAGATGCATGCACGCTACAGTACGGGGGCTGGCATTAACAGTAAGAAAAACCAAACCCCTTCAGCACAACAGCTTTTTGACTCCCCTAAGCGACCGCTGCTTAGATAATACGGAGTTGTGTAGTCAACACGACGATCGTTATTCTTAGCATGTGTTGCTATCTCACCTCCTCGAGTAGCTATAAAGTCTAGGAAAAAAATCTCTGACCTGGTCAGGAATCGAACCCGGGGCTTCCGGGAGAGAAGCACGCACTCTACGCTATGGGGCTGGCATTAAAAATAAGAAGAAAACAAACCTCTACAGCACAACAGCTCTTTGAAAGGGCCTTGCCTTGCTAAGCGACCGCTGCTCTGATGATGAGGGGTTGTGTGGTCAACTATCTTAGGTAATGAATAGTAGATGTGAATATTGTTCTAAGAATGTTAGGTTGAAGATTCGATTTACACAACTACCGAGACGTTCGGCTATAAGGTAGGCACACTACGGGAGGGCGGCACATTACATAAAAATATCTGACTTCGCTGAGAATCGAAATTGGAGTGTTTAAAAAGAAGCTAAGGGGCACGGTATCCCCTGCCAGTCGTAAGAGGTAAATCGGGAATACTGTTTGAGCAGCAGTTGCTTGGTAGACCCCGGGGTTCGATTTCTAAATAGACCACGAACTAGCCCTATGCCCTTCCTGTCGGCAACCCTAAGATGTAATTACTACTGAATATTTTCTACTGAATGGTAGTACTGTCCTAGCCAGGAATCAAACCCGGGATCTCCGGCTAAGAGGCAGGCACTTTACAGGGGGGCCGGTACACTACATAAAAATCAAATTTGGAGCGTTAAAGAAAGAAGCCGGGATAAACAGATTGTAGACTATGAGATGCATAAACAGAATATTTTTTGAAGCTTCTAGGCAAGCATGAACAGACGTGTCGATTAGTGCGCTCTCGCCTACGTTGTTCAGAGCACTGCTGCAGATGGAATGTTAACTGTCAGCGTTTTTCGAGAACCTCGATAGGACGAGGTACAAAGTAAATGTTCATCTAACTGTACAAAAAATATGCACACACACGTTGTATTCTACAGCCTCTTTGACCGGATTAGGGAGATAGAATACATTCGCAGAGGTTACGGATAGAAATTACTAATATCGTTGATATCGCAGGTTATCGGAAGTTGATACTAGCTTATGCTGCCTATTGTTAATTAGTCAGTGTACCTCAGCCGACAGTGCACTAAGACGTATTCTTTACAGATACCTGCTAAGATAAGTAGCTCAATCGGTTGAGGCATTGCCATTTTATCTCAACTTGGCAAGTTCGATCCTAGCTCAGTCCGAAAGTATTTTAAATACGCCAGCATCGTGTTAGTAGCATGTAAAAGAACACTTTCAGGACTAAATTCTGGCACTTCGCCGCCTCTGCAGGGGTTGCTTGGTAGATCACGGGTTGGATTCTCGGTAAAGACAGGGATTTTTACTTAAGAGCTGCTTCATGCAAACTTGGCAAGTTCGATCCTAGCTCAGTTCGATAGTATTTTAAAAACGTCAGCTTCGTGTTAGTAGCAGGTAAAAGAATACTTGCAGGACTAAATGTCGGCACTTTAGCGTCTCTGCAGCAGTTGCTCGGTAGAGCCTGGGTAAGATTTGTAGTAAGGATAGTAAGGACTGAGATTTTTACCCAAGCATGCTAAGCAGCGGTACACAGAAACCCGCGCTCGATTTCCCGGTAAGGAAAGGGACATTTACGTCAGAGTTCTACAAGATGGTGTGTTCGAATCCTACAATTTTACACTAGGTAAATACTGCGGGTTGTAATCGTTTGCTAGAACAGCACAATTCTTATTTTTGCAATTAGATAGGGCTTTCGTCCGAATTTAGACTCAGGTCGGGTTCCTCGTATTCACTAACCCATGTTATAGCGTATAAATTCTAAATAAGTAGAGGTAATTTCGATTTGTACCTTAGCTATCTTAGAAGTAGTTCTTTTTTACCTAGGGGTAGTACCTAACTTAAGACCGCTTCCTTAACAAATTTAGAGGTAGCAGTGTTAGATTGCTACGAAAGCTGTTACTGTATGAGTTTGAAAAGAACAAGAGTTGACCATGAGAAGACAAATAGGACAAATTATGTAGTGAGTAAACTTTTGTTACGACTGTACGCAACGAAGCTGTGTGCGTGCTGATCTATACACTTTCTGCTGTCCGCATAGCAACAAGACAGAGCTTCAGAAGTACTCTCTCTCTCTATCTCTCTCTCTGTGTGTGTGTGTGTGTGTGTGTGTGTGTGTGTGTGTGTGTGTGTGTGTGTGTGTGTGTGTGTGTGTTGTTAAGACGCGCGGTATTAACCCAGAAGACCGACTACGTAGTACTAGTTTAGTGCATGAAGGTGCTGACCGTATCGATTCGTGTATATAAACGAATAAGCAATTCACCGTATTCTCTCACTTTGACAGAAGCTGTTTTCAACTAAGGTACGTATACGTGCTGTTTTAAAAAACATTCTATAAAAATTAGGCGTATATATATTCAAGATTTTTCTTTCTTTTTAGAAAATAATCATCATCATCATCGTCGTGATTAATATCTACCGTCTACATTATCCCAGTGCCATCTGCTAAAAAGTAAGTTTAATTTTTTTAGTATTATTATTATTTTTTAATTTTTGATTTTTTTGTGTATTTACAATTTTTTCTTTCTTTTTAGAAAATCATCATCGTCATTGGTATCTGTCGTCTACTTTATCCGAATGCCATGTGCTAAAAACGTAGGTTTATTGATCTGTCTCTGCCTTATACTTGGCTTTAACAGTATGAAAGTTACAAAGGTATAAGCGATGCTAGTGATATGTAGCCGGTCCCTGGTGTAAAACTGTTGCTCATAGGGCGGTTGGTGCAGGCATTTTCGTAGGCTTAGCAGACTACAACTTCTAGCTTTACCTAGTACGCCTCTTCAGTGATGCCTAGGCTATATATAACATGTCATAGCGGAGCTGTTGAGGATCCAACCAGCATTCAAGCTGATCACTAAACAGACATACATTAATATGCAGGCAGTGCCTGCTATAAATTGTGTAGAACTAATGCTTATAGGGTTGTTTGGTGCATGCATTTTAGTAGGCTTATCAGTAGCAACTTCTAGCTAGGTGAGGAAACTGCCTCACACCTCATTCACCTAGTACGTCTCTTTCGTGATGCTTAGGCTATCTATAACAGCTGATAGAGGAACTGTTGAGGATCCAAACAGCTTTCAAGCTGATTACTAAACAGTCATGCATTAATATGCAGCCAGTGCCTGGTATAAGTCGTGTAAAACTAATGCTTATAGGGTCTGTTAGTGCATGCATTTTAGTAGGCATAGCAGCAGCAACTTCCTATCTTGGTGAGGAAAACTATCTTACTCCTCATTTACCTAGTACGCCTCTTCAGTGATGCCTAGGCCATCTATAACAGCTAATGGCGGAGCTGTTGAGGATTCAACCAGCCTTCGAGCTGATTACTAAACAAACATATATTAATATTTGTTTTTTTTTGTTTGTTTTCTTAACAGAAGAGCAACAACTGTTTGTGACGAGGATTAACATCGTGATTGATATTTGTCGTTTACTTCATCCGAGTCGCAGTCTACGCACCAGCACACACAGCAAGGCATATCTACATTGAACGCGGACATCTTCTTAAAGGTATGTTCCTATCTTTTCATTAAACTAGTATGCATAAATTGTTTTTTATTCTAAAAATAGTATTTCGCAATTTTGTAGAACAAATTGAGAGGATTAACCAGCCAGGACATATTTCAGCTCCTACAAAGAGGCGGATCACCAGTCTTCCGCTAAATGAGCTATTTAAAGTGATTTCACTGCGGAAACTAAAAACAAAATTTGGTGAAGGAATTTTGTGCGTCTGTGAGGACTTCCAAGTATTTCTACCCAATAGATTTCGTGTGTTAACAGATTTAGAATTAGAACAACTAAATCAACGATCAGTTTCTATTATGTACCGTGGAATAGGGAACAAATCTTGTTTCATTAGATTCGTTGATGTGTAATTATGTCAACGAATAGGGAAACTATACATACATGTTTTTCATTGCGTATACTACTCACACTCCACACACAACACTAGCCTCCACCACAATAACACGCAGTTACCTACACATGGCAGATGCCGCCCACCCTCATCGGAGGGTCTGCCTTGCAAGGGCTGCATTCATCTAGAAATAGCCACACGAAATTATTAAAGTTATTATTATTATTATCGCATATACTAAGCTGTACTATAAGAAATTCATTGAATATTTTAGATCCAAATTCTTTCAGATGTTTTCGAAGAAAAGGTCACTTCCTTTGCTGACTATCCATACGGCGCTTAAACTAAACGCCAGCCTTGCTTGTTCCTTCATTATTTTCAAAGATAATCAGACAATTCATTAAATATTTTACATTTCTTCTAAGATGACGAAACTCTTATGTTCAGACAATATTTCGGAATGGTTTCGCAAACACATTGTTGATGAATTGCTCGCTAAATTTCAAAAGTTTGAATAGAGTGGGAGCAATAAGCACTCGAGAGTATTTAGCATCTTCAGATTAATGTGTGTAAATTCGATCCGTTAAATTCAGGTAGGTAATATATTGAACTTACTCAAGCTATTGTAAATAAGAGAGCAGTGATCTATATTCGGAATAACGAAGACTATTGCTTTTTATGGTGTATCGCAATGGCGTTAAAGCCAGCAACACGTCATCATTCAAACACTTCTTACTATAAAAATATGTTTATTCAGTTGCAACTGTCATTCAATTTTGAAGGTGTTACTTTTCCAATAGATTTAAAAAACAACTCTACGTTTGGGGAAAACAACCCCAATTTTTCCTTTCATGTGTACGGTGTCGATGGTGACAGTATTGTAGGACTACTTTGCACAGCTTCTTCTCCGAAACAACACCATCTTCATCTTCTGTATGTGTGCAACGAAAATGCAAGCCACTACTGTCTTATAACTAAACTTTCCCGTTTGTTAAGTACTCAACTTTTATCACACGGTAAAGAAGTTTACATGCGACAGATATTTATAATACTTTTCTGCAGAAAGCATGTTAGCTGCACACGTAAATGATTGTGCAGCACATCCAGCCATAAAACTTGTTCTGCCGACCAGAGAAAATGCGGAAATGAAGATTGCTACTGTTCATGCAGGTTTTGAATGTTTTTCTGTACCTTTTCTGCGTTGCCAACCAGACTTGAGCGAACCCTACACTGAATACGTGAAAAAGCACACTCCGTTTTCAGTAGCTTACAAATTAGTTTGTTCATACGGTGCATCTCTATCCTTCTTTAAGATGTATCGAGGAGAAAACTGTACTGCATGGCTATTAAAAGAATTAGAACAGTTAGCACAACGCGTTTATACTCTTATTTCGCAACCAGTGCCAATTGAAATGACGTCGGATGAGATTATTTTGCAAGATGAAACCGATCAATGTTATATCTGTAAAGAGCCAATTACTTTCCCAGAGATTAAGGTTAGAGATCACTGCGCAATCTTTTTTATCGTGTACCTAAATTTATTCCCTGCTTTTTCCATAACTTGTGAGGCTACGACAGCCACTTATTTTTTCGTGAGTTTGCACAATTAAATTGTACAAAGTTCACTGTGATTGCGCAAAATCATAAATGCTTTATTTCATTCAGTTTTTGTGTAGGCGATATTAGCATTCGCTTTTTAGGTTCCTATAAATTTATGAACTTTACACTTGATACACTTGTAAATGGACTTTCAAGTGACGACTTGAAATATATTCGAGAGTATTTTCCAGATTCTGAACAATTTAAACTTTGTAGAAGGAAAGGTATTCTGCCCTATGACTATATTCAGAACTTTCAAACACTAGAAGAAACAAAATTACCTCCTCAGACTGCATTTACAAGTGTGTTAAGTGAATGTGGTACACCGTCACTCAGCTCATCGTCATACGATGAGCATACGGTATCGATTTCAGAAAAGACTATTTGCATGCTTGCCAGGTGCAGTCAAAATTTCATCTACAAACATTAGGTGAATATGCAGACTTGTATTTGAAGGTAGATACACTTTTACTCTGTGATGTGTTTAACTATTTACGGATTAGACCCTTGCTATTACTACACAACACCCGGTCCTTCAAGGGATGCGATGCTAAACTGTACCCGTGTTCAACTTAATCTTCTTACGGATGTCGACATGATTTTGTTTTTTGAATGCGGCATTCGCGGCGGACTAGTTTCGTTTGTGATCAGGCATGCGCTCGCAAATAATCCCTACCTCGACAATTATAATTCAGAGAAAGAAGATTCTTATCTTATGTATTACGATGTCAGCAATCTGTGTGAGTGGGCCATGTCACAGCCATTACCGTGTAAAGATTGTGTATGGCTAACAGAAACTGAAATTCAACTTTTTGATGTTTTTGAAGCTGCTAAAGATCCTAATCGCGGCTACGTGATAGAGGCTTCTTTTGCATATCCTTCTCATCTGCATAATTCACATTCCGATCTTCCTTTTTGCGTTGAAAAATGATTCCACCTAATCATACATCAAAACGTAGTAAACTGCTTGCCACTCTTTTTCCGAAAAAGCGCTATGTTATCCACATACAATGTCTTTTTCAATGTCTCGAATACGGGCTACAGTTAGAGTGTATGGCTTAAACTGTACATGGATTTAAATACTGAACATCGTCAGCGTGCTACAACAACATTTCAGAGTACTTTTTCAAACTGATGAATAACTCGATCTCCGGAAAAAGCATGGAAAATGTACGCAAACATCGCGAAATTTATTTAATTAATCAATGGGATGGTCGGTATGGGGCACGCAAGTACATCTCAAAACCAAATTTCAAGGCCTATCATGTTATTGATTGTGACCTTATTTCTGATGAAATGAAAAATCTGAAATCGTCTATGCCAAGCCAATTTATTTGGGAATGGCTATACTGGATTTTTCAAAATTAAAAATGTATGATTTTCATTATGGATTTGCAAAGCAACTGTTTTTTTATCTTACACTTCTGTATATGGATAAGGATGGCTTCATTTATCATATTCGGAAGACAGACGTCAACGATGTAATGCGAAACCATTCTCAATACTTTGGCACTTCTTCCTTTTCACCTTGTAATCCATTTAATATTCCACCACAGAACAAGAAAGTGATAGGGCTTATGAAAAATGTATGCTTATGGCACTCAAAATTCACAATCTGTTAAAAAATCAAAAGGCGTACGTTCAAGCGTCGTCAGCCGTTTACACGTTCAACACTATCGCGATGTATTATCATCTAGAAATGCCGATTTCTGTACGCAAAAAATAATTCAATCACGCAAACATCATGTACACTATCGAGCAAAATAAATGCTCATTGCATCCTTTCTATGATAAAAGTGTATGGGATAGTGATTCCCTTACAAGTGTTCCATGAGGGTAAAGCAACATGTAAAAATTACAAGATGCATAATTAACATATAAAATAACATTTCTGTACATACATTATCTGTGTGAAGGGGAAATTGCATTATCGTTTAAGAAGGGGGCTAAAACAGCAGCTTTATTTAAGATGGTAAGTATGTCAACAAAAGAAGGACCCCGAGTGTTCAGAAGAGCAGCTTGCTTTAAATCTATGTCAAAAAACAGCAGCTTGGTTTAAAACAGTATGTATGGCGAAAAACTATGTTCTCTAAGAAAATAGTATGTCGAGAAGGGCAGCTCGCTATACGATGGTAATTATGTGTCGACAAGGGCAGCTTGCTTTGTAACTAAGATGGTAGTAGGATGAGAAGAGCAGCTTGCTTGTTCGCAGAGTAGCTAAGTCCCGCTTTAGCCCCGGTAAGATGCCAGCACGTTGCTTCCTTGTTTAAAGATGGCAGCTGTCACCTTAACAGCTGACAAGAAAGCATGTGGAATTCAAATTGCCCGCTACCATGTGCATAAGGTAGCAGCTATGAAGTTTTAGTCCCGTCAAAATGTCAGCACGATGTTCTCTTGTTTAAAGATGGTAGCTGACAGCTGTCAAAAAACACGTGGAATTTCAAATTTTGCGTGTCCACGTGCATAAGGTGGCACCCATAAAGATTTAACCCCTTCAAGATGCCAGCACGATGCTCTCTTGTTTCAAGATGGCAGCTGACAGCTGTCAAAAAGCATGTGGAATTTCAAATTTCGCGCGCCCACGTGTATAAGGTGGCAGCCATGAAATTTTAGCCCCATAAAGATGTCGGCACGATGCTCTCCTGTTTAAAGATGGCAGCTGACAGCTGTCAAAAAGCATGTGGAATTTCAAATTTCCCGCCAATACGTGCATAAGGTAGCAGTTATGAGGTTTATTGCCGTAAAGATAGCACCACTGAGGTTAGCGATGCTGTATTGTTTAAAAATGGTAGCGATCACATTGACAGCTGTGAATAAAGCACGTCGAATTTCAAATTGCCCGTCACCACGTGCATAAGATAGTAATAACAACTGTCAAATAAGCACCTGGAATTTCAAATTTCGCGCGCCTACATGCATAAGGTGGTAGCTATAAGGTTTAGTGCTGTAAAGATGGCAGCACTGAGGTTAGCGATGCTTTCTTGTTCAAAGATGTCAGCTGTCACCTTGACAGCTGTCAAGAAAAGCACTTGGAATTTCAAATTGCCCGCCACCACGTACATAAGGTGCAGCCATGAGGCTTAATGCTGTAAAGATGGCAGCACTGAGGTTAGCGATGAGCTCTTGTTTAAATATGGCAGCTGACGGCTGTCAAAAAAGCACGTGGCTTTGTTTACAAACAAGAGCACGTTGCTTTGTTTTCAAACAAGGGTACGTGGACGTGATGTCACAGTCACGTGGTCATGACGTCACGGGATCAATGACCTCGGATGCTGACGCTGCAGAAAATATGCTGATGCTATGTTTTTTGAATCGGCCTAGCCCAACTACTGATGGCATCGCGAGAATCGTTATCTCCCTGCTATTCAAAATGGCGTCGGGAAGAGCATCTGGCCGTAAAACTGTGGTTAGGCCCCTCCAAGATAGCGACTGTAAGGATAGGTATGCTCTCTTGCGCGTATATGTAAGGTTAAGCCCCTCCCAGGTAGCGTCTGTGAGGTTAAGCATGCAGTCCTAGTCGGCATAGAAATAACCTTGCCGGAGGTCAATGAGGTGGAGGCCTCTTCCGAGAGCCGGATGTGTAGGTGGCCGCAAACTGTCCAAAAAAGCTACTGTCAGGGCTGCAATGAATAATACCCCCATTTTGTGGCGAAGATAGGAATTGTGCCGGCAGCCGAAGCTTGTCGCACTCCTCTTGTGCAATGATTACTGACTCTCAGATGAAATGAAATGATAGTGGAGAGTGTTGCTGAATGAAAGATGACAGGGAAAACCGGAGTACCAGGAGGGAAACCTGTCCCGCCTCTGCTTTGTCGAGCACAAATCTCACATGGAGCGACCGGGATTTGAACCACGGAATCCAGCGGTGAGAGGCCGCCGCGCTGCCATCTGAGCCACGGAGGCAGGTATAAACATAAATTAACCTTAAGTACATTATTTTGCACGAGTGCGTAAATTCTTCATGCAAATGTGCATTCCTATACTAAGGTACAATAAGGTTCATATCCTTTCACATAAACTACCTCTGTGGATCAGTGGCAGAGTTTCGGCCTCCGGATCTCAAAATAGCGGGTTCAAACTCAGCAGAGATAATCGGATTTTTGAAGGGCGGAAGAAAGTCCATACGACACTTTATGACGTTCGATGTCGGCATGTAAAAGATCTCTGGTGGCACATTTGGTGTTTACAGGATAAAATTAAATAAAAATCAGTAATTGACGTCCGTCTGCCTTCCAGTAAGCCTATAAAAAACGGAACGTCAAAATTGACGTGCAGATACCAGATAGCGTCAAATGAAATTGTCTGCACACGGTAGATGAGGTCATACCATTATTATTGTCCACCTCTGTGGTGTAGTGGTTAGTGTGATTAGCTACCACCCCCGGAGGCTCAGATTCGATTCCCGGCTCTCCTCGAAATTTGAAAAGTGGTACGAAGGCTGGAACGGGGTCCACTCAGCCTCGGGAGGTCACCTGATTAGAGGTGGGTTCGATACCCACCTCAGCCATCCTCGAAGTGGTTTTCCGTGGTTTCCCACTTCTACTCAAGGCAAATGCCGGGATGGCACCTAACTTAAGGCCACGGCCGCTTCCTTCCCTCTTCCTTGTCTATCCCTTCCAATCTTTTCATCCCCCCACAAGGCCCCTGTTCAGCATAGCAGGTGAGGCCGCCTGGGCGTGGTACTGATCATGCTCCCCAGTTGTAACTCCCGATCCAATGTCTCACGCTCCAGGACACTGCCCTTGAGGCGGTAGAGGTGGGATCCCTCGCTGAGTCCGAGGTAGAAACCGACCCTGGAGGGTAAACAGATAAAGGAGGAGAAGAAGAAAAAATTATTACTTGTTACGTGCTTACTATCTAGGGATATTGATGTTTTCATTTGTATTATAATCATTACATAATCAACACATATGTTTTCTTAATTTGCGTGATCCACTCATTTAAGCGCTGCTTGCGACCAGATGACAGCAGTTTGCGATCTAGACAGAATTAGAAAATTGCGCTGTCAGGGAACAAGTGGAGTATGGCAGTGGTGTTGAGGGCTACGTATGGATAAGAAGAGCTATCGACCGGTTTCCTTTGGGAGCTAATACTATTCTCATTAGAACGCGCCACCTGAGGAGCCGTAATCCGGCCACTGTGTAAGCAACCCTCCACTTAGCCGGGTAATTAAATGGGGATGGATTCACAGTGTGGTGGACAAAAGGACCCTATTCCTACCTTTTGTAATTGCAGAGGTGCATGATCCTTCACACCTGACGCTCCTCATGCGATATGACTCATTTACATCTTGTTTACTGTTTCTATTGCAATTTTTCATGCTGATATCAAATCTGAAAACCGTTCTGCTCTATCACTGATTTTGAAGATGCTGGCAATGTTTCATTTTTAATGGAACAGTGGTCATGAGAAATATTTCCAAATTTTTCGTTATTTTTCATGCAAATCCGAATATTTCAATTTGATCCTTCCTTATTGTCAATGACAGTGGGCATTATGGGGTTGCGTACATTCACCAGATCTGTTTTGCTACGTGTGCGGGTATGTGACAAACAATACGTGCCATGTGTTGTATTTGCACTGATCTTAGCTAAAGCCATATTCATTGGTACTCCGTCCGGCTCCATGGCTAAATGGTTAGCTTGGTGGCCTTTGGTCACAGGGGTCTCGGGTTCGATTCCCTGCCGGGTCGGACAGTTTAACATTAAATCGTTCATTTCCTTGGCTCGGAGACTGGGTGTTTGTGTTACCCCCAATATTCCTGCAACTCACACATGTAACATTAGCCCCCACCAGAATAACACGCCGTTACCTACACAAGACAGATACCGCCCACCCTCATCGGAGTGTCTGCCTTACAAGAACTGCACCCGGCTAGAAATAGCCACACGAAATTATTATTAATTTTATTATTAGTACTCCATGTAGTAACCAATGTTGTAGTGAAACATCTGTCTAATAGTTGGTTTGCTCGATACAATGTTAAACGTAAATGGTGGGTGACAGTGACAATTGGTTTGCATACTTTGAATCAACATGTTTCAGTTGTCTTGGATACCAAGATATCCACCAAAAGTCATTTTTGTTGATCAGTGTATTTAAACCATTCCTGGGCATTCTCTAAAACGACTGTAACTCCTAAATCATTCACGCAAATTGTATGCTGTGTGAGTTATGTTCATCTTGATAAGATTTTACTGAAGTGAAAAAAATAGTTCATTTTGATAAGGTTTACATGATAATAATAATTATGTTATTCGTTTTACGTCACAATAACTGCTTTTACCATTTTCGGAGACGCCAAGATGCCGGAATTCAGTCCCGCAGGAGTTCGTTTACATGCCAGTAAACCGACACGAGGCTAACATATTTGAGCACCTTCAAATACCACCGACTGAGCCAGCATCGAACCTGCCAAGCTGGGGTCAGGGGACCAGCGCCTTAACCGTTTGAGCCATTCTATTACGTGATTAATCTCAAAATCTCAAAATATGAGGAAACTATATCATAGTACGCGCTTTCTGAGAGTTTGTATTGCTCGACAATAATAATTCTTCAAATACTCAACGTTTTAGGCATCGGAGGCCATGAAATCTGGTAGATTTTCGCTTAAGTCGTACTGTCAAAATGAAAGCCAATTCGCCTCCTCGTGGGGACTAGAGCGAACTTGCTGCCTTCAGTCTCACCCTTGGCTTTCAGCAGCCAGTTCCTGACGTGCATGGTTTGAAATGACCATCGTAGGATTGGTTGGTGCGTGCATTTTGGTGGGCTACTTCTGTCTTGGTAAAGAAAGCAACGGGAAACTATTTGCCTCCTCGCTTCCTTAGTACACCTCCTCAGTGACGCCTAGGCTGATGCTGGAGCTATTGAGGACCCAACCAGCCTTTGGCCTGAGTATTCAACATGCATGAAGCGAAAGTATCCAAAATGTCAAAATAAAGCCAATCCGAAAAAAAAGTTTTTATTTTAGCTTCATTTCAGAAACACAAGGCAGATAACCTGGACAACTATGGTGTCTGCATTTGTCATTAATTGAGACTAGTTCTCTTCTGTGGTGCATGAGTACCATCCTGAGACCGCGGGTGGTAGCCGTATGTTTGACGTTCATGTTAAGTATATCAGTTACTAGATGTTGTTCTTTATCTCGTAATCTTATGATTGCATTTATTGAATAGAAACATTTTGGAACAAAGTGAAGTTTTACATTCGGTCACAGCCATGTGGTCGTACCTTCTCTCTACTCGCTGAACGTGCTGTTGTTGCGCCACAATTGCACAGAGTATGTTCTCGTTTTATTTGAGCTTGCCTTTTTCGTTTTATACGATTTATTTTTGCTTATACACTTACACAGTAATTTACAATAAATACATAAACACTTAACAAGGGACATGATGTATTGAAAAAGAAACGTGATATCGTTATCTATCAATCATTAGCATTTTTCTTGCACCTCCGTGTCCTTTCCTTATCTCTTACACGTATACACTTACATCTAAATACATTACTCAACATAATACATGCTATTCACTAAGGAACACAGTCCATGCGATGCTACTTGTCGTTAGCCTCGATCTTCACTGTAACACTGCGCGTCGCTTGATACTCGTACCGCTTTCCAGCACCGTTGTGACATGGAGTTAACACACACGAGATATCGTTGTAAAGTCTAGACACGGCTGAGATAACAAACCGGAAAGTATCACAGTATACTTTGGAGTTCTTTTATGAGTAGACTGGCGGCGGGACTACCACATCTTGCTATTTTCTGTTTACATTCCTGTAGGTAGCTTCTGAAGGAAGTCAGGGATACCTTGTCGTTGGTTTGAGTGTAAAACAGATACCCCATACTAAGCTAAGTCAGAGCATGTCTATGATCACGTCTGCTAATGTCCAAAGTCAATACTGAACGATACACGTCGTTCGGGTTTCTAGATCCCGTCAATCCGTTGAACGCTCCTCTGAGCCAATGCCAAATGTCCTTGACGGCTTCACAACTAGTCAGTCTATGAAACTGCATTTTTCGGAGACTGCTATGAGGCCTAATCCCTCTTGGTCAATTGGTTTCCTCAGTTGTGGCCTGTCTATACGAAAAGGATATCCTCTCCATAAGTAATATCCGACACCAAGTTCTACCCGTTGGGCAATTTTTTCTGCCATCGGTATAATTTGTGCAGTGTACCATAGTTTTGACAGGGCAAACAGGCTGATATGCCATACCTTTTGTATTATGTTGAGGTTCCTGCTGAGGTGCATCGATAGGGTCGAGCGCACCTTTTGTGTAATATTGTTCCAGTTTAAATCGACTATTTCGTCAATGTTTGTTGTAAAGATGATCCCTATGATTTTAACACGCTCTTTGGTTGGTACGTCGGCTAACATTGCTGCCTTCTGCCATCTACCAAGAGGAAGAATTCCGATTTCTGATAACTTACAAGGGCGTTGGAGCCATTTCGTATGTAGATGTTGTTCCTGTTAGCTGCTGAGCGACTTCATGGGTCCCAAGATGGATAATTACGTCATCTTCGTTAGCTCTAATAGTAAACATATTATGTGGATTTGGTATTGAGTTAAGGACGTGATGAACAACACATACGAATGGTTCTATGCTCAAGGAATATAAGATCATAGACAAGGGGCATCATTGTCGTACTGACGTTTGAATAGGAATCGAACGACAAAAGAAACCATTAAGTAGAATTCTAGAGTGGGCAGATTGATAAACATTATGTACAATGTTACGGAGAGAGTCGGAGAAACACATATGTCTCATGAGTCCCAGCAAATATCCGTGCTGAACTCGATCCAACGCTTTCTGGAAGTCCATACCTGTATTCCTTGCATAAAGTAGCACCGTATTCTTAATGTCTTGACGATTGTGTGTTGTTTTTCTAGTTTGAATACCACACGTTTGAAACTGTTTGATGACTCATCCCATGAAAGGCATTATACGACATGCAAGAATGTTCATAAATAACTTATAATCAGTGTTGAGCAATGTTATTGGACGGAAGTCTGATATTGTTTTGGGCATTTTGACCTTGGGTATGAGTATTATTATAATATCACTGAACCCGGTACAATCAGGCAGTGCTTCGATAAGCACAGTCATTAACTCCACAAAGGTATTTTTGATGATAGGCCAGTATGTTTTTTCGCTCAATTGCTGTCATGTTGATTTGTCTAGTTATCGATGCCAATTTGTAGAAGCACCTTGTCTGGAATTTGTAACAAAGTCACTGTTTGCAAAATTCCGAACACGACCAATACAACGGGACCCGTAACGTCCGCACCACACTACTACTAGCACGTCCGACGCCTTAGCTGCTTTAGAGTGTTGACTTCATTAACGTGGATCTGACGTTCTACACTTTATGTGCGGTACGCTTCAGATTCGAGTGAGTAACATGTAATATGAGGTAAATCAAAAAAAGCATACCTAAAATATTTTTTTTAAAAGGAGCTCTTGGAAAATGCAATGATAGTAGAACAGTGATAGTGGCGAACACCGGGTTTGCCCTATTATGCTCAGGTGCAGGATATTGCAGTCCTGTATGAATCAACAGCGCACACGCAGGAAATGCTGATGTCCAGCTGAATGATTCTTCGAGGACAGTATGAGGCACTCAAAGTTAAGCCGCTAAAATGGTTGCCAGTATTAACAAACGTCTATCCTCTTTACCTCCGAACTCTAACTGCACTGAAGAAGGAATGGTTAAAATGCACTGTACAGGTGTATGCATAAGTTTTTACCGGTGTTTGTGGTAAAGAAAACACGTAGTTTTCATGGGATTTTCATTTTTTTGTTCATTCTAAATATTGGCCATCGGCTTCTAGACACTTCACCCACATTTCACACAAGTTACGAATACCATATCAGAAAAACTGCTTGTCTTTTGCGGCAAACCATTCATTGAGCCATTTTTCAATTTCCTCGAAATTGCTAAAGTGGTGCTCTGCGAGCGCGTGCTCCGTTCATGCGCCAGGTCGGGGCAGTATGGCGGGTTGGGAAGGATGTCGTATCCAAGCGATTTCAAGGTGTTTTTCACTGGTTTCGCTGTGCGATACGATGCATTGTCGTGTAACAAAAGCACTTTGCCATGTCTTTTGGACCATTCCGGTCGTCTTTCCATCAATGCGTGATATAAAATTAATCATTTTTAGCGATAGCGCTGAGTTTGAGTTGGGTCATCATTCAGTAACGCCTGCAATTGCTCGTCTTGTGTTCTACCAGAGCGTGCACTGTCTTTCACATTGAAGTCACCTCGTTTAAATTGTCGAAACCAGGTCTCACATCTTCTAGTTGATAGAGCGTGTTCACCATATGTTTCTACCAGCAAACGATGACTTTCCACAGCCTTTTACTTTTGACTAAATAAGAAAAGCAATGCGTGCCGCAAATGTTCTTTTTCAGGCACAAACGTCGACATGATCACTGAACGATACAACACAGACGCTAGTGTTTGGCGGACTTGTGTTGGTAGGTTAATGTCAGACGAACAAACTGACGTTTGTGACAAATCCATACCATGCTTACTGTTCGCTGGCGCCATCTCTTGGTGAAACCGGAAGAGATTTATGCGTACACTTCGTAAACAAACTCTTACAGATTAATCAAGACTGCAATCCACAGAAACAATTGATATTAACATTTCGACATCCCTCCTGGTAACTACACACTGGTTGAATCCCAGTGGGACGAGTTAGCTGCATCAAATTCCTGACCAGGTAGGGTTGACCCCCGTACCTTGTAGCAACCCTTTCGGGTTCAACATGCCAAGGAAGATCAGAGTTTTGCTGAAAAGACTGTGAACTGGTCTTAAAAGATGCAACTTCTGGCTCCACAAGTGGAGAAAATTTTCCAGCCCTCAGTGCGACTATGGTAATGCGGCGCAGAGAGTCACCAAGTTCCAGTGGCATGTCCGGTTCGGAACTTCCAAGAGCTTGATGCAACAAGCGAAGAGGCATTAAACTGTGACTGAATTATCCTTATGTCCGAATGTCTTTCTTTGCATTTAGTGTAGAATCCTGTATTCCCCATATGCCATACGAAATATACAGTCATGGAACCTGGAATTCCAAACTAGCCCAATTAGTGGCTGCAACATGTATATCCATTCCATCAGTGTTATATTGTACAACAGTTCGACGATTTTTTCAATGGTTATCGAGAGCCTACCGTCAACATTCCAATGTGTATGATTTAGAGTTGACATTGTACACACAGAAAAAATGTATTTACTGAACCCATATAAACGTGTTCTGAACTTTGATAAGCGTTGAATGAGTAGTAAGGATAATAAATATTATGTACGTAAAAGCGTTACATATTTGTTGACATGAAATCTGTAGATCAATCGTTTTGTATGATAGAGAGTGAAATTTCAAATACCTTATAGGTGGCAGATGGGATGTGAATGTCCTTAGTTTATGTTTATATGACGCTAAATTATATCTAAATTGGAACAATCACACAAAAGCGAAATAATGGGGAAAATGAACAATAGGCTAACAATTTTATGTTAGTGGCTGGCAGCAGTTAAATAAGTAGATTTGACAGAATTTAACAGAAGCATTCACTGCTCATTCGAGGGAGCTGTCCAATTTTGATCGCATTCAATTTGATGACTACAGGGGCCGTTCAAATGAAATACAGTATTGACGCTGTATGTGTTTGACAAGGTGTTGTGTATCAGAACGACAGTATACTGATGACAGTTCGCGACACCTCCACCACCCAGACACCGGTCTCAACGCTCTCTTTCCAGCTTTGTCTATGTTCACATTGAATCACCCTTACTCAGTTAGTGAAGACGACAAAGTTTCTTGAATGTAATGATCACTTTGACTAAGTTTGGTGTGTACAGTGAGTGAAGGTGTCTCAGTTTCTAGAATGCAGTGATCACTTTGACTAAGTTTGGTGTGTACAGTGAGTGAAGGTGTCTCAGTTTCTAGAATGCAGTGACCACTTTGACTAAGTCTGGTGTGTACATTGAGTGATGGTGTCTCAGTTTCTAGAATGCAGTGACCACTTTGACTAAGTCTGGTGTGTACAGTGAGCGAAGGTGTCTCAGTTTCTAGAATGTAGTGACCACTTTGACTAAGTCTGGTGTGTACAGTGAGTGAAGGTGTCTCGGTTTCTAGAATGCAGTGACCACTTTGACTAAGTTTGGTGTGTACAGTGAGTGAAGGTGTCTCAGTTTCTAGAATGCAGTGACCACTTTGACTAAGTCTGGTGTGTACAGTGAGTGAAGGTGTCTCAGTTTCTAGAATGCAGTGACCACTTTGACTAAGTTTGGTGTGTACATTGAGTGATGGTGTCTCAGTTTCTAGAATGCAGTGACCACTTTGACTAAGTCTGGTGTGTACAGTGAGTGAAGGTGTCACAGTTTCCATAATGTAGTGACCACTTTGACTAAGTCTGGTGTGTACAGTGAGTGAAGGTGTCTCAGTTTCTAGAATGCAGTGACCACTTTGACTAAGTTTGGTGTGTACGTGGACTGCGCCGCATGCGGGAAGATTCCAATCACTAACTGTTACCCCTTCCGGTAACAAACCGGCTGCCAAATCAAATAGATTGGATTCGCTTTCAACTCGCGAAAAAAGAAAGAAAGGAGAGAGACTTGGCAATCTCCCGCCCCTAACCTTAGCGTGCACTCCCGCCGCCTGTACGCTGGAGCTCGTTTACCCAATCCTGCCAGTTACATATGGTCAGCGAAGAACTCCCATTTCTCACCGCCTCTGACACAATCACAAAGGAAGTGAGGGTTTCAGATTAAATGAAGTTTATTAAGTGTCCTCTACGTAAACCACGCAAAAAAGGGCCTTAAATACTGAGAAAGGAAATGATCAGTGGTAACTCTGCTCCCCCAAATCTTCTGAGACATATTCGTAAGTATTTTATCTTAGAACTTGGAAGATAAAGACAAGATTTGTAGAAAATGGGCCCTTAAGTAACTTTTAAAACTTAGACCAGTCTCTGTCATCGTAGTGCATCATAGCGTCCAAAGTCCTTTCGGTGTTGAGAAACTAAGTGAGAGCAGAACTGCGCTAGAAAATTAATATTGACGTGGCGCAGTGTTTTGGCCATTCCTTCACCGTGTACGTTCACTCAGGACAGCTACATTACACACTAAGACATGCCGAAAAGAAACTTGCAGACTTTCATTCAGTGCAGTAAATTATTATAAAGTCTACAGCAACTAGGAACAATCGTGAAATAAATATTGTTTACAGTTCCATGTGCGTGTGTCTTGAGACGCGTGAGGTTTCTAAAGTTAACACCGAAAACTGATGGGGTTACTTTTCGTCAAGTTGAGGTGACGTTGTGAGTGACATGGTCATAGGCTACAAGCAGGTTGCACCTTTCACCTTTCCTCGCCATGTTAATGTAAATTTAAACCTAGCCTGGAAGTTTGTACTGTGTTACAGTGTCACCCAGCATGTCATGAAGTAACAAGTCATCATTTTCGTTTCGGAAGTGAGACACCTCGAGCACTGCACACAGACCAACCCAGACGAAGTAACTTATCTTTCTTTATTGGTTTGCTTATTTAATATTGGACTGATACTAAAAGCATGCAGCCCATTAAGTTCATTACTGCCCAGCTGGATGGCTGTCGCATGGTCAGCGTGATTCATTTTTCAGCTTTATCCTCTAGCTTTCTTGACCAAATTAGTAATACGCTCATAGGCATATCTCGGATTTTTAAGACGTGTTCCATTTGAATAATATCATGGAAGGCATGTGGAGTGTCAGATAATGCCACCTATGTCTGTAATACTTCTAGACTTAGCAGTGGCCTAACCGAGGTACTTTACACGGAAACACGTGGGAAGAGGATTCGTTTCCTCGTCAGGAGGTTGGAGAAGCCTTTAGATCTACTCGATCTATCCTGTTAATAGTGAGGTGATTAAATAACCACCCCCACGATTTATTGCCGAGTTACGAATAAACCTTCCCCCATGGCCCTTCATGGCCTGGATGGAGACGACTTCTCCTTTTTTAGGAAGTAGGAAATTATGGCCTAGTTGAGAGCAATACAATATTACGAGAATCTTCGTAAGGTAAGGTAACAATACCTACATCGGAGAAATGTCAATTAACATGTAGATATACACAGTAGTAGGCCACTGATACGTAATATTAGTTAACGTAGTCACGATTCTTGTTTAAGCACTTATTCCAGTGATACATCAAGACAGGGGCGTAAGCACTAATTATTTTGGGGGCGGGGATATTAAATATCAAAATTCAAGGACTTCTATAACGTAACATTGGGTGCATATTGTGGAATTATAAACACTAAATTAAACTTTCAAAAATAACACGATTATTTAAGACACGTTTGAATTCATGTTGATTACTATAGCAGACATCTCCAGCTCATGGATTGTAGTTTTTACGGTCACATGTACTTTTGTGTATGTATACGAAAGAGCTAACACATTCAATCCTTTCTTGTGCAGTCATATTCTGCAAATAACCTTTTAAATATTTTAGGGATGAGAAAGAGGGTTCTGGTGTAGCAGTGGTTCCTGGTAAAACAGCAAACAGTTTCAGTACTCGATGTATCACTGTTGAAGTCCATTGGTTCAGGATGATTGCTTTTAGAGTAAAAACGTATCTTTATTAATGGAAGCATCAAATTAAAGCAAAACAATGAGCCACTTAAAATCTTCAGTTCTATGGTTAGCATCACAAGTTATCACCTCCTCTGCGTACGCTCCTGCATCAAGACATGGATGGCGGTTAGCATGCCACTCACCACCCAGCTCCGAAGAGTAGGCTACGAAGTGGCGGGGGGAAGAGATTTCGGAACAACAGGTAAATATTTCTACGTAGAGCAGCTGAGGATTTCCTAACTTGTACATCTCTAGCAAGAGGCTGAGCGGTCTGGGTCAGGTACCTATCAACTTGCATTCGAGAGACAGTGGGTTCGAACCCAACTGTCGGCGGCCTTGAAGATGATTTTCACACCATGCGAATCCTGTGGCTGTATCTTTATTAAGGCCATGTTTGATTCCTTCCCACTCCTAGACCTTTAATGTCCCTTTCCTGTGCAGTCCTATCGGTGACGGTGCGACGTAAAGCAAATCGAAACATAAATTGTCCATTTTTTTGATCTTCAATTCTTCATATTAAGGAGCATTTGATCCTGCAGAGTTGAGCCACTTGCGGAGAACATGATGATAAAGTGTTGTGAGGTGTGTATAGTTTTCAGCTATCTGTTGTTGCACAGCAGAACTTACGACTGTCTAAGAAAAATTGCCCGGAATGGTTTCCGATAATGGGCAATGGTGAGGTTAGTGCCTATATGTCACCTGTGCTTCATGGAGAATGAGCGAACCCAGGCATAACTAGCCTTAGTATTGAATACGAGGCTCATCACTCGCCCATTTATGTAACTTTAAAGCTGCCTGTCGAAGAAACGGATTATAACATGTACATAACACTAAACAGTTAGGACTGTTATTACTGTTAAAGTATATTAAGGTTACTTATATCATTTGTAATAATAATAATAATAATAATAATAATAATAATAATAATAATAATAATATCATCAGATCATAATATGAAGGTAAATTTGGAATTCAAAAGGAAAAATTGGGACAAATGTTCATTTATAGAAAGAGGAATTATGGAATGGAATAATTCATCGAGGGAAATGTACGATGCATTTCCAACTTCATTGAAATTATTTATAAAACGACCCTGCCCTCTACTACTGAATATTGCAGAACCCCTGAAGTGCCAACTAGACGGCATGCCTACCAAATTCAACATTCCGAATGTGCTGCTGTCTAGCAACGGAAGGTGATACTTGATATCTACTAGACGGTTCTTCTGTCTGACTAACGCCGAATTTAATTTTGTAGGGGATACGCTAAGTATGGAAGCAGACATGTCTAATATGTTAACAACAGCGGCAATGAACAAGTGGAGTGTATACGGTACGGGAAGATTTATTGAAGTACTAGCGAATGTACCCGTGCTTCGCTACGGTATTCTACATTGTATTCGAATATCGAAGTAAATAGTGTGCATGCAGTCAATAAGATTGTTTTAAAATTGCATGTCTCTTAGCGTTATCCGAGGAAGAGCATGGGGAGGTCCCCGTACGTTGTTTCCAATGTAAAGTGTTTGTTATGGATTTGTGATATAACGGCAGGCTCACTGGCCTACTGCCATTCACAATCGAGTTGGGAAGTTTACATTATAATTTCAGGCCCCATTGCCTACTATGAGGACAGAATCGATTTAGAGTTTTCGTTAAAATGGCAGCCCCCCTTTCCTACTTCCAGACAGATTACAGCTTTTATTATAATGGCAGGCAATTATCCTACTATCACTCGAAATTGAGTATTGCAGTTATCATTATAATGCCAGGCCCATTTTCCTACTTTCAGCCAGCTTACTGCCAGTCACACCAAGTTGGTGAGTTTCCATCAAAATAGCAGGCCACTATGCCTAATGCCAGTCACATTTTAGATGAGGACATTTCTTTATAATGGCGGGCACCCTTGCCTACTGCCAAACACAATCGGGTAGGGGAGTTTTAAACAAAACTGCATGCTCACTTGCCTTCTGCAAGTCAAATCGAGAAGTGAACTATTCATTACAATTGTAGACCTTCCTTACTAATGACAGTTACACAGGAGTTGGAGAAGGAACCCTTTCATACTGCCAGTCAAAGTCGGTGTGGGGAGTACTGATTACAATAGCAGACCCACCCTTTCTCGATCGCTAAAAATCGACATCAGTGAATATATATAGATCGACATACGAAAGTATATGCGTGTTTACAATATTGAAGACCTTCATTTACAGATTAACTGCTGCTAAACGTACGTCATATCGACAAAGGATTATACCATAAGACACGCCGGATTTAGTGGCCTAAATGGCTGGTCCTATGATATGTAATCTATTCTTGGGTCAGATTGAGTTAGAAACGTGGAACAGGGTAACGTTCTTGTAAGATTATCTCACATTACATTAATTTTCGAATAATTATGTGACGGCTACATACATAGCATTTGGCTCATATATGGCTACTGGGTGGGCCAATTTTCGTGAAGAGTTTGATGATTCTGTATTTCATAGAAGTAATCGAAGGTATGAATTATGCATGTGAAAATTCCAAATTGACTTAACATCCATTAATAGAGAAAAATCAAACGTAAAAGTGATACAGATACGGCAAAAAGTCATAAGACCAAGGTTGTAGATCATTCCAAATTGAACGGAGATTGTGCAATCTGTTATGTGATAGGAATTTCCGAAGGTCTGCACCATCATAAAAATTGCCTGCATATTTCGATATTCTTCGGGGATAAAAAGTGACAAATGTAATGATCTTGGATGTTTTCCGTTCGTTACAGGATAAAACGTATAATTTTGGCAGTTTCAATTATCTTCTTTTTCTTCTGGCAGATTATGCCGCAATCTGGATTTTGGGCGAGGCGGGTAAAAATTAGGGCTTTCAGGAAACTAAACCAAAAATTATGCAGATGGTCATTATTACCCCTTAAACGGAAAGCTGTACGAAAATTTCGCCAAAATAGTCAGTGTAGAGGCACACAGTCGTTACGATTTGATTTATGTAGATAAGGAATCTGCTCCATGTAAAACACCTTTTTGGCTATGTCCGCTGGACTTAACCTGCAAAACTGACCATTCATGATATCTCCCTTATTAATCCTCCTGACGAAAAAATGCACATGAAAAAAAGGTTTAGAGGTGGAATTCCATCACGTTTGGTCGATTTCCAGTTAGGTTGGTCTTGTTCTGTATATATTGTGGAAGACTAAAATCACCATTTCGGTTCCCTATAAACCGCCAGTCCATTCCGGAACATGAAATGTTATTTACGTTTAAAACCTACCTTTGGACAGGTGGATGCTAAATATGAATTTTGGTTCGAATATCTTCAGTAGTTTTCAAGTTGTAAGGAATACGCTTTACACGCACCCGCTCGTGAGTTAAGTCCGATGGGACTTGTACAAAAAAACGGTCCGTTAATGATATCTCCCTTATTAATCCTCGTATCGAAATGATGCACATGAGAAAAAAGGTTTAGAAATTAATTTCTACCGAGGCAGGTAGATTTAAATTAACGTTGGTTGTGTATATTTTGTGGAAGTGCAAAATCACTGTTTCGGTTTCGTATAAACCCCCAGTCAGTTCAGGAATTTAGAAACAATATTTGCCCTAAAACCTATCAAGGACAGGTGTATTCTAAATATGAGTATTGGTGGAAATACATCCAGTAGTTTGTAGCACTCGCGTACATACGGCGTAATTAAGGAAGAAATAATACAGTTAAGAAAGTTGAAAGTAATAGAAAATGGATTATAATTGAGGGCAGCCGGAAAACGACAAATATGTAAATGCCAAGTTAATGTATTGGAAAATCAAATGCCCCTCAATAATTTATGCTAGTGTGAGTTATGGATATAATAAAGCGGTAACAGAGGAGAAATTTAGGTCCATTGATTCCTAGGTAAACAAATAATAGGAAGATGACTAATGGTGTTATTACTTAATCTATTCGAAGGCGGTTATAACATCCAACGATATTCCGCAAATATCCCGCAGATAGGCCGATTGACGCCTCTCTTGCCTTCTACCCAAGGAACAACCACGAATTTAAAAGCATGATGAGGAAATTGGCAATACGTTACTTCCCTGCTGACATGCAGTCAGAGACGTTGCCATGGTAACCTGTAGGTTCGTTGTCGGTCTGTCGGTCACTCAATGCAGAGCATGGTACCAGCAGAAAATTGTAAATTTCTCCGTCATGTAAAGAGTAAGGTAAATTATGAACATAACGAAAGTTGTTTATAATTAAGAGACGTTTCACGTACGGTAAACGAAGTTTACAGAAAATCAATAGTATAAGAGAAAATGGAGGAAAACCATTCTGGTTTTCTTATAAACCCCCGTCTATTCAAAGATTTTAAAATGATATGCATATTGAAACCTTCCCCGGGGTGAGTATACTCTAAATATGAAGTTTAGTTGAGATCTATCGAGCCGTTTCGACGTGATGGTGGAAAAACCATTCTGCTTTTCGTATAAACCCCCGTCTATTCAAAGATTTTAAAATGATATGCATATCGAAACCGTCCCCGGGATGAGTATACTCTAAATATGAAATTTGGTTGAGATGTATCCAGCCGTTTCGACGTGATGGTGGAAAAACCATTCTGGTTTTCCTATAAACCCCCGTCTATTCAAAGATTCTAAAATGATATGCATATCGGAACCTCCCCCGGGAGGAGTATACTCTAAATATGAAGTTTGGTTGAGATCTATCCAGCCGTTTCGACGTGATGGTGGAAAAACCATTCTGTTTTTCCTATAAACCCCCGTGTATTCAAAGATTTTAAAATGATATGCATATCGAAACCTTCCCCGGGATGAGTATACTCTAAATTTGAAATTTGGTTGAGATCTATCCAGCCGTTTCGACGTGATGGTGGAAAAACCATTCTGGTTTTCCTATAAACCCCCGTGTATTCAAAGATTTTAAAATGATACACATATCGAAACCTTCCCCGGGAAGAGTATACTCTAAATATGAAGTTTGGTTGAGATCTATCCAGCCGTTTCGACGTGATGGTGGAAAAACCATACTGGTTTCCGTATAAACCCCCCGTGTATTCAAAGATTTTAAAATGATATGCAAATCGAAACCTTCCACGGGATGAGTATACTCTAAATATGAAATTTGGTTGAGATCTATCCAGCCGTTTCGACGTGATGGTGGAAAAACCATTCTGGTTTTCCTATAAACCCCCCGTGTATTCAAAGATTTTAAAATGATATGCATATCCAAACCTTCCCCGGGATGAGTATACTCTAAATATGAAATTTGGTTGAGATCTATCCAGCCGTTTCGACGTGATGGTGGAAAAACCATTCTGGTTTTCCTATAAACCTCCCGTGTATTCAAAGATTTTGAAATGATATGCATATCGAAACCTTCCCCGGGATGAGTATACTCTAAATATGAAGTTTGGTTGAGATCTATCCAGCCGTTTCGACGTGATGGTGGAAAAACCATTCTGGTTTTCCTATAAACCCCCCGTGTATTCAAAGATTTTAAAATGACATGCATATCGAAACCTTGCCCGGGATGAGTATACTGTATATATGAAATTTGGTTGAGATCTATCGAGCCGTTTCGATGTGATGGTGGAAAAACCATTCTGGTTTTCCGATAAACCCCCCGTGTATTCAAAGATTTTAAAATGATATGCATATCGAAACCTTCCCCGGGAGGAGTATACTCTAAATATGATATTTGGTTGAGATCTATCCAGCCGTTTCGACGTGGTGGTGGAAAAATCATTTTGGTTTTCCTGTAAACCCAACGTGTTTTCAAAGAGTTTAAAATGATATGCACATCAAAACCTACCCCGGGAGGAGTATACTCTAAATATGAAGTTTGGTTGAGATCTATCCAGCCGTTTCGACGTGATGGTGGAAAAACCATTGTGGTTTTCCGATAAACCCCCCGTGTATTCAAAGATTTTAAAATGATATGCATATCGAAACCTTCCCCGGGAGGAGTATACTCTAAATATGATATTTGGTTGAGATCTATCCAGCCGTTTCGACGTGATGGTGGAAAAACCATTCTGGTTTTCCTATAAACCCCCCGTGTATTCAAAGATTTTAAAATGACATGCATATCGAAACCTTGCCCGGGATGAGTATACTGTATATATGAAATTTGGTTGAGATCTATCGAGCCGTTTCGATGTGATGGTGGAAAAACCATTCTGGTTTTCCGATAAACCCCCCTCTATTCAAAGATTTTAAAATGATATGCATATCGAAACTTTCCCCGGGATGAGTATACTCTAAATATGAAATTTGGTTGAGATCTATCCAGCCGTTTCGACGTGATGGTGGGAAAATCATTCTGGTTTTCCTATAAACCCCCCGTGTATTCAAAGATTTTAAAATGATATGCATATCGAAACCTTCCCCGGGAGGGGTATACTCTAAATACGGAGTTTGGTTGAGATCTATCCAGCCGATTCGACGTGATGGTGGAAAAACCATTCTGGTTTTCCTATAAACCCCCCGTGTATTCAAAGATTTTAAAATGATATGCATATCGAAACCTTCCCCGGGAGGAGTATACTCTAAATATGAAGTTTGGTTGAGATCTATCCAGCCGTTTCGACGTGATGGTGGAAAAACCATTCTGGTTTTCCTATAAACCCCCCGTGTATTCAAAGATTTTAAAATGATATGCATATCGAAACCTTCCCCGGGAGGAGTATACTCTAAATATGAAGTTTGGTTGAGATCTATCCAGCCGTTTCGACGTGATGGTGGAACAGACAAACAGACAAACAGACAAACAGATACAATTTTATTTATATAGATTCAGTCAGCAGTTACAGTTGGTTACAAGAATAAAGTCAAGGTAGAGAAGGTCACTAATACTAACGAAGTATTGAAATTTAACTACGATAACAAAGATATTTACAGTAAGATACAAAATCTGAAGACTAGAAAAGCAGCTGGAATTGATCAAATTCCTGGGGATATAGGCCTACTAAAGATAATGGGTTGGGATATAGTACCATACCTGAAGTACTTATTTGACTACTATTTCAATAATGCTGGGGCTGTACCTTAATTAAGGCCACGGCCGCTTCCTTCCAACTCCTAAGCCTTTCCTATCCCATCGTCGCCATAAGACCTATCTGTGTCGGTGCGACGTAAAGCCCCTAGCAAAACAAAAACTATTTCAATGAAGAAGTTACACCAAATGAACGGAGAGTTCTATAGTAGCTCCCCTGTATAAAGAAAATGTTGATAGACATGAATCTGAAAATTACAGTTTGAAATTCATTGCATGTAAGCTTTGGGAAAGCACTCTTTCTGATTATATTACACACTAGCAATTACTAGCGGTTTCGGTCGCGTGGATTTCGTAATTTGATCAAAGTAATATTTCCTCGGCATTGTACTAAGCCATTATCTGAAAGTTCCTAAAGTATAAAAACTCACCCAAAAATTGAGTTTCCCTACAATTTTTTTGTAAACCATGTTTGTGGTATTACCTTTTGCGGCTAAGACGACCATGCGACATAGATGTGTACATGTGAGAAACAGTCTTCTGTTGCGTCGAAAAAAATACATACCGGTATATGTTTCTTCATTTTCTAAGGAGATTCCAAATACCTATTCCCACATCTGTAACAACTTCAGTTTTTGAGATATACCTAAGTACATAAGTATCCTCATAAAAAGAATTAAACCCCTTGATCAGTTCTTTTCCCAGCCCCACCCCCATTTAAGTGTATTTTCCGAAAACAAAAATACATGGTTCTTTATTTTTAAAGACGTCTCCAAATACCAATTTTCACGCCTGTGACAACTCCAGCTTTAAGATATAAGTATCCCCATTAAAAATAATTCAACTATTTTTCATTTCCTTTCACCTCCCGTTAAGTGCCTTCTCCGAAAGCAAAAAGGTGCATATTCCTGTATTTTTGAAGGACTTTCCAAATACCAAGTTTCTTGTCTCTAACATGTTAAGTTTTTGACATATATTCCGGAAACAAAAAAATACGTGCTTCATTATTTTTAAGGGAGATTCCAAATACCAGTTTTCATGTCTGTACGTCTGTAACACCTTCAGTTTTTGAAATAAATGTATACTCAAAAATAATTCAACTTCCTCTTCTTCACTCCTTTACAAAAAAATACGTTAATCTTTATTTTGAAAAGAAATTCAAAATACCAACTTTCACGTCTGTAACAGCTTCAGTTCTTAAGACAAAGTCTCCTCATAAACATATTTCAACACCTTATTTACTTATTTTCAACCCCACACCCCTTACGTCGATTTTAGGAAAAAATAAAACAAATGCGTGTTTCTTTATTTTTTAAAGGAGATTCCAAATACTAATTTTCATGTGTGTAACATCCTTAGTTATTTAGATATAAGTATCCTCATACGAAAATTTCAACTAATTTTTCAATTAATTCACCCTCTTACGCGGATTTTTCGAAAGACAAAAGATTACGTGTTTCTTTACTTTGAAAGAATCTTCCAAATACAAATTTTCATGTCTGTAACATCTTCAGTTTTTGAGATATAAGTATCCTCATGAAAAGAATTCAACTCCTTTTTCACTCCACCCCCGCCCGTTAAGTTGGTTTCCCCCCACCCAAATAATACGTGTTTCTTTATTTTTCAAGGAGATTCCAAATACCAATTCCAACGTCTGTAACCTTCAGTTTTGAGATATAAGTTTCCCCGGAAATAGAGTTAAATTTTTTCACTTCTTTCCACACTCCTCACTTAAGTGAATTTTCCAAAAATTAACAGTGCTCGTTTCTTTAAAAGAGCTTCCAAATACGAATTATCACGGCTGTAACATCTTCAGTTTTTGAGATATATGTATCCTCGTAAAAGGAATTCATTCATGTTTATGTTTTTTCTTTTACAAGAAATTCCAAATACCAGTTATGAAATCTGTAATATGTTACGTATCTGAGATAATTTGCAGATATAATCTTTTTTAAATTCACCCCGTTTGTCACTCCTGTTCACTCCCTTTTAATCGGATGATCCGAAAACTCAATAATACGTGTTTCTTTATTTTCAAAAGAGATTCCAAATACCAATTTTCATGTCTGTAACATCTTCAGTTTTTGAGATATAAGTCTCCTCATAAAAGGTGTACAACCCCTTTTACCCCCTTTTCAGCCCCCTCAATGGTTTTTTCCGAAAACAAAAATTACGTGTTACTTTATTTTTAAAGGAGATTCCAAATACCAATTTTTACGTCTGTAAACTTTTAAGTTTTTGATATATAGATATCCTCATTTTAAAAATTCACCTCCTCTTCCACCCACTTAGCGCCGGAATATCCAAAAGCCCTCTCTTAGCGAGCATCTACACCCTAATATAAATGTATCCCCAAAGTTTCATTTCTTTATGTCCAGTAGTTTTGGCTCGGCGATGATGAATCAGTCAGTCAGGACATGTTATTATTATATATAACTTGTTCGATAGAAGGCAGTTCCGGTTTAGAAACGGTTGTTTCGCTGAAGCTCAATTTGTGGAATTCCAGCAAGACATGACATATATTTTAGATTCAGGAGTTCAAATGGACTGTATCGAGATTCATCTCCTTAAGGCGTTTGATGGGGTAGATCATGGGAGACTACTTACAAAAATGAGTTCTGTTGAACCATACAAGAGTGGCTGAATGGGTGGCTATACTTCTAGGAAATAGTACTCAGATAATTAGCAATATCAGATCCTGTAATGATTAAGAGGGCCGACCCTGTGGTGTAGGAGTTCCCTCCCTCCCTTTTACCCGGAATCCCTGAGTTCGGTTCCCGGCCACAACAGAGTACCAAACAACCTTCAGTTCAGGACCTATCTGACGGTGAGATAGTCGCCGAGAGGTTCGTGGTGCCGACCGCATGACTCCTCCTAGTCTGCAGGCCTTCCGGCTGCTGAGCCATGGGATTTGGTTTGGTTTCATTTAATCATTAAGTGGTAAATTCCTCAAGGCAGTATAATTGATGTTATACTGCAAAGAGCAATAAATAAGTTACGAAATTGTGAGCGACCGTAACGAGACCTCGACAATGTTGTGAGAAAGGCAGCAGACAGTCAGGTCGTGAGTTTCAGAAAGAGGTGAAGTCCCCTCGCTTTTAATTACTGCGGTGATGGGGTTAAGGTTCCTCATGGGGATCAGCGTAAGTGCGAAAAATCTTCAATGGGGTTGTAAGTAAAGGGTACAGATATATTCATTCGGCTATAAGGGCATTTAAGGTTTGTAGTACGGATGTAAAGGAGAGGACATATAAGTGTCTGGTAACACCACAAGCTGAGTATGCTTCCAGTGCACAGCTCGATTTGTACTGATTGGTTTCCGAGAAAAGAGCAGCGTTTTGAAAAATGTTGTAAAGTATCGAGAGATTGCGTGGGGAGCTTTAAAAAATAGGGAAGATCATAAAATGAAGAAATGGTTGAAATTCAAGGGGTCAAACTGGGACTAAACAATATTCGTTCAGAGGAAATTATTTAAACACCAGATAGGGAATCTGCCTTAAATGTAGATCAGTGATGATTGATTGATTGATTGATTGATTGATTGATTGATTGATTGATTGATTGATTGATTGATTGATTGATTGATTGATTGATTTCCTAGAAGCTCAAGCGATATGGAACCGGCGAAGTTTATATCATGAGTTGGACACCCTACAATTGGCTCGTCAAGGCTCGTATGATATTATTATTATTATTATTATTATTATTATTATTATGATTATTATTATTAATATTATTCTAAAGCACCGCGACGGAGAGTCGTTTCTTCTATCTTGACGTGTGTGCCCCACCACACTTCCGCTGTTGCATCTTTATTTGGCACTCGGAATGACATTATCTGGAAGTAAGCATTTTTCACGTTGGAGTGGGTCGCGCTCTTGAGAGCCAACCACACGTCTGTGTCATCAAACAAGCGAGGAAATGAGATTATAGAACCTCCCTCGTCAGATCTTGTGACTCCACTCATTATTCATCTCCAAGAAAATTGTGTGTTCTGATTATCTCTTTGACAATCCGGTGCACCCCGATAATTTATCCTTTTACAGACTCAGTCAGCAGTCTGTTGGAAGAAGGTGCATGTTTTTGCTGAGTTGCATAACAGACTTTGGGCTCTCATTATAATATATACAAATGATATCTTACTGTAATTAAACTCAGGGGGATTAAGCGTTTCTTCTTTATTTACAAAACAGATGAAAGCTAACGAGCAGTTCTGATGGGATTACGCTTGCGTCGTAAGAAGATTTTCACAAAAATACTGGAAATATTTGGAATTGGAAACCAGGACAAATGGTATCACTATGGAACAAAGACGTACACGTATTACTGCGTCCACCGACCGAGGTTAGCCAATCCTAGGCCCAGCAACATCACATGAATATAATGCTCAGTCTTATTGGTTAGAACTATTTATAACATTTATGACGTATCGTCGCTCCTGTGGCAAGACCACGAATGTGACAATGCTCTTCCAATCCATTATTTCCCTTAAGACTGGTCACGCCTCCCAGCCACATATGGATATACAGTCCATGAGTTCATTTTCCTTTGCGCGTGTGTGAAGGAAAATGAACCTTCAATACATCATACTCTAGGAGTGGGTAAATGTGTCCTACAGTTAAGGTACAGTACATTCACCTGTAAGTTCAAAGAAGGATTTTGCATGCATTTCTGTATTTGAATCAATCATTTGAGAAAGGGTGCATGTCCAAACTGTTGATTTTTTCAATTGCAGATTAACATAAAGGAACGACAATTATCGAACCAGTAACATGCTGATATTTAAGATTGATGTGGTTGTGGTTTGCAAGTCATTTAAGAAAGGGCACATGTCTTTGAAGAAGTGCCCTTTCTTGAATGAATTCTTTGCTTATGGGAAGGAACAGTTGCCTGCTCTTTGGCCAAACAGCTGAGAACTCCTTACATTATTTACTTTGATTACCAATATTATAGCACGGGTTAGTGCAGTTTCTGAGTGTTCAGGTGGCTGTAAACATCATAAGAAAAGTGTAAGAACTTGACTGCATGGTGGCTGAAATTTTCTGGGAGGAGAGGGATGTCGGATGAATGAGGAGTACGTACTAACTCGAAAATTCTTCTTCATACAGCATAATTCATTCACTTCTGCCAAAAATCCGTGAAATGTGCGGGCAAAACAGTTAATCAACGGCCTTATTTGACACACCTTCAATTTGAAAGGGGGCAAAAACGGCCGGGTTCCAACGAAGAACCAATTCCTATTGACGGGAATAGGACGAATGACCTAAAGCGTCTGGAAGTTCACATACAGAGGAAATACAAAGACATTTTCAACGAAATATTTACGTGGCCAATTGTTCGTGTTACTGACGATGATTTTGATTCACTGTCATCATTCAAATTATTGTTATTTTTGAACATCAACACAGTGTGTTCAAATTATCTGAGTGAACAACGTGTTTTTGCTGCAAAACTGATTTTAATTCAGCTTCGTTATAGAAAGGACACATATCCATTTTGCTTATCTGTCAATTTATATAAATTCCTTCATCTTTACTCCGTATTTTACGAAGTAACTCAGCCACAACCGTCAACGCTAACGATCAAAACACATACATTTAACTTCTTGCAACATTGTTTTGATATCCTCTTAGTCAACACTGTAATATTTTACGTCCAATTAAGACGAAATTTTACGCAGACATGGAGATGTTTTGACCCGACATTGGGCCATCCTCAGTAAGACATATATAACGAATTAAAAATATCGGACACACGTAACATAAGTTAATCTTCGTACTTCATAACTTACTTTTAATGTTTTTCCTGTTGGTCACCATTTTTCAACTCTTAATTCGATTTGTATCATCCATTTTACAGACTAAAAGTGAGACGGTTCAACGGGGAAAAAACGTAATTTTACACAGAAATGTTTCGACCCGGCATTCGATCATCCTCATTAAGACATTTATAGTGAATTAAAGACACCCGACACACAAAATTAAATGTTAGATAAAAAGTTTTTTTTAAAAGCATCATTAAGTTAAAAACTGTAGATGGTGATCGTTGAAACAGTCTTGAGCTGGAGGTCCTTTTGTTTTAATGTTTTTTTCTTGGTGTAGTTCAAGTAATGTCTGTAAACTGTTGGCATAGATCCTTTTTCCGACATGGGCTGATATAGGCTACATAAATATTATTGAAGTTAAACTGTATTGACTAGGAGGACATCAAAATAATTCTGAACAATTTTGTAAGACGTTCAGCGGTCAATACGAATCTAACATGGGATTTATAGTCTGTAACATACATTTAATGCAAATATCATAAATGGCTTTTAAATCAGTTCTTTGCTCCTCCTGAACAGTTACATTTCTGGACATGTTCTCTTTCTTAAATGGCTGATTCATTTATATATCAACTAGCAATTACCCGCTGCTTCGCTCGCGTGAATTTCGTAATTTGATCAAAGTAATCGTTCCTCGGCATTGTACTAAGACATTATCTGAAAATTCTTAACGTATAAAACTCACCCAAAAACTGAGTTTAATTTACCCCACAAATTCTTTGTAAACCATGTTTGTGATGTTACCTTTTGGGCCTAAGACGACCGTGCGACATAGAACTGTACATGTGAGAAACAGTCTTCTCTCAACTCGAAGAAATAAATCCTTGTTTTTTTATTTTTAAAGTAGATTCCAAATACCTATCGATGATCAATCAATGAATACCGATCTGCATTTAGGGCAGTCGCCCTAGTGGCAGATTCCCTATCTGTTGCTTTCCTAGCCTTTTCCTAAATGATTTCAAAGAAATTGGAAATTTATTGAACGTCTCCCTTGGTAAGTTATTGCAATCCCTAACTCCCCTTTCTATAACCTATTCCCACATCTGTAACTTCTTCAGCTTTTGAGATATACATAAGTATCCCCATAAAAATAATTCAATCCCTTCATCAGTCCTTTTCCCACCCTCACCCCCATCTAAGTGCATTTTCCGAAAACAATACATGTTTCTTTTTTTTAAAGGAGATTCCAAATACCAATTTTCACGTCTGTGACGTCTTCAGTTTTTAAGATATAAGTATCTGCAAAAAATAATTGAAATATTTTTCAATTCTTTTCACCCCCCGTTAAATGCGTTCTTCGAAAACGAAAAGGTACATGTTCCTGTACTTGGAAAGGACTTTCCAAATACCAAGTTTCTTATATCTAACATGTTAACTTTTTGACATATAATGTAGATATACCGGCACTCATTCTAAAAATTCACCCGCTTTTCCAATTCTTTTAATTCCCTTACGTGGATTTCCCGAAAACAAAAAAATACGTGTTTCATTATTTCTAAGGGAGATACAAAATAACAGTTTTCATGTCTGTACGTCTTTAACCCCTTCAGAATTTGAGATAAAAGTGTACTCAGAAGAATAATTGAACTTCTTCTTCTTGACTTCTCTCCACCCCTCTCCCACATTAAGTGAACTTTCCGAAAACAAAACAAAAACAAAAAAATACGTGTTTCTTTATTTTGAAAGGAAATTCAAAATACCAACTATCACGTCTGTAACAGCTTCAGTTTTTAAGAAAAAGTATCCTCATAAACATATTTCAGGTCCTTATTTACTTACTTTCAAACCCACACCCCCTATTCGATTTTCCGAAAAAACAAATGCTTGTTTCTTTATTTTTAAAGGAGATTCCAAATACTAATTTTCACATGTGTAACATCTTCAGTGTTTGAGATATATGTATCCTCATGAAAATAATTCAAGTCCCATTTCACTCCACCACCGCCCGTTAAGTTGGTTTCCCTCCACCCAAAAAATGCATGTTTCTTTATTTTAAAGGTGATTCCACATACCAATTTCCATGTCTGTAACCTTCAGTTTTGAGATATGAGTTTCTTCAGAAAAGGAATTCAATTTTTTTACTTCCTTTCCCACTCCCCACTCAAGTGAATTTTCCAAAAACAAACAGTACCCCTTTCTTTAAAGGAGCTTCCAAATACAAATTATCACGACTATAACACGTTCAGTTCTTGAGATATATGTATCCTCGTAAAAGGAAATCATCTCCGTTCTTCCCCCTCCTCTTACCAAGTTGATTTCCACAACAATTGCGTGTTTTTTATTTTTAAAGCCCCCCCCCCCCGTTAAGGGATTCCCCGAAAACCAAGGAATACGTGTTTCCTTATTTTTAAAGGAGATTCCAAATACCGACGTTCACGTCTGCAACGTGTTCAGTTTTCGAGATATACTGTAGATACGCTAATTTTTAAAATTCACCCCCCATTTTCAGTTCCCCTTAAGTGGATTTTCCGAAAAACATTTTTATGTTTCTTTACTTTTACAGGAAATTCCAAATACCAGTTCTCAAATCTGTAATATGGTACGTGTCTGAGATAATTAGCAGTTATATTTTTTTAATTCACCCCGTTTCTCACCCCCTATTCATCAGATTATCCAAAAACACAAAAATACGTATTCTTTATTTTCAAAAGAGATTCCAAACTTGAATTTTCATGTCTGAAACATTTTCAGTTTTTGAGGTAAATGTCTCCTCATAAAAGGTGTTCAAGACCCTTTCCCCCTTTTTAACCCCCCTTAATGGGATTTTCTGCAAAAAACTATACGTGTTTCTTTATTTTTAAATGAGATTCCAAATACAAATTTTTACGCCTGTAAACTTTTAAGTTTTTGAGATATAGATATCCTCATTTTAAAAATTAACCCCCCCCTTTTAACCCCCTTAGCGACGGAATATTCCAAAATCCTCCGGTAGCGAACACACATATATATATATATTAATTGAACAATGTATAACAATTAATATTTTACTCTGCGTTAATTGCAATTAAGGTGCATCCTGCGAAGTCTGATATTCTTGGAACAAATAGTTTATTGGATATGAACCTAAAACTTTGACCGTGTAAGTAGGAGGTTCCAGGAGCCGTTAAGGGGCGAGCGAAATGAGCCTCCTCATTATCGCAGGTGACCACAATTCTTGCCAGACGTGTAACTGAAGAGGGAGGGAGTACGGAGAGTTTATTTCTCCAGTCGGAGTCGAGAGCCAGTTAAAAACTGTGGGCTCTCTAAGACATACAATATTCTGTCAGCTTGGGAAGTTTATGGGTTTCACGTGAGTGACGATCACGTTGAGTCTTATGAAGGGCAAACAAATAATTGTTTTAATCTCGTAATAAGTACAAACAAGCCACAGGAAGCAACAACAGGGCAATAAATTTCTTTGTCATATCACACGTTATTCTTCGAAAGAGAGAGCAATATTTACTCACAAAATATACATGTCTTCCAGTTTTGCAATATTTAGCAGCCACATGAGACTATAAGTAGCTGAAACTGGAGACAATGGGGACATTGTGACCTACTTACCAGAAGACCAAGTAGATTTCAGCAAAACTTGAATGATAAATGAATACATCCAAAATGTAATAGTAATAGCCATATTGTCGTAATTAATTGCTGGACAGCTCGGAGCTGTTACTTGTTGAAGACGTATCCGATATAGAAACATAGTTCTGTGATAAAGTTATATCAAAGACTTTAACTGAAAATTGCCGGCTCCTTGGCTGAATGTTCAGCGTAATGTATTTTGGTTCAAGAGCCTCGGAGTTTGATCTCAGCCCGGTCAGGGATTTTAATCATCATTTCTTTCTTTCTTTCTTTCTTAATCCATTTATCGTCGATGTTTGATTTCTCCCCAGGACTCAGCGAGGAATACCACTTATACTGACACAAGGACGGTATTCTCGAGAGTGAGACTTTGGGTCAGAGATACAACTGGGAAGAAGGACCAGTACCTCGCCAGGTGGCCTCACCTGCTATGCTGAACAAGGGCCTTGTGGCGGGGGGGGATTTGAGGAATGGAAGGGATAGAGTACTGTTACTTTTAAATCAGATGCAATTATCTTGTATGTATCATGTGGGGACAAGAGTCCGTTCGTATCGCCATTTATAACGCCTGGAAGCTATGCAAAGCCACAAGTTCCAGTGCTAGGACACGTGTGTTGTAGCCTCTCCACGCTCAATATTCCCGTTGTATGGATTACAATGCGAGGAGACTTATGTCCCAACAGGTATAACGCTATACTCCAATTTCGCACTTAATTGTATCCATTCCGACAATTTATTAACTCTAGTTCATCTACCATTCCACACAGTGATCCAATTTCCATAATCATTTGAACAATGTACAAAGAAATACGTTTCAGAACAGAATCATGGAGCCACACAGTGTCCCCCTATCTGATTCAATGGAGAGTTCCTCAGTCCCATTGTCAATTACGCATTTATCTCATTCACCAGTTGATAAACGTTAGGAATAATCATGTACGGGGGTAATGAAATGTTGATAAATAAACTAAACGGTCAGTTGGAAGGAATCTATACGACTTGCTTGAATGCTAGCACATAATTTTATCTAGGGCGTACCGTTTTTAGTTCAACTAAGTAAGTTTGGCCTCCAATTCACTGGTCAGTGGGATTGCTCATTCATGGTTGGAATTAAATTCCCCATCTCATATGCATTGTGAAGAGTAATGAGAGCTTCTGCGGAACCACTACGGAGAGCTTTATTCAAGTGGAACTCTGACTTGCCCGAAACCAGCAGGGTTATTCTTCGACTAAACTTGGTACCACAGGAGTTGCCTGTTCAGTTCCGGTCGCGTACCTGAGAGCTTACATTCGGGAGGTGGTGGCCACTAATCCCATAGTCGGGAGCCCTCAAGATGGTCTTCTATTCTTCCCCATTTTCACACCAGGCAAATGCTGCTGTTGTAACTTAATGCCATGGAACTACCTTCCCAATCCTAGCTTTTTACCCATCCTTGCGTCATCGCGTTAGTGCGACGTTAAATAACTATGAAATAAATACCTGTAAATAAACAAATAATAAAATAGTAAACATTACTCATGTTGAGTGACGACTAGACAATCCTGGTATGTAAAATTGCAAACAATATTAATCTTGCACATTTTGCTGTTAAATACTTCCTTCCATCTCTGTTTGTCTACTTCTATCTTGATATAACAACTTTACCTTCTATTGGTAATGATTCTATATTTTACAATTATCATTGACGTGTACCCCTGTCCACGGTTCGAATCCTAAAACGTGCAGGTATTTGTGAAGGTATCCATAGCTCGTTTGTACCCATGTGCAGCAGAGTGTCTCCTTCAGACGATAACATGAATATTGTCCAAATCCCACAGCTATTGGAATAATAATGCTATCGGCTTTGCGTCCCACTAACTACTTTAACGGTTTTCGCAGACACCGAGGTGCCGGAATTTAGTCACCCAGGAGATACTTTACGTGTTAGTAAATTTACCGACACGAGGCTGATATATTTGAGCACGTTCAAATACCATTGGACTGAGCGAGTATCGTATCTGCCAAGTAGGGGTCGAAGGCCAGCGCCTGAACTGACTGAGCCACTCAGCTGGGCTATTAGGAAGAAATTACAACACAAAGTTGATTCATTCACTTGTATAGAGGGAGCAAATTTAATTGCCTTTCCTAATTTAGACTCGCGACGTATTCCAGTGACAAATACGCCGATATGCTACTCACCCATGGATATATATGGCATAAATCATTTCAGTCGCAACGCCAGTGATTTCCTGAGACAAGAAAACCGACAACCAGTACGTTATGGAGCCTTGAATAACGTGTGTGTTTAATGGGAAAGGAAACCTATAACGTCTGTAAATACTACTACTGTACTACTATTACCGGGATTAGTGGCTGGCAGTTTCGACCCTGCCTCAGTCAGTAGATAAAGTAGTGGTAATAACTAACAAATATCGGGAAGCCGCTGGCTTGATGACAGCGACTTACTGCCACGTCTGCGGCCTTCAACGGTCCATGGATGCTGTGCGGCAACGAGGCCACTCATCTGATCCTGAGGAACGAATGGCGCAAATCCGCAGTCTCATTCCGACCCGCACTGTCTATGAAGCATTCATTTCTTGTATATTTGTAAACCTGGAAACTTGGTAAAGGACAAGGCTGGGAAGTAATCTCCTTCGCTAATGGCGTGCTAGTGATACCAATAACGAATGAAAGCTACGCCTATTTCGAATAAGTAAATATTCTGTCCTATGAAAATTTAACTATATCAGGACATCAGCGTACTGTATGTTTGTTTGGAGCTTGTGCGTATCTCCTCAGGAGTTGCCCGTCATCATCAATCAATCACCACTGACGTACATTTAGGGCAGTCATCCAGGTGGCAGATTCCCGATCTGTTTTTACCTAGTCCTTTCTTAAATAATTCCAAAGAACTAGGAAATTTATTTAACATCTCCCTTGGTAAATTATTCACTTCCGTGTCTGCTCTTCAATGAGTAGTGATATTTTATTTAATATAAACTTTATTGCAGGTAGATTAGACATTTCTATTGGTCAATAACTAGGTTTCCTATCCTCAACATCACGTTTAGCCTCCATCGGAACTGGTTCATCAGTCTACATCTGAGAACTGTTAACATTGCTTATGGCTATTTTTATTTTGTTGTCGGACGTATATTTAATTAAACCTTCATGTTCCTGGTGCCCAACATCTAATTCCTTGCTTTTTGTACGGTTATACTGCTACAGTATATACGCCTATTGAGTTTCTAAGGAATAAATATCAATAGGGAAACAGTTAGGCTAATATAAACAATTTTGTAAAATATTGAACTTAGTTCAGGCCGTTCCAGAACAGGACCCTTAAAGGCAGTAATATACTCTTTACTCAATATTTCATTTTACTGATTTTCGTAACAGTACATTACTTACTTGCATTACATTATTCATCATTTAAGGTGGTACAAATAATTTTGTTTATAGTAAAAGTTTTACCTGTTGACGAAATAACGATAAGGAAATTACGAATATCGTGCTTAATATTGTTAAACATAATTCTTGCCACAACTCGCAACAAACTTCTCAGGTTATATTTTTCAGTAATGGTCTGACTAGTTGAGATTTTAAAAATGTTTTACAAACAAATTAAAACACTGCCCTCAATCCTTGACTATAAGCAGGAACAATCTGACTACAGTGAGATGGATGTGGTTCTTGTCATACCATACCGGCACTGTTACGCTCTTGGCTGCTCCTGACAACTATATCATGGCCGACTGTCTGTAGCACGGTAATAAGACAAAGCCTCTGTAACTCTTCTTGCCGTTTATGTTTCTCTAGGGCTTTGACTCTTCTTGTCTGCTCCTCCTTCTTTATGAACTACTACCAATTACTGTGTGTCTTAAGCAGTGTGATGAGCGTTCGGAGACCCGAGCTAATTTCCGAGGACGGGCTTCAGATCTGGATGAGTACCTCAGTGCTAGTTGCTGTAATGAATAACGTGCCGTAATCATGTTTCTGTCTTTCACTAAAATTGTAACTTGTAATCTTGAAAGCATAATGTGACATCATAATTCGACTTATGAGGATATTTCATTTATTTTAGTATAGTGCAAGAAGTGTTAGATGAGATATGTACACACGTAATTTGGTAGCACACTCAAATGAAGTTACAGTATTTCCCACGTCCTAGACGTACAGAATCCAACTTCGGGGACGAACTACGTCTGGTCGCTGTTACAAATATCATGTCTACTACTCCAAACAAGAATTTGTTCCAATCATTCAGTCCTATTCTCTACGAACAGTGTGACCCACTACTTCAATTAGATCTTGATAATCCTTCATTGGCGAGGTGTTAGACAACCGCCCCCCCCCCCATCTCTGTGAGCTATTGAATAGATAGGAATACACCCTTGATTTATTGTCCGAGTAATATGACTGCCATTGAAATAAATGGGCGTTTAATCCGAGCAGTAATGAAAAGTAGCAAGGCCCTCGACCCCTGAGTCAACACGAGGACAAAAGGCGTGCTCTTCGTCACCTAATTGGCCACAGGGGGATCCCCCTTCTACTCCCCCTTCAGTATCACGCCTCCGTGGTGTAGTGGTTAGTGTGATTAGCTGCGACCTCCGGAGCCCCGGGTTCAATTCCAGGATCTGCCACGAAATTTGAAAAGTGTTACTTGCCCACTCAGCCTCGGGAGGTCAACTGAGTAGAGGGGGGTTCGATTCCCACCACAGCCATCCTCGAAGTGATTTTCCGTGGTTTCCCACTTCTCTTCCAAGCAGATGTTGGGATGGTACCTAACTTATGGCCACTGCCGCTTCCTTACCTATCCCTTCCAATTTTTCCATCCCCCACAAGGCCCCTCATCAGCACAGCAGGTGAGGCCACCTGGGCGAGGCACTGGTCCTCCTCCTCCCCAGCTGTATCACCGCGACGAATGTCTCACGCTCCAGGACACTGCCCTTGAAGCGGTAGAAGTTGGATCCCTCGCTGAGTTTGGAGGAAAACCAACACTGGAGGGTAAACGGATTAAGAAAGGAAGAAAGAAAGAAAGAAAGCAAGAAAGAAGGAGGGAAATTATTATTATTATTATTATTATTATTATTATTATTATTATTATTATTATTATTATTATTATTATTATTATTATTATTTTCATCTCATCATCATCATTATTAGTCGGGGGAGTGATTTTCCAATTGGCTTAGTACTCGCTTTTCACTGAGAAAGAGAGGGTTCGATGTGCGGAGAATGCTAGGGAGAATTCTCACTGGAAAGGAGCTTTTCACCAGGAAGGGCATCACTAATGAAAACACCGAAACCCGAGAAAAGAGTTGATTTAGCTGAAGAAAAGGAAGTGTTCTACTTTGCTACGAGCTTACGTTACGTCATTGTGCAGGAAAGCAATAGGAACGGAGAGGAAGTGGATGTTGTCTTAATAAGGCTCAGCCCCAATATTTTCCCGCTGTGAAAATACAAATAAGAAAAACCATCTCCAGTGCTGCCAACGGCATGTTCAAACAACAATATCGTGAAATAAAGCTTGCAGTATGACAACCCATAGGCTACTGTGTAAAGTATATTATTGCAAATTTCTTTAAAACTATGTACAGTATAACAGTATGTTTGGGCACATTTAAATTACATTTATACAATTTATAGAGCGCCGTGATTTGTATGTCAGCTACCTACAGTGTATCTGATTAATGAGATTCAGATTTCGCTCCTGGATTAGGGAACATAACGACAAGGAAGTTGTGGTCAGTTGGATTTCATTCATTTCATTCTCTCTTTAACTTCCAGGGTTGGTTCTTGCCTCGGACTCGGCGAAGGATCCCATCACCACCTCCTTATGGGCAGTGTTCTGGAGCGTGAGATTTTGGGCAGGGATACAACTAGGAAGGAGGACCAGTACGTCGCCAACATGGCCTCACCTGCTATGCTGAACAGGAGACTTGTGGGGGATGGGAAGACTGGAAGGGATAGACAAGGAAGTAGGAAGGAAGCGGCCCTGCTTTCAAGTGAGGTACCATCCCGGTATTAGCCTGAAGTGGGAAAGCACGGAAAATCACTTAGAGGAAGGCTGAGGGGGAATCTAACCCCTCTAGTCGGTTGAACTCCCGAGGCTGAGTGCTCTCCGTTCCAGTTCTCGTACCACATTTCAAAATGTTCGTAACAGAGGCGGAAATCGAACCCGGGCCTCCGGGGTTGGCAGCTAATCACACTAACCACTATTTTGGTTTCCTCGGGTAAAACATGCGCTGATACACATGGAAACTTAATTCGTTAACAGACAATCGTTAGAATTAAGAAAATGAATAAGTTACAAAGTCGCATTTAACTTATTAGAACTTGAAAACTAAATATACACAGTAGACAGTGTAAACCATAGTCTAATGTTGTGCGAAATTTAATCCATATTAACCGAACGAGTTGGCCGTGCGTTTAAGAGCGCACCGCTGATGACATTGCATTCGGAAGAGAGTGGGTTCGAACGCAACTGACGGCAGCCCTGAAGATTGTTTTCCGTGGTTTCCCGTTTTCACACCAGGCGAGTGCTTGGGTTATAGCTTAATTAACGCCACGGTAGCTTTCTTCCCACTTCCAGGCCTTTCCTGTCCCATCGTCGCCATAAGGCCTATCTGTGTTGGTGCGACGTAAAGCCAATTGTAAAAAACGAAAATAAAAGAAGAAAATCATCCAAAAGCATGTTCTGATTTATTAAAATAGTAAGCATTATAAATCAGACAGGGATCCATATTTATACACTACAGTTCTTGGAAGGAAATGTTGAACATTAAAGGTGCAGTGTATCTCCGATAACTGCGAAGTTAGGGAAGAGAAGGGCTTAAAATCTTACCACACATCAGACAGTTACATCTTCTTCTCTGTTTTTGCGGTTCAGATCTCCATTGCGGCAAGTTATGGTAGACAGAGGGACCAAACGCCCCGGAAACGCGCAACTTTCCCCTGGCCAGGCGATGATTGTTTTCTTACCTCCGTGAGAGATACATGGCGTGTGAACTTCCCTACACATGCTAGTGTTTGTTGTTTTTCTCCCCCGGAAACATTCGACTTCAACCCTTTGGCCAAGAATGAGGTGATGAGAAGGGTTCTTATGTTAACAATGTCTACCAGGAGATGTGCTCCCACACTCCTTCTGCCTTATGGTAATGCAACGTGTATCTCATGCGTTTAAAATGAATAGGCCTACCGGATAGTCTTTGCTGAGACGGGCCCTTTTATCTTTCTCCAAGCATCATATTAGCACAAGCATTAAATCATTTAACTCCTGCCTGTGATCACTGTGATCAACTGTTGCCGAAAACCTAAAACCCTTCTAAAAATAATAATTGTTACGGCGAGGGTACAAATGAAGCGCGTTGAAAAACGCCATCTTCAATACAATCTTGCAACAACTTGTGCAAAATGTTAGGAGTTTTCTTCACAGATGTCGCTACAAAAAACGTGGGTTATACCCGCTAGTGTGAAGAGGAATGATTAAGACTACAAAGTAATTTGTTATTTTGAAGTTTCCTAAACTGAATTGATTTCTCTGTTTTTTGTATATCACAGTTGTCAACATTTCGATCTCTTTCCGCCAACTTCAGAATTGACCAATAGGAAATTTTGTATGTGTACTTTTCAACCAATCATCGTTTTCTTGTACATATTTAATTATCCACTAAAAACTGGGGGTGTGACGGACCTTAGCCCAGAACTCTTTAGAACCTTCCTCTCGGGTATAAAAGCTGGCAATTTTTCGAGCTACCTTGTCTTCTTGATCGTCCCTTCATCGAGCGTTACTGCAGATTAAGGTAATGGCAGTTATTTAATATCTATGTGATAGCCTCCAAAAGGTAGCTCGAGGGAAAGGTTTCCTATCTTGTAACCTCAAATTTCCAATCTTCTAAAATGTAAATTTGTACTGTGAATTTCAAACAAGCCGAAAAGCACTTAAAGCTTAAATTCGGGAATAGAGAGTGTGACACCCTCTCGAGTTCCCTATCAACTTGACCTCGAGGTGATTATGATTTTGTAACTGTTTTCAGCTTGCAACTTAAATGTTCCCCTTCTAGTCACCTCAGTAGTGTAGGATTAGCCTCTGTAATGTCGGGCAGTGAGCCCAACTAGGGTTTTAAACTTCTAAGTGTAAATTTCAAGGAGTGCAAATGTCTGCCTTCGCATCATTTTGATTTTTGGGCAAGGTTCTTTAATCTGTGTTTTTGTTTCTTCCCACAAAGGCACGGTAGAATCAGTATTCGATACTCCTGGTTAGAATGTTGAGTTTTTAAGACAGTGGATTCTATTTGAATTGTAAAATGTGGGTTGTGCCTCGAGAGGCCTGGAAAATGTGAATTTTCGTGAGCAAAGATGCTCAGGTTGTAAATGTGGAAGGTTGCCTTGAGTAGACAATAAGAGTGTAAGACTATAATAATACTAATAATAATAATTGTACCAGGGGTAAACCTTCCCCGGCTATTTAAACTGCGCGCCTTCTCTATGGCCATCTATGACTGTGACCAAGAACTTTTAAGACTTCCTAAAACATTTTCTCCGATGGTTAGGTGTCTCTGCCATCTGTTTTCTAGCGATCTCTAGTGTACTAAGCACAAATTAATTTCTGAAGATTTTCATTTGTTTTAGTTGGTAAACATTTTTCTGGATATTGTTTTTATGTGCGGAAGTTGTCAACACTTCACCTGGTTCCTCCTCTAATGTAATCTGCCTATCACTTGCCTGTGTCCGACTCGTTGGCTGAGCGGTCAGCGTCCTGGCCTTCGGTTCAGAGGGTCCCGGGTTCGATTCCCGGCCGGGTCGGGGATTTTAACCTAAATTGGTTAATTCCAATGGCACGGGGGCTGGGTGTATGTGTTGTCTTCATCATCATTTCATACTCACCTCGACGCGCAGGACGCCTACGGGAGTCAAATAGAAAGACCTGCACCTGGCGAGCCGAACCCGTCCTAGGATATCCCGGCACCAAAAGCCATACGGCATTTCATTTCATTTTCTTGCCTGTAACTAAGATCTCTAGCCGCTCAAACCCTGCGGAGTGTATGGAAATTTAACCTATTAGTGATCTAAATTTTGATTTTACCTGGAACTTACCCCTACTGAGCTATTTAAGGTGACCACTATATGGCCGTCTTCTCTGATTTGCTCCAGTTACTGAGAGTTCGAAATGACTGAGATTAGAGAGGGCCTGAAGCCAGGGCCCGGTCGGCATGAAGAAGATCCATCGCTAAAAGTTAATGGCAGAATATGCTTAAATATGTGGTTGTGCCGGCATGTGTTTTGAGGGGAAGATTTCCGCAATTTTCTTAATATTTAATATATTATCTTTTCTTTTAGGGCTAAAATTTATTACCTTCTGCGCGCTATTAAGACTCTATTTATATTCCCTACTGGGAAAATATATAATGTAAGGGAGCACGAGTGGTGATCTTCGGAACACTCCCCTTCTACTTTCGCGCTGGGTTTTCAACCTTTACATTTTTTATATTTATATTTTTTACATTTATATTTATTATTATTTATTATTATTTATTATTATTATTATTATTTATTATTTATATTTATTATTATTTATATATTTATATTTTTTACATTTTATATACTGTAGAAGTATTGTAAAGAAAGGAATAGAATTAAGTAATTTAATAGATATATATTTACCAGATATTGTAATAGGAGTTGAATCATGGCTGAGAAATGATATAATGGATGCAGAAATTTTCTCACGGCACTGGAGTGTGTATCGTAGAGATAGGATAGGAATGGTGGGAGGGGGAGTGTTCATTCTGATGAAAGAAGAATTTGTAAGCTACGAAAAAGTTAAAGATGAGACGCATGAAATTCTAGGTGTAAGGCTCATTTCTAAAGATAATAGGCAACTTGATATATTTGGAGTGTACAGATCGGGAAAGGGTAGCACTGATGCGGATTCGGAATTATTTGATAGGATAGTCAGCTATGTGACAAACGACATGGAAAGAAATGTGATTGTAGCGGGAGATCTGAATTTGCCAGATGTCAATTGGGAAGGAAATGCGAACGACAGGAAGCATGACCAACAAATGGCAAATAAGTTAATATGGGAAGGACAGCTGATTCAGAAAGTGATGGAACCAACCAGAGGGAAAAATATTTTGGATGTGGTGCTGATAAAACCAGATGAGCTCTATAGGGAAACTGAAGTAATAGATGGTATTAGTGATCATGAAGCTGTTTTTGTCGTAGTTAAAAATAAATGTGATAGAAAGGAAGGTCTTAAAAGTAGGACTGTTAGGCAGTACCATATGGCTGATAAAGCAGGCACGAGGCAGTTTCTAAAAAGTAACTACGATCGGTGGAAAACGGTAAATAAAAATGTAAACAGACTCTGGGATGGATTTAAAGAAATTGTTGAGAAATGCGAAAACAGGTTTGTACCTTTAAGGGTGGTAAGGAATGGTAAAGACCCACCTTATTATAATAGAGAAATAAAGAGACTAAGAAGGAGGTGCAGACTGGAAAGAAATAGAGTTAGAAATGGCTGTGGAAGTAAGGAGAAATTGAAGGAACTTACTAGAAAATTGAATCTAGCAAAGAAGGCAGCTAAGGATAACATGATGGCAAGCATAATTGGCAGTCATACAAATTTTAGTGAAAAATGGAAGGGTATGTATAGGTATTTTAAGGCAGAAACAGGTTCCAAGAAGGACATTCCAGGAATAATTAATGAACAAGGGGAGTGTGTATGTGAGGATCTTCAAAAGGCAGAAGTATTCAGTCAGCAGTATGTAAAGATTGTTGGTTACAAGGATGATGTCGAGATGGAGGAGGAGACTAAGGCCAAAGAAGTAATAAAATTTACATATGATAACAATGACATTTACAATAAGATACAAAAACTGAAAACTAGAAAAGCGGCTGGAATTGATCAGATTTCTGGGGATATAGTACCATATCTGAAGTACTTATTTGATTGTTTGGTCGGAGGAGCTATACCAGATGAATGGAGAGTTGCTATAGTAGCCCCTGTGTATAAAGGAGAGGGTGAAAGACATAAAGCTGAAAATTACAGGCCAGTCAGTTTGACATGCATTGTATGTAAGCTTAGGGAAGACATTCTTTCTGATTATATTAGACATGTTTGTGAAATTAATAACTGGTTCGATAGAAGGCAATTCGGTTTTAGGAAAGGTTATTCCACTAAAGCTCAACTTGTAGGATTCCAGCAAGATATAGCAGATATCTTGGATTCTGGAGGTCAAATGGACTGTATCGCGATTGACCTGTCTAAAGCATTTGATAGGGTGGATCATGGGAGACTACTGGCAAAAATGAGTGCAATTGGACTATACAAAAGTGTGACTGAATGGGTTGCTATATTTCTAGAAAATAAATCTCAGAGAATTAGAGTAGGTGAAGCTTTATATGACCCTGTAATAATTAAGAGGGGAATTCCTCAAGGCAGTATTATCGGACCTTTATGTTTTCTTATATATATAAATGATATGAGTAAAGGAGTGGAATCGGAGGTAAGGCTTTTTGTGGATGATGTTATTCTCTATAGAGTGATAAATAAGTTAAAAGATTGTGAGCAACTGCAACGTGATCTCGAAAATGTTGTGAGATGGACAGCAGGCAATGGTATGTTGATAAACGGGGTTAAAAGTCAGGTTGTGAGTTTCACAAATAGGAAATGTCCTCTCAGTTTTAATTACTGCGTTGATGGGGTGAAAGTTCCTTTTGGGGATCATTGTAAGTATTTAGGTGTTAATATAAGGAAAGATCTTCATTGGGGTAATCACAAAAATGGGATTGTAAATAAAGGGTACCGATCTCTGCACATGGTTATGAGGGTGTTTAGGGGTTGTAGTAAGGATGTAAAGGAGAGTGCATATAAGTCTCTGGTAAGACCCCAACTAGAGTATGGTTCCAGTGTATGGGACCCTCACCAGGATTACCTGATTCAAGAACTGGAAAAAATCCAAAGAAAAGCAGCTCGATTTGTTCTGAGTGATTTCCGACAAAAGAGTAGCGTTACAAAAATGTTGCAATGTTTGGGTTGGGAAGAATTGAGAGAAAGAAGAAGAGCTGCTCGACTAAGTGGTATGTTCCGAGCTGTCAGCGGAGAGATGGCGTGGAATGACATTAGTAGACGAATAAGTTTGAAAGGCGTTTATAAAAGTAGGAAAGATCACAATATGAAGATAAAGTTGGAATTTAAGAGGACAAACTGGGGCAAATATTCATTTATAGGAAGGGGAGTTAGGGATTGGAATAACTTACCAAGGGAGATGTTCAATAAATTTCCAGTTTCTTTGAAATCATTTCGGAAAAGGCTAGGAAAGCAACAGATAGGGAATCTGCCACCTGGGCTACTGACCTAAATGCAGATCAGTATTGATTGATTGATTCTCTCAGCCTCTAAATTCTCCCATTTTAGTCACCATTTTTAGTATTGGGACTTAAGCCCACTTAGGTTCTTGTCTCTTCCCGAATGTTCGTTAAGGAGTGTTGGTGTTTCGCGTCCTTGCATTTTGTTTATGGCCTGTTTTATGTAATCTTTCCTTTTCTTTACTTAAGGCCTTGTAGTATTGGTAATTATGACCCTGTACATTCTTTATGGTTCTTCGGGTAACCGTGTCTACGTTTAGGTTCCCTTGAGGAACAGTACCTATCCTGGTTTTGAAACCTTGTATTTGATAAGCCTACCATGGGGCAACCTGTATATTAACAAGACGAAGTTGGGGTCTCCCAATTGGTTACTAGTGTAACTGAAAATGTAAATAGCCAACTTATTGCTTGATTAAGGCTAGCCTCTATTGTATCTGGGAGCTGAAACTGCTATTAAACCTGTCAGGAGCAATACGTTATGCACTTTCATATGTACGTTAATGACTGGAAGTTTATCCCAATTAATCTTGTACCTCATTTAGGACTTCTAAGTCCAATGCATTGTTGGAGCTGACGAGCTCGTTGTTAAGTGAATATCTCCAAGTAATATTTCAACAGTTTCTTGTTATGTCATGTAATTACTCTCTTTGAATTTTAAGAATGGAAAGATATAAAATTTTAAATTTTGTTAAAGTAAACGTTTCCTCTAAGTGATTCCATGTCCAGCCATTCAGCCCAGGCTGTTCTTCGTCCTCGTTGAGCCACGGAACCATGGTAATAAAATTATTATTATTATTATTATTATTATTATTATTATTATTATTATTATTATTATTATTATTATTTATAAGATATAATAATAAGAATAATAATAAAAATAATAGCGAACTTGTGTGTTCGATAGAACGTAAAGCTTTTCTGTTACATTAGGCAAAATTCGCTAAATCACTCTCCTCTCTCTCTCTCTCTCTCTCTCTCTCTCACACACACAAACTTGATAGATTATATAGATATCCATCTACCCACCCCATCTTCAATATTCTTCCGTAACGACCCTATTATACGCTTCCAACTTCTTTCTACACCAGTTATTTTCCATGTTTTAGTTCCATACAGTGCAACACTCCAACAAAATGACTTCTAAGATATATTTCTAAAATGGATATCTGCGTTTGCAATGAGCAAATTTCCTAAGAAAATCCGTCCTTGCGTGGCCTAGTCCTATTTGCTTCCGATTTCATATATCTAAGACCCAACATTTTCACATTCATTTCCTGCTGCAATTACCGAGTAACCGAGGAGAAATTCCAATGAACTAAAGGGAGTAACAAGTCTCCGATTATATATTAGAACTAATTTCACTGAAACTGCCAACACGACCACGTACCTGATTATACTTTGTTAATATTATTTTAGAAATGTTGTATTTTCGATTTGGTAACGTGTAACATACTCTATGTATAATGAAGTATAAATAATATTTAAGACTATGTAGTGTTCATCGAATGAGTTGGCCTTAGTGTACGGGTCTTATAACTATCAGATTGAATTCGGGGACGGTGTAGCCCTGAGAGTGATTTTCCAAGCTTCCCCATTTTCACACCAGAGAATTGTTGGGGATAAATATTAATTAATGCTACGCCACTTTCTTCCCAGCTCTATGCTTTTCCCATTCCACTAGCACCGGAAACCTGCATGTGCTAAACCCCTGGTAAAAAGATATAATAATAATAATAATAGCGGAAGTAGCCACTGATGATGTAAATTTATTTGTCTCAATCCATAAGGTGCCAGTTTCCAAACTGGAAAGAAGCAAGCTTGTAATTTAACATTTCTGTCATTTGTACGCTCTAATATCAGCGAAAATTTAAATAGGGCCTATTCAAATCGTTATCTCATTAAACAGGAAAAACAATAGTACATTATTACTGTTACAATAAAACATACTCCAATCCAATATTTACGAAATATAACTAGGCCGACTGGTGTAGTTGAGACTGCAGTTTATTTATAAGAACGCTTGGTGGCTTGGTGTTTTAAGGGGCCTAACATCGAAGGTCATCGGTCCTATAAGAACTCTACGTATTATTATCTGCTTGAGCGTTCTCTTGATACAAGCAAGAACAAAGTAATACATAATAACAAACGACTTCGCTCTATTTCCTCATTAGTTTCTTGGCAAAGAGCTCTCAGTGTAAGATCAATAATACACATGCGTTTGAATGTTCATGATCCAAGGCACAGACTACAGTGCGATTTCACTTTACTCCCACTGTCCTTTATGGTGGTGTTAGAGGGAATGAAACAATGAACTCTTCAAACGTTACACACAACTAACTGTCTTCACTTTACCTATCAGTCGTTTACGCACATCATGTACTAAATGCATAATACACCGAAGGGGAGTATGAAGTTAGGTAGAATGACCTGAGGATGTGTTTAGCGCTCTCGTATTGATATAGCCTAGATATCGAGAGATGCCGAGTGCCAGAATGTGCAAGTAACTCTACTGACATACTGTAGGATACTCGTATTTAAATGCACTGTTGTACAAATGTTCTTATTCTGGTATGAAAATGTGTAGGTAATTGTAAAGAAATTTGCATTGCTAAATTCAAAACTGAAATCAGAATTGCGCCATCAGGGATAGTTATCCAGTAATCTGAACATATATAATCATATGTGGTAATATTGTTTGCGACAAATATGGTAGGCTACTTTTATAAAATCAAAATTAAATAGTTGGCAACATTAACTTCACTATTTCTGATTCTTTTTCAGACATTGATGTTATTATTCAGATGGTGTAGCTTATTAACTTCAAAATCACAGTGAGAATGTAACGATTTCTACCAATTTAAAATGTATTTATTTGACTTCTTCAGAAATACCAAGTGAGTATTTCTGTGACTATTCTCTTATTTTGTATTTCTATTCGATATGTCTGTATGATAAAGAAAAGCGGACCTGGGTATGTCTCAAGAAAATAACACAAAACTTCCTTGGAAGTAGAAGAGACCCTAAATATAAAGAGTTTGTGAAAGCAATGATCAAACCTTATAAAGATTTAGGATACAATATGTCCTTGAAATTACGTTTTATGGACTCGCATCTAGACTTCTTTCCAGAGAGTTTTAGTCATGCATCAGATGAGCAGGGACAAAGATTTAATAAAAACATAGCTACCATGGAGAAACGGTGTGAAATGAAATGGATGCCCACAATATGACATGAAACTTAGTGGTGGCAAATTTCTGTCCATATTTTCCATTTTTTGTAAACATTTATAAACATTCCTGTGAACGAGTGCTAAAAAGTAAGAACATTATGTGAGCACTTCAACTATCACCTTCTGATGTTTATAGGTCAGCACGTCTATGACTCTAATTTAAAGCTATACATATAATGATATGAAAAGTTTAAAAATTGGATTACTCTTAAACTATCCCTGATGTGTGATAACTAAAGCCAGATTTGAATTTAGCGTTAAAATGTCTATAAGAATCACACATTTTTCCTCCGGAAACAGGACTTTTATTTTTGTCGAACAGTGATATCAACCAAATACAGAAGCTTCTGTGGTGATGCTCTGTAGTAGTTCTCACATAAACAAGAACAAGATAGTTACGTTCATCGACTTGTCCGAGTCCGACCTCTGAGCGATGATGCGCCCAGTCCCTGGTGGACATGGTAGCGTCTTATTGCTCAGTGAAGAAAGCATCTGGAAACTTGCTGTGACACCTGATGAAGGTAGCATACTGTTCGGGAACCAACCGATACTCGGCCCGAGGACAGCGCCAGGGTTTGATTCCGTAACTTTGAGAGCAGAAACTGAGTGTCGTACCATTTAGGGTACGCAGCCGTTCAGCTAGGAACATAGCGGATAGATAGTGCTTCCTGCTGAATGGAGGTATAGTGACAAACTGGCTGTCTTGTCGTTGACGGCTGAGATTCTGTGTTTACAGCAGGAATAGTATCTAACGGAGATGAGTGACAACAGAGCTGAGTCAGTCAGTTGATAAGTTAGATTGATGATGATGCTTGTTGTTTAAAGGGGCTAACATCTAGGTCATCGGCTTGATAAGTTAGTACATTGTAGGTCATGCAGCTTCAACGATGACGTTATAACACAAAGGGCTGGTGAGCAGTGTAGGCCGGTTGCATTAGTAGTGATCATTGTTGTTCATACATGAGAAAATTGTTAAACTGTGCGTTTCTTTTAGAACGTCCCACCACGAATAAATTGAGTGGCTCACAGAACTAGTCACGAGTAGATTGTGGCGGGGTTTAGTAAATACAAAGAGGCTTGCATATTGAACGCTGAAAGGCATAACAGTCTATAATGAAGATGTATTATGATGTATGTATGAATCTATGCTATTTTGGTGTTTTAATTCTATTGTGGAAAGATTCGAGAATTCAGGGACTCTATATAAAATTCATATCAGCAGTGATTTTGAAATTTCCCCCCGTAAACTAAATTGACTTCTTTCTCTCTAACAAGAATAAAGAGACTAAAATAAGAAGCATTGAATTTGTTCTAGGCGGGAATTTTGGAAATGAACGAAGGGTATGTTGGAGGTAGGTAAAATCAATTTATTGAAAACAAAATATTTTCAGCATCAACCAAATTACTTATTTTATAATTACTTGTATACCATTTCTGTTTAAAACGTGTTGAACGATTTTTAACGATTAATCAATCAACCATTAACTGTTTCAAACATTAAGAATGCAATACCTTTCTCTTAGTGAACTTTATAATTACTCACCTGTTATTATCCTTTTACCTACAATTCTTAACTTTAAGAGAAATAACAACTGAACATAGTGGAATTTATTCGCATTCTTTTATATAAGCCGAAACGACTCACCTGGCCCTCTTCGTTTTCTTCCAGCTCATCTTTCTAATTACACTTCTTCTTTTCTTCCTTTCTCCCTCATTCCCCAGTGAGCACTTTTCACGGATTTCTTCTCTTTTCGATAGTGATCATCATTACCATCGTAATGAATAACGGCTGATGAATACAGAACCATCGCCAGTCATGTCAGCTGAGCATAACTTGTACGTCAGCGATGGACACAGTAAGAAAAACAGAAATTCGTGACTATCTCCATCGTGTTGTTCGGTGAAGAATTTCAATCATAAATGATGGAAATTAGACTTTCTATAATGTTATCTAGGCCTATGCACAGTTGTTATATAGGCTATAACTGGTATTTCCAGGGTATTTAGTTCGTAAAAAATCCCGTATATGTACGTTATTTTTCCTCGTAGGATGAAAATACACGAAGCATAAGAGTTCGGGAATTGTACTGTGCACAGCTGCTATTTGGAATAATTTTTCGATCACCTAGTATTAATGTTCTGGCCCCTTAATATTGCTGTGTCGCTGAGGATTTCGATCTTGGAGAGTTTCAATCTAGTGTTGCAAACAAAGCTTCGGGAACATCAGAAATAGCTCCATCGCTTTCGTTCATTTACAATTCATTTACCACTAATCTGCATTTAGGGCATTCGCCCAGGTGGCAGATTTCCAATGAATTGTTTACCTAGTGTTTTTTAAAAAAATTCGAAGAAGCTGGATGTTCATCGGAGATCTCCCTTGGTAAATTATTCCAATTCTTAAGTCCTCTTCCTACAAATTATTATTTGCCCGAATTTGTTTTCTTGAGATCCATCTAAATTTTCATACCTCTTTTGGTTTGCTATTTGCTTTACGTCGCACCGACACAGATCGGTCTTATGGCGACGATGGGACAGGAAAGGCCTAGAAATGGGAAGGAAGCGGCCGTGGCCTTAATTAAGGTACAGACCCAGCATTTGCCTGGCGTGAAGATGGGAAACTACAGAAAACTATCTTCAGGGCTGCCGACAGTGGAGTTCGAACCTACTATCCCCCGGATGTAAGCTCACAGCAGCGCGACCCTAACCGCACGGCCAACTCGCCCGGTTATTTTCATACCAGGTGTATGCATAAGTCTCTTCCGGTTTCACTGAGAGATGGCGCCAGCGAACAGTATGCAGCGTATGAATTTGACACATACATCAGCTTGTTTACCTGACATTAACCTACCAAAACACACAAGTTGAGTCCGCCAAACACTAGCGTCTGTGTTGTATCGTTCAGTAATCATGTCGACGTTTGTGCCTGAAAATGAACATTTGTGGCACGCATTGCAACTCCTTTTTAATCAAAATAAAAAGGCTATGGAAAGTCATCGTTTGCTGGTGAACACGCTCCTTCGATTAAAACACGTGAGACATGGTTTCGACAATTTAAACATGGTGATTTCAATGTGAAAGACAGTGCGCGCTTTGGTAGACCAGAAAAGCGGCAATTTGCACAAGCATTAAATGTGCCACAAGAAACAATCACCAGACGTTTACGAGCAATGGGGAAGATCAGTAAACTCGGTAAATGGGACCCACACGATTTGAATGAGGGACAAATGGAAAATCGCAAAGCCACTTGTGAAATGCTGTTTCAACGCAAGGGAAGAAGATCATTTCAGTACCGAATTGTGTCAGTAAAAAATGGAAAATGGATTTATTTTGAAAACCCGAAGCGGAGAAAATCGTGGCTGTCACCTGGTGAAGCCGGTCCGTCGACAACAAGGCCAAATCGTTACGGCAAGAAGACCATTCTTTGTGTCTGTTGGGACCAGGGCGATATTGTGTATTATGAGTTCTTGAAGCCCAGAGAAACCGTTAATGCACAACGCTATCACCAACAAATGATTAACTTAAATTACATATTGATCGAAAGACGACTGGAATGTGCCAGAAGACATGGCAAAGTGATTTTTTACACGACAATGCGCCATCTCACACAGCAAAACCAGTGAAAGACACCTTGAAATCGCTTGGATGCGATATCCTTCCGCACCCGCCGTACTGCCCCGAGCTGGCGCAATCTGACTATCACCTCTTCGCATCAATGGGGCACGCGCTTGCAGAGCAGCACTTCAGCAATTTCGAGGATGTTGGAAAATGGCTCGATGAATAGTTTGCCGCAAAAGACAAGCAGATTTTCTAGCATGGTATTCATAACTTATCTGAAAGACAGGTGAAGTGTGTAGAAGCCGGTGGCAAATATTTTAAATAACCAAAAAATGAATTTCCCTTGAAAATTACGTGTTTTCATGACCACAAAAACCGACAGAAACTTATGCTTATACCTGGTATTATGAACTTTCTTGCTTTTAAAACTCTTCAGGCTTATTCTTCTTCTAATATGCTGCTTTCCTCTGGATCTTTTTCAGTCCACAAATCAAGTAATCCTGGTGACAGTCCCATACATTGGACCCATACTATAATTGATGTCTCGCCAGTGACTTATACGGCCTCTCTTTACTACAACCCCTAATTATCCTCACAACGATACGATGAGATCGGCAACCTTTATTTAAAACCTCGTTATTGCGATTTCCCAAAGAAGAACTTTACTCATATTAACATCTAATTACTGTTACACCCGCGAGGTATTTCCACCACACTTTTGTGGGTTACTGTAGTCACGTCCTAGTTCGTGAACCATGGGCAACGCCTAAGTGGCCTAGTAAGTGGTCCTGAGAGTCGGGATACCAATTACTATGGAATGGTAGTGGGCATCTCGGACATATTCTGAGCCCTGGCCCTCCTTGTGCTCAGGCGGCTAGGACTATACAATTCACCGTGGTCCATAACCCGTTAGAGGAGAGATCCTCACTTGGACTATGTGTAAGTAGGGTAGCATCCTGCTTCATGAATCTACCGAGCTCAGAACATTTTAAGCAAGCCTCGGACCTATGGGAGTAACGGAGTCGCACTCCCATTTGACAGGCGAGGGACTCCTTGGAAACAACTTGGCGAACGAAATGGAATTCGATGAGGAGCTATCAATATTAATGGGGCTTATGGAAGAAAGAAAGTAGAACTGGATGAGTCAGCCAAGAGGATGCATCTGGATGTGCTAGGAGTAAGTGATATTCGGGTAAGGGGAGATAAGGAGGAAGAGATAGGAGATTGTAAAGTGTACTTGACGGGTGTTAGAAAGGTAAGGGCAGAGTCTGGGGTAGGGCTCTTTATCAGGAATACCATTGCACCCAACATAGTTTCTGTTAGGCACGTAAATGAGCGAATGATGTGGGTAGGTTTGTCAGTTGGAGGATATAGGACAAGAATTGTGTCCGTGTATTCACCATGTGAGGGTGCAGATGAGGATGAAGTTGACAAGTTTTATGAAGCATTGAGTGACATCGTGGTCAGGGTCAACAGCAAGGATAGAATAGTGCTAATGGGCGATTTCAATGCGAGAGTTGGGAATAGAACTGAAGGATACGAAAGGGTGATTGGTAAATGTGGGGAAGATATGGAAGCTAATGGGAATGGGAAGCGTTTGCTGGACTTCTGTGCTAGTATGGGTTTAGCTGTTACGAATACATACTTAAAGCATAAGGCTATTCACCGCTACACATGGGAGGCTAGGGGTACCAGATCCATAATAGACTATATCTTAACAGACTTCGAATTCAGGAAATCTGTTAGGAATGTACGAATTTTCCGCGGATTTTTCGATGATACAGACCACTATCTGATCTGTAGTGAACTAAGTATCTCTAGGCCTAGGGTAGAGAAAGTGAAATCTGTCTGCAGACGAATAAGGGTAGAAAATCTCCAGGACGAGCAAATTAGACGGAAGTACATGGATATGATTAATGAGAAGTTTCGAACAGTAGATAGAAAGCAGGTTCAGGATATAGAAAGTGAATGGGTGGCATGCAGGGATGCTGTAGTAGAAACAGCAAGGGAATACCTAGGAACAACTGTGTGTAAAGATGGGAAAAGGAGAACATCTTGGTGGAATGATGAAGTGAGAGCAGCTTGTAAACGTAAAAAGAAGGCTTATCAAAAATGGCTCCAAACAAGGGCCGAGGCAGACAGGGAGTTGTACGTAGATGAAAGAAACAGAGCGAAACAAATAGTTGTTGAATCCAAAAAGAAGTCATGGGGAGATTTTGGTAACAACTTGGAAAGGCTAGGTCAAGCAGCAGGGAAACCTTTCTGGACAGTAATAAAGAATCTTAGGAAGGGAGGGAAAAAGGAAATGAACAGTGTTTTGAGTAATTCAGGTGAACTCATAATAGATCCCAGGGAATCACAGGAGAGGTGGAGGGAATATTTTGAACATCTTCGCAATGTAAAAGGAAATCACCCTGCTGGTGTTGTGAACAGCCAAGCTCATGGGGAGGAGGAAAATGATGGTGAAATTATGCTTGAGGAAGTGGAAAGGATGGTAAATAAACTCCATTGTCATAAGGCAGCAGGAATAGATGAAATTAGACCCGAAATGGTGAAGTATAGTGGGAAGGCAGGGATGAAATGGCTTCATAGAGTAGTAAAATTAGCATGGAGTGTTGGTAAGGTACCTTCAGATTGGGCAAAAGCAGTAATTGCACCTATCTATAAGCAAGGGAACAGGAAGGATTGCAACAACTATCGAGGTATCTCATTGATTAGTATACCAGGCAAAGTATTTACTGGCATCTTGGAAGGGAGGGTGCGATCAGTCGTTGAGAGGAAGCTGGATGAAAACCAGTGTGGTTTCAGACCACAGAGAGGCTGTCAGGATCAGTTTTTCTGTATGCGCCAGGTAATTGAAAAATGCTACGAGAGGAATAGGCAGTTGTGTTTATGTTTTGTAGATTTAGAGAAAGCTTATGACAGGGTACCGAGGGAAAAGATGTTCGCCATACTGGGGGACTATGGAATTAAAGGCAGATTATTAAAAGCAATCGAAGGCATTTATGTTGACAATTGGGCTTCAGTGAGAATTGATGGCAGAATGAGTTCTTGGTTCAGGGTACTTACAGGTGTTAGACAAGGCTGTAATCTTTCACCTTTGCTGTTCGTAGTTTACATGGATCATCTGCTGAAAGGTATAAAATGGCAGGGAGGTATTCAATTAGGTGGAAATGTAGTAAGCAGTCAGGCCTATCCTGACGATTTGGTCCTAATGGCAGATTGTGCCGAAAGCCTACAGAGTAATATCTGGGAACTAGAAAGTAGGTGCAATGAGTATGGTATGAAATTTAGCGTCTCGAAGAATAAATTGATGTCAGTAGGTAAGAAATTCAACAGAATTGATTGTCAGATGGGTGATACAAAGCTAGAACAGGTCGATAATTTCAAGTATTTAGGTTGTGCGTTCTCCCAGGATGGTAATATATTAAGTGAGATTGAATCAAGGTGCCGTAAAGCTAATGCAGTGAGCTCGCAGCTGCGATTAACAGTATTCTGTAAGAAGGAAGTGAGCTCCCAGACGAAACTATCTTTACATCGGTCTGTTTTCAGACCGACTTTGCTTTACGGGAGCGAAAGCTGGGTGGAATCAGTTAGAAGTAACAGACATGAAAGTAGCAAGAATGATTGCTGGTGCAAACAGGTGGGAACAATGGCAGGAGGGTACTCGGAATGAGGAGATAAAGGCTAATTTAGGAATGAACTCGATGGATGAAGCTGTACGCATAAACCGGCTTCGGTGGTGGGGTCATGTGAGGAGAATGGAGGAGGATAGGTTACCTAGGAGAATAATGGGCTCTGCTATGGAGGGTAAGAGAAGTAGAGGTAGACCAAGACGACGTTGTTTAGACTCGGTTTCTAACGATTTGAAGATAAGAGGTATAGAACTAAATGAGGCCACAACACTAGTTGCAAATCGAGGATTTTGGCGACGTTTAGTTAATTCACAGAGGCTTGCAGACTGAACGCTGAAAGGCATAACAGTCTATACTGATAATGTATGTATGTATGTATGTATGTATGTATGTATGTATGTAAGTATGTATGTATGTATGTATGTATGTATGTATGTATGTATGTATGTATGTATGTATGTATGTACGTATGTATGTATGTATGTATGTATGTATGTATGTATGTATGTATGTATGTATGTATGTATGTATGTATGTATGTTTTCCTCTTGGTGAAACTTACAGTCTGACTTTGCATCACGTTTACCACCATATCATTGTCTGCGATCCATCTCACAGCACTGTATAGGTCTTTACGCAGGCGCTCACAGTCCTCTAACTAATTTACTGGTCTATACAGTAAACTATCCTCTGAAAAATGCCGTATATGAGGTTACAGTTCATTACACATATATTTTACATTGAGTGGCCAAAAGTAATGGGAGGACACTGAATGTGATGTTGATAACGAGATGCTCCATCGCGAGCAGCAATACGGCGAGGCGTCCACTCTGCAAGGTGATGGAATCGTTCTGGAGGGATCTGGATCCTTTCATCTTGCGTTGCTACCCTAAATTGGTCCTGTGTAATTGGTGCGGGGTTCATCAGCATCGACAGCATCCCATAAATTATCGATTGGATTAATATCGGTGGTGTGAAGTGCCAATATATGGTCGTGACTTCACTGAAGTTATCCTACAACCACCTGCAGTGTCATGGCCCATTGTCCTGTTGAGACAAGGCCCCTCCATCAGGGGACTCTAGGGCCAGAAGGGATGCAGATGGCCTGAAGGAATGTTCATATAACGTGCACCTGACAGCGCTTCCTGTAGCGGGAGAGTGGAGCCTAATTGCAAAAATGAGAACGCCGCCCAGACCAGAACTGAGCCGCGTCCCACTTGGACACAATCTTGTTGACACGCAGGAACCATAGCTTCATGGGGCATACGCCACACTCTCACGCTCCCATCAACCTGATACAACTAGAACCGGGATTAATCGGACCTAACCACACACCACCATTGTTGCATGGTCCATTGCCGACGTTTGTTGAGCTCTGTGTTGAGGTGTCAGCAAAGGGACAAGAGTTGCTCGTCGGGTGGTCAAGCATATGCGGTACAGTTGCCTCCTTACTGTCACGGTAGAAATGGGTTGCTGACTGCCAGCATTCAACTGAGCGAAAATCTGTCTAACAGTAGCCCGTCAAGCGCCCAGTATCGTTCTGCGGAGGCGACGTGATGTCCGTTCGTTAAACACCAGTAGTCATACCGTGCGGCAGTTTACGCAGGTGGTAACATTCTCTCTGCGATATTGAAGATCCACCCTCGACACTGTTGTCCTCGGAAACCCGAATTTGCGTGTAATCTTCCCATTGCTATGACCCATGTGCCGTGCGCCGACGATCATTCCACGTTCAAAGTGGACGAGTTGCTCCTCCGCGAGCCCTCAAAACGGCAGCAATACGTTCATCTTGCACTGCTACCCTCAATTGGTCTTGTGTGCTTGGTACGGGGTTAACTTGCGACGTGTTGTCATCTTCACGACACTGGTATCTGTGACATTCCGTTCAGCTACGCCGCAGCTAGCCGCAACTCTCAGGGGTCATACACGGCACATTTTCTAAAGGGGCACCCCTTCCAGTGACTTTGGCCTCTCATTGTATATAGATAAGAAACCATAACTGTCCAATAACACTGCCTTGTGGGATACACTTCTTAATCGTTACAGGATGAGATACTGTTTCATCTCCTCTAATTCTCTCAGTTCTATTGTCTACAAGTTTAGCCACCGTCAACCACGCTTTTTCTAGTCCAAAAGCCCACATTTCGTCAGCAATCTTACACGATCTACCCCATCAATTGCTTTGGATATGTCAATAGCTATACAGACCATATGACCATTTGCTATATCTTGCTGGAATCCTGCAAGTTGAGCCTCACTGCAATAACGTTTTCCAAACATGAACCTTCTGCATACTCCATTCGAAGGATACTGTTGCAAACGCTACCACTAATTACTCATTCTCTGCGTCACTTCAACCCTTAAGTTCCATCTTGTGACAGTATTGCACTTCCCTACAAAGTGACTCTCGTCGTGAATTTCGGCCCGGCTTAATACCTCCAAGATATACTAATTACTACTATAGTTATTGTATAATGTTGTTGATATTTTTCATATGAATTATAATATGAGAATATCATTTTGGAATCATAACCTAACATTTACTTATGGACATCAATTTTAAAAGCATGTACCACGGAACAAAGGGAGCGTTCATTCCATTTAAAAAAATGGATTTAAGCGGAGAATTCTTGTATTATATTGCACTGATTCTTTAAAATAGTTCTGCAGAAAGGAATGGCTTCGTGAAAAGTTCGTATGGTGTTTACATGCTTGCATTCGGGAGGTGATGGCTTCGAGTCTCGTCATCGGCTGCCCTGAACATGGTTTTCTGCTGTTCCCGTCTCTAGTAGCCACACTTCGATTATTCATTGGCCGGGAGGTGCAGATGGCACAAATCAGCGCGGAACTATGAGCTGGGAGGGAAAAGGACGAGAAGTAAGTTTTTGGAAGGGGTAACTACTGTTGTGCTGCTCACTTGAGATCTTAACGAGGAGTTAACGTGAACACTTCCGTAGCAACTAACGATGTGGTCTCACATTGCAGCATTTGGACTCACCGCATACAAAACTCACTGTGTGCCATCAGATAGTAATCTAGTTCTACATTCTTACTCCTGGCTCTCTCATATCCCGTGTCGTCGGAAACCGCGACGGTAAACTGAAAGCAAAAGAAGAAATCTAGTATAGCTCTAATTGGAACTATAAAATCAAGGACAACGGAACGGAGATGCTGTGAAAGAAGTCAAACGAATCTGCGATCATGCCCACTTGTTCCACTTGCTCTCTCCTTTCAAGTACCGTATTCGTCCAATGGAAGGAAGAATTCCAAATTTTCCCGTGTTCACCTTTCACTTAGAAGTGCGTTCAGTCACTGTCCAGACTGGAAGTACACTTGCCAAGGTATGTCTGGTTAGGCAACCGTGCGTCATTCGAACAGGTTATTCTACGTCCAGTGTAGGCGCGGCCTTAGGCAGACCCCACCTCATCTGCCCTGTGTTAATGCGCTACGGGATAGTGTTGTATGTGTTGTCGTAACTAACCAGACCCCGAGTCAATGTAACCAACCGTTAAAGTTTAAAATAAGCTATATTCATCCACCCCGAAATCGAAGGCGCTGTACACTCAGCTATGGAGTCGGTGAGGGATTGCGTCCACAAGTGCCAGAAACAATGCTATAACAAAAGGAAAAGAGTATGCAACAAGCAAAATCGCTACTGGATATTGAAACTCGCACTTAGTTGGTGTATAACTGTACGGAAATATCAGTTCTTTATTGTTTAAACAATTATGACGATTGGTTTTTCAAAGTAAGTACAATAAACTGTTTTCAGGAATGTTCTTTTGTTGTTAATATCTGCGCTGTTCTTCTTTGTTTATTATACGATAGGTGGAATAACGCTGTGAATAAAGTAAATTGTAATTTGTCGAATTACTTTTCGTGCTGAACTTAACTTTCCTTATTGGAAACTTGATTATACTAGGTCATTACGTCTTGCTCATCTTTCACGGTTCTCAAAAGGTGCTTCAACTCATTCCCTAGCTTCAGGGAATAATAATAATAATAATAATAATAATAATAATAATAATAATAATAATAATAATTGTAATCGTAAATTTCGAACGTGTTTCATCCTTCCACGATGGTACTTGTGTGCAGTAGCACTGGGCGACGGAGCAATATCCTGTCCAAACAAGCTAAAACAGACTTACGGATCTCCTTTGAAAAGACCGGGTATGTGGACGCGGAAAAGAGAGACTTCACTCAAAGCATTGAGGTGGCCTATCATGAAAATGAAATACATTAATTTCCACCAATGACAATTAAAAGGAAGCACTGGGGGGAGAGAGCAAGGAAGATGGAAATGGCATTTAAAATGAGCCGTCATACTGACAGATCCAAATCCATCTTCTACCAGCCTAACCTGACATACTACTGCGTAGTAGTCAGATAGTCGTGCATTTACGCTACAGAAACACTAGAAAAAACGGGAGATATGCCTATTGATAAGAAGGAAAGAAAGTTCCTCAGAAAGATTTTGACCGGGCGAGTTGGCCGTGCGCGTAGAGGCGCGCGGCTGTGAGCTTGCATCCGGGAGATAGTAGGTTCGAATCCCACTATCGGCAGCCCTGAAAATGGTTTTCCGTGGTTTCCCATTTCCACACCAGGCAAATGCTGGGGCTGTACCTTAATTAAGGCCACGGCCGCTTCCTTCCAACTCCCAGGCCTTTCCTATCCCATCGTCGCCATAAGACCTATCTGTGTCGGTGCGACGTAAAGCCCCTAGCAAAAAAAAAAAACAAGAAAGATCTTGGGTCTTAGAAAGTGTCCGATCGTTTTGTCTTCCACCTGAGGTGAAACAAGGAACTGTATGTGAGAGTCGAAGAGATCACCACCGTAATGGAGAAACGAGGGCTAACCGTTTACGATCACCTGATGAGAATGAACCCGGAGAGATTGGTGCACAAATTGCTCGCTTTACAGAAAAAATGTAAATCTCATCCCCGCCGGCTGACGAGGTGCGCAAAAACAAGCAGGTAAATGATGTAAGACCAGAGGACACAACAGAGAGAACCATCTTGCGGGGTTGAGGGGTGATCCAGAAAAAGAACCTGCTAAGCCGTGGAACATCTCGGGGGAATAATAATAATAATGGGAATAATGGCTGAACAGTAGCGTGAGGTTGAAAAACCTTTGGCTACAATGTAAGCAAAAATGGTGTAAGCTTAAGAAAGAGAGCCGGTAGTTTCTGTAGGCTGCATCGATGTAAATAAATAAATAAATTAATTAACTAAATATTTAATTAATAAATACTAATATGGCATCTGATCAGGCATTTTCATTTGACGCTATCTAGGCTACCTCTACCAGATGGCAGAGTTGGGCGGCTTACGGCTGTGTTTTAATTAAACACCAGAGATCTATTGCATGCCGACATCGTACGACATGGACTTTCCATCGCCCTTCAAAATTTCCAAGCCTTCTGTGAGATATGAACACGGAACCTTGAGGTCCGAACAACTAGTTAGGGGTTATGAACTTGTACAGAACGCTATTACTGTACTGCGAAGAAAGTAATAAAATAAAAGCATAGACAAGGAAATGTGTATATATCACGGAGTGTGATACTGTCATAATGATTATTTCATTTGACTGTCCAGAGGTTATTTGGTGAAAACTCAAAGTTCTTCTGTAGGCCATGGATCGAGAAGATATTCTAAGAAAAATGTTGAGAGAGGTCCATTCCAGGAAACATGTCTGAGAGAGACAACTCTCAAATAAACAAGAATCTGGCAGCATCGAACTGAGAAAACATATGTCATTCGCAGAAATGACACATGTCCCGACAGGGCATACCTTGACGAGGTTAAATATAGACAGACAGTAAGGGCGGAAGGGACTTCCACGGGCGAGGAAAGCAATCAGCGAGGACTTTGATGTACATTACGGGATTGTATCACGTCGTGTGTCCCTTACGACACATTAAGTCTTGTGATTTGAACTGAGCACAAAAATACATGTTAGCTTCAGGCTTCCATTCTTCTACAATATTCAGCATAAAACAGTGGAACTTAGCACACACACACACTAAACAGTGTCTCCAGAAGTATGGAATGTTCCTGAAAGAAATGTTTTTACACTTCTGATGAATTCTCAAAAAAAAAATGCTATGACTTCTAGGTACACTTTTGGCATGAACTGTTGAATCAGTAGCTATATCATTTATTGTTATTTATTGCGGGTATCCATACGGTTTATTTATGGTAGGTGAACTACATTTTGGTAATAAATAAAATCAAGTCTGACAAAATATGAAGTGCTGAAAAATTTATTACGAAACAGTAATATTTAGAATGATGTAGTAACAAACAAATCTCACCTACGGTGTGAATAGAACTACGCGTACACTGCCTGACAAAAGAATCCCACTGTCGGCGGCCCTGAAGATGGTTTTCCGTGGTTTCCCATTTTCACACCAGACAAATGGTGGACTGTACCCTAATTAATGCCCCGGCGGCTTCCTACCCACTCCTAGTCCTTTCCTATCCCATCGTCTTCTTAAGACCTATGTGTGTCTGTGCGACATAAAACAAATTGTTCTTTTAAGAGCAGAAGCACTCACAAGGGGAGAGGAAACGAAATGAAACGTCACGTGCTGATATCATTTCAGTGATTATAGAATCGAGTCGAGTTTGACGGGAAGAGGTCACTTATTAGTATGACTCTGCACTGATTAGGTTGAGAAGTGTGTTGTATCCTCTCCTGGGGCAAGCTGTAACTGGATACTGACACTGGGACTGTGTTGACGTCCGATCTGGCCTCACACATGTTCGATTGGGGACAGATCTGGGGATCTTGCTGGCCACGGGAGTACCTCAACGTCACGCTGACAGTTCATACAGACACATGAGGTGTGTGGACGATTATTTTCCTGTTGAATGATGGTACCACGATACCGTCGCGTGAGAGGTAACATATGAGGCCGCAGGATGCCCGTGAAGTTAGCGCTCCCTCAATGACTACCAACCGTGACCTGAAGTCATACAGGATGGCTCTCCAGGAGTAAAACCGCTGTGCCCCTCCTGGGAGAGGTCAGAAACTTTCTCTTGTAAGTCTTCTCTGTTACCTCTCATTTTCTATCAGTTAATGAATACTGCCTCAGACAATCTGTCATAAAACAATACATCTGCGTGTACAAGTACTGGCATGTGCATTCCAATTGTGTTAACATTTCGAACTGAGTCACTCCGGTGGATGTACAACATTTATTTTTAAGAGGATTGAATAAAATTGACAGATACACCACGGGAATATGCAATCATAGATAACGCACGAGAGGATGAGGAGGAAGAGAAGGAACGATTATACTTTCTTCACTTTCATTCAGGTCATTATTCTTTGAGACTCAGGACCACTAGTTCTGTATGGTTGATGAGGAGACTCTGGTAGCTACTGCTCTATTGTGGTCGACTGTGTAATGCAGGCGTCATGTGTTCAATCTGAAACAGAAATTAAACCATATAATTAGTGGAATAAGGTATTATGAAAGTGTCAATTGGCGAGGGACAGTTGGAACTTCTTGACAAATTAAGTTAATCCATCATAACTCATACAATTTAAATCGGTTTTATATTTCAACCAAAACATGTTAAAAAGAAATCTCTCGTCCGGGCGAGTAACACGTACGGTTGAGAGAACTGTCATAATCGAAGAGATCAAATGAAAGGGAGAATTCTTCGAATGGGCATTGCAATTGTATTAGTTGTTATTTGTTCGTGTAAGGTACTAATGACACTTCTGATGATCAGTCCACTCGCAATAACTGGAGTTGCAAAAATACTCATGTCCGTTTATTTATTTGCTCAGGTCAGAAGCAACACAAAAAATAATGAAATATTACAAAAGAAAAATTATGTAATTCCAGATAATTCAGACGTCTCTAAGGGAAGAAAATCAAGTGATCTTTGCCCAGAATCGGGGGACAGAAGCGGAATTTTATCCATCACTGTTTGACCCAGGAGAGAGTTGGCATTGTCTATTCTGCTCCGCAGTCACATTGTGTTGGTTCTTTGACAAAGTTGTCCCTGGATTTACGAACCCATGATCGCAGTCCGTTCAATGCTCTCGGAGTACGTCCAGACGGTAAACATTCAGCAGATCTCATCCACGTTTGAAGATGGTGGCATCTAGCAGCCCACAGTTCTTCTCTGGCTCTTTGCGGAAATATGGTTAGCGCTGAAGTTGAATTGAGGAAACTTTTTGTGGATTTCAACCTAGGTCTTGGTTGCTGATGGCCGTGGAGTGGATGTAACGGATTTATTTCTGCCTTCTTTCTCCCAACATCTGCAATGTCCATAATAACAGTCCACTTTCAGCCTAAAAATTCTTGCGATACCGAATGGTTATTGGTTATGCTTCAACCGATATTATTTACTATTTCATTCTTCATTCCTCTGCTATCAGGAAGTTATTGACTATTCTAGAGTAAGTTTTCCTGGTTTGTGTTTTCCGTATAACAGCTGCCGTATCGTTGATCTCAAACTGTTGTCGTAGGTTCTGCATCCAGAAAAAATATCTGTATTTAGAGTTGGTAATACTGAAATTTTCCCAAACCAAAAAGCGGTTTTGTAAAACTATATCGAAAATAAAATACACTCTAAAGGGCTATGCAAGCTGACGTGTATAAATTCATTCGTATAGCACGCCGTCTGGCATCTGAAAGGAAACCGAACCTGTGAAAATAGGTGGATGAAGAGTATCATACAATCATTTGATATGATGTAATGACCTGTCCAGTAGTTATCAAGAGGAGGTAGTCAAGCTTACATATCACATCATTTCAAGTCAGCATTAACTGGACTGGAATGTGGCTGGTCTTAGATAGCGTTTCCATCCTGAAGAATCTCTTCGTCAATGATAAAGTTAAGCCAATCGGCTGCACAGTCCTCTTTCTGTGATCCAAAACACTCCATTAGCTTTCCTTCATCTCCAATATAATTTGTTTGTATTCTCGCAAAAGCCGAGCTCCACTCGGACGTCTTCTAATCCAACCAGCGATGAGAAAGGATGTGAAGTGCTGAGAGTACGAGTGCATGTGGCATTACCGCTGTGCTATAGAGGCGTGACAGTGAAGTACAGTGCAACAGTGTCTACAACATAATGCAGGTGGCACCAAGATCAGCCGTGGTCATGGTGCTGTTAACGATCGGTGGCACTGACATACGCCCGCGTCCTGGACTGTATTGGAAGGACATCCAGGAGCTCCGGGAGGTCATGAAGACTAGGGAAAATATTGATGGACCAGAATAAGGAGTTCAACGACATAAAGACCTACGAAAAAATAGAAATGAGTGGCATCACGAAGTAGAAAAACGTAGGGTATAATTAAATTGTAAACACATTTCGGCTAAAATGGGGTTGAATATAGGGGTATGGAAATAATAAGCTCCATAAATGGCAGTGGAGAAACCACGGGTTTCGCAGTATCGCAGATATACAGACGAGGAAATAGTTAGTCTGGAACGAGGAATAAGTAAATATACAGGGAATATAGATTGCACTGGGAAATGATGAGGTGAGGGAATTGATGCGGGAAAATGAGATTACGGGAATGATTGTAACACGGTTACCTACAGAATGTGAATTACGAATACCCGGTTATAACATTTGTAGTAAAGCGATACGATTAGAATATATAAAGGGCTTCACTGAGAAGGGCCGGCCATGCGGGGTGGGGGTGGCATGCCTACCACTTACCCGCAGGCCCAGAGTTCGATTCTCGGCCAGGTCAGAGATCTTTACCTGGATCTGAGGGCCGGTTTGAGGTCCACTCAGCGTACGTGATTACAATCGACTAGCCATCTGTCGGTGAGATGGCGTCCCCGGTCTAGAAAGCCAAGAAGAATGGATGAGAGGATTCGTCGTGCTGACCACACGACACCTCGTAATTTGCAGGCCTTCGGGCTGAGTAGTGGTTGGCTCCTAGGCCATGGCCCTTCGGGGATATTGCGCCATGGGGTTTGGTTACCTGGGAGGGGCATTTGTGTTTATAAATAAAGAACCGAGTGGACACCGATCTCGATGAAGCACTCTAGGCGAAGAAAGATAAAAGAAAAGAGAGAGAAAGAATTTTTCATAGATTTCTGTTATTACTTTTCAGCGGGGTCTCCCATTAGAAAGGAGAAAAAGATGTTTGATGACCTTATAGGTTAAGTAAACGAGGTCAAATAAAATAATGAAGAAGCGGGAATAATTCTAATGGGAAATTTAAATGCAAGTGTGGGTGAAAATAATGCGGTATACGGTCGAGAGAAAGACGAATTACTAATGGACGGAAGACGAAGTCAAGGCAGAGAATGGAACAGGAATTGGTTGAAACTATTTTAAATGTGTGCAGTAGATGAATTAAACATACTGAATGGCAGCTGCTCGGGAGATGAGACATGTAACTTACATATTCGATTCAAGAAGGTACTATGGATCTACCAATCCCATCTAGAGAGCCACTGGATTATATTAAAGTCATAAAGGTAAAGTACTAAGGGAAATAAACGCGTACATAAATGAGGGATTACAGGAAATAAGGATATAATTCTTTAGAAAATGAAGGAGTACAAATATTCACTGAGTGAAAACGGAATGAATTCTCCGGCCGAAGAGGTACAATTACGAAATAGATATCATAAACGAAACCAAGAAATTATGGAAAATAATAAACAAGATTTGTAAATAAAATAAGCATAGTAACTAAGCAATTATAGGAAACGATGATGAGAGGATAGAAAGAGTATTTCGAAGGACGACTAGGGGGTGAATGTAAAGTGAATAAACTTGAGACTGTTATACTTCGACATATGGAGAACACTTTCCAGTAGTAGACGACACAATAACTACGAATGAAGTATTACAGACAATGAGAAAGGAAAGTGGGAGGGGATATCAGGTGTTATTAGTGGAATTACTTATGAATTTTCAAAGGGTTATGTAACAACACTCAAATACTGGGAATAACAACTAATATATTTAACAACATTTTATGGTAGGAAAATCCCTATATATTGGCGAGAAGAAATAACGTCCAATATGAAAAGGAGAAATACAGATCTATAACAAATAATTATAGCAGCATTAAGCTGTTGGACACACTTACAAAGATTTATACTGTGATATTAGCAAAACTAACTATGAAATGGGCGGAGGATTATGCTATACGCTCTGTATACTAGTCAGGATTCAGGAAAGGAGTGAGAATCTCAGATAATGTACACATATTAAAAATTGTTATGAATAAATGCTGAAAGAACTTTGGTAAATTGTATATTGCGGCTATAGATTTACAGAAAGCTTTTGATTCGGTCAGTAGACAGGTGGTCGATACGAAGCTGGTTAGAATATGGGCACCAAATAAAATGTTTAACGCCATAAAGCAACTGTATGCGGAGGTGATATGCGGGATTAAAATGAAAGTAAACTTAACGGAAGGAGAGAAAAATTCAAAGAGTGGAGTAAAGCAGGTGTATAAGTTATCGCCAATGGTCTTCGCACATATTATTTAAGACATTTTTGATTATGAAGGGAAGGAAATTAGGACAAGCCCATGTCTTAACAATGAAGACATACCTGGCCTGATTTTTTGCAGACGACACCATTTCGCTCTCTCTAACATCAAACGGTGTGCAAAGCACCATTGCAAAAACTGCTAAATATTTCTGGAAATTGAACTTGAAAATTAACATTAAGAAAGCAAATGCGATGGTATGTAAAAAAGGGAAAAAAATCAAAAGAGAAAGGTGATGGTTAGAATGTGAAGAATTGGTATAGTGTAATTATAATCAACTAAGCCATTGTCCAACAGTGCTGATGGTTTTTGAAACAACAGAGTATATTAGCACACTGTACTTAACATCCGAAGCCGGCTTTCAGAATTTAAAACCCACCATTAGTTGTATGATGTGATGGCTAATGGGTATGCATAAGAACAAGGGTCAAAGAGAGAAACATGACGAAAATCGCTTTTTAATCTGTGAAGAAACAATGGAAGAGGCACATGTAGGGAAACCGTCTCACTAAGGCTTAAATATCCGGGTATTGAATATAAAACAAAAATAGAAAGAGAGAAATATTTCCACACAATTGTAAAAGTGTTAAATAAAATGTGGATTGCACCGAAAAAACAACAACGCTGTTCTGTATTTTTTAAAAATATTTTGGCAAAAGAAAATAAGAAAATAAAGTAAGCACTAACTTAACTAGTGATGGTGGTCCTAGAATATACGACATTGTTCAACATATTAAATGTGCCATAATTTGTAGAATGGTATAAAATTTATTAGGTTAAAGTAGCCATAGAATTAATCTAAATCATCTGCATCTTACGCGTCATTAAGGATTCTGCGGGCTTGGAAAGAAGTGTCGAATATCTCTAGGCCTACGGCTCTTCACCGACCTCTCAGAACATTTTACCGATAGAGGAACAGGGTCGTGAGTCTTCACAAGAACGTAATTCGTATTATTGTGATATTTTAATAAACTAATCGTTACGTTTTATATAACAATGTTTCTTAAAGGGGGACCAATTGAAAGTGAAGGACTTAAATTAACAAAATTTTCAACATTGCGTGTGTGAATTTTACGTGAATGATAGCTGCGACGACTTTGTCATTTTCAACCTAATTGGTATGATGAATAGTTCATGGTGGGGAAGTAACGGAATATGCATGTAATAACATGGTTTTCCTTACTTCAACAGCACAGACAGACTGTTCTCTAAACACGCTTGTAAAATTCCTCAGTAAATCGTTGATTGTATCGAAACAACGTACCGTCATTCGCTCTTTCAAGTGAAGAAATACCCTTTCTGAACACTGCTTTATGGTAAGGTTCACTATTCGTTCGACTAAAAAGGTAAATGACGTTTGTTTACTTGAGCAGACAGACTTAGAGAACGTTTGCACACCGAGCCGAGATTTAGTCGTCATTTCATAAGGCGTACGTCTCAGACTTGAGCTTTGTATATTCAATTTTTAGTTTAGATATTTTACTTCAAACTATCATTCGTAACATGTCGGATTTAACTGTTTCGTGTTAAATATCTTGTAGTCAAAGTATTCTGAGGTCGACTGTATCGACTCACATTGTTATAGTGTGCGTGCTACAGGGTTATTGTTGTTGTTATTCATATAAATCTACTAAGGACCACGTTATTTCAGATGTCTTCTCTGGGCTTTGATCTTCGCCCAGTGCTTCTTCATTCTTTGCCTGTGTTGCTCTTTTTTCTTCCTCCGTCTACGTCTGTCCCGTCTTCAAATTTGGCCTTCCTTGAAAACCCTGGTGGCGTTTTAGTTTCCTCCTGAGTGGGTTGCGTTTTTGTATATCTTCATAAGTGATCACCATCTCCTGTAAGCCCTTTTCCATCTCCTATAACCGAATGGGCTGGCTCTTCTAATCGTTTAGATAAAATCGTGTTGGTTTCATTCTTAACACGTTGGCCATAAAATGCAATTCTCCTTCTCGGCATGACATCAGACATCTTCTGGACATGAGTCATGACGACGTCTATATTCATCTTTGTCTTTAACAAGCTGAAACTCGTCAAGAGGGTCAATGGAGTAAATATTTACTGAATTATTTCCTTATAAGTTATATGACATTTCCTGTACTTTATATATTTACAATGCGTAATACAATACGTAATGCATGTATTTGACGTGATGATAAAATATTAGTTAGTCTGAGAGTGCTTAGATTAGGTAAAAGTAAATGAATGTAGACTTGTTTCGGCACTGAGCCAAGCCGTAATTTTGTGTAATTTATTTACGTGATAACCAAGCTTATTATGATAATGCATGGTGATTATGGTTGTAAAAATGGATTATCGACTGTTGACATCAGGATAGGAAGGCACTCTTATTTTCGCGCAATTTGCATGATAATATTTGTAGATGGCTGTATTAATTATATGCGTAACTTGTGACATGCCTGGACATCGAACAAGCGCCCTCCTATTGAGATTAGCGTTTTCCTTTTATGTGAAATATTTTCCCTTTCTATATATGAGAATAACATTATTGATATATTTAAAATCCATATTTGATTTTATTGGTATGAGTTTAAAATGTAGGAAAAACCTAGGATGTATTCTGTAATCGGATGGAAGCGAACTTGGTCATTCTAATTCTGAGGATGTGAATATGATAAGATAAAAGGTGGGCTGATATTGAGTTAAAGAACTGTGATAAGATTATTTAACAAATATGTGTTCCAAGGGAAACGATTTGCTTTCACCTTGAAATGTTGAAAGGATATTTCTGCCACACCGGGCCATTATTTGCTAGGGCATTGACGTCCAGAGATTTACGATGAGGGGAGTCAGAAGAAGGCTTGCCCCTTGTAGAGGATTACTGTATGCTGTATTGTTCGAGCTATTCCACTTAGAATGAAGGCAGTGTGACACCGATTATTGTTTAGAGGATTCTTTTACTTTCCCATGTAAGAATTTATAATAATATTTAACTAACTGGAACGCCAGTATTATTATTTATTTGTTGGCCCTATGATTAATTAAGAAAGGCAGTTTTTTAGTCCCGTTTGTCGATGCCATCTTGGATATCATCGGTTCGAGTTCTGAGGCAACCATGGATTTTTGTTGTCACATAATTTTTTTACAACCAATTGCATATGTATATTGTTTATTGTTTCTTTTCATATTATGTGTACATATTTTTTATACTTTCTTTTAGTCGTGTTTCACTCTTTATGTGGATGACAAATCGAGTTTTATTTTCGTAATTTTTGTCATTGGATTCATTGGGATGTGGGTTCGATTTCTGGACCCGACATCAGTCATTTTATTTTGATTAGGATTTTATCGACTAGCATTCACTTATTATTTGTTTACTTTTTGTAATATAATTATTTAGCTAGGTGACCACTTCAAGTTATCTTCAATTTATTTTGTTGTATAAAGAACTGCTTCTTCTGATAGTGAAGAAAGTTCTTAATGATAACCGTCGCATTTATAAGGATATTTCTAATTTTTGAAAAAAATATGTGATACAAATTATAATGTAATATTTATCATCATGTCGGGAAGAAGAAAGAGGTAAAGGAGAAATAAAATTTTTGACACTTTACAATTTGTATTTAGTCCATTGGACATTGCATATTCAACATTGATATACTATAAATATTCAGGATCAACCTTTAATTAATTTGATTTATCAAGACTCAATAAATAGGTATTTAAACTTTTGTCTGCCTGTCATTTTGCCGAATAACATTGTATCCCAGGTTTCCTTCCGTTCATTTATGCCTTTAAGCTAGTTATGTGTTATTTTCTTTGATATTCTGCCGCGAACGCACCATGGCCTTGGGAGGTCGGTGGTTTGATTCTATGGAGCGGAAGGGTGCAGTAGACCCTTGCACGGTCGGAAGAGCATTTGCTCACCCATCATTCTGAAAAAAATTCTTTTTCGTTCCTTCCTGATGAGGTGGCATTTGACTCTGGACTAAAAAGGTCCCTTTCCATCAGGCGCCTTGGCGTATGGTGCTATGTGGCGGTATCCCGACTTTTTAGGGATTATCATGCAGTTATTTGGTTCTATGTGGCAAATGGCGTGGGGTGGAAAGGTTGCAATAATGAGTAGCAGTTGAATTTAGATATCCATATTTTTTCACATTTCGGCTAACTTCAACCTAAATATTAAGTGGGCATGTTCCAACGGTCGTGTGCTTTCTTTTGAGAAAGCGGTTGAGGCCTCGAGATGTAGTCGACTGGGGAAACCCCTCTTTCGAATGACACCGGTGATTCTATAAAACCAGCAGTGGCTAGGGGAAGCGAGCTTAGTCGTTAGTTATTCGTTGTTCAGAAGGCACGTCTCTAGTGATTGCCATATCCTTTGTCTGTTATTCTAAGTACTACAGTGACGCTATTTCTATATAACTGTGATAGTAATGTTATGAACAGTGAAGCGTTTGTTATTGTTTGAGTCATCAGTCCATAGACTGGTTTGATGCAGCTCTCCATGCCACCCTATCCTGTGCTAAAATTTTCATTTCTACGTAACTATTGCATCCTACATCTGCTCTAATCTGCTTGTCATATTCATACCTTGGTCTACCCCTACCGTTCTTACCACCTACACTTCCTTCAAAATCCAACTGAACAAGTCCTGAGTGTCTTAAGATGTGTCCTATCATTCTATCCCTTCTTTTCGTCAAATTTAGCCAAATCGATCTCCTCTCACCAATTCGATTCAGTATTTCTTCATTCGTGATTCGATCTATCCATCTCACCTTCAGCATTCTTCTGTAACACCACATTTCAAAAGCTTCTATTCTCTTTCTTTCTGAGCTAGTTATCGTCCATGTTTCACTTCCACAAGATGCCACGCTCCACACGAAAGTCTTCAAAAATATCTTTCTAATTCCGATATCAGTGTTTGAAGTGAGCAAATTTCTTTTCTTAAGAAAGCTCTTCCTTGCTTGTGCTAGTCTGCATTTCATGCCCTCCTTACTTCTGCCATCGTTAGTTATTAAGTAACAATATTCTTCTACTTCCTTTAAGACTTCATTTCCTAATCTAATATTTCCTACATCACCTGCCTTCGTTCGACTGCACTCCATTACTTTTGTTTTTGACTTATTTATTTTCATCTTGTACTCCTTACTCAAGACTTCATCCATACCATTCAGCAACTTCTCGAGATCTTCTGCAGTCTCAGATAAAATAACCATATCATCGGCAAATCTCAAGGTTTTGATTTTCTCTCCTTGGACTGTGATTCCATTTCCAAATTTCTCTTTGATTTCCTTTACTGCCTGTTCTATGTAAACATTGAAAAGGACAGGGGACAAACTGCAGCCTTGCCTCACTCCTTTCTGGATTGCTGCTTCTTTTTCAAAGCCCTCGATTCTTATCACTGCAGACTGATTTTTATACAGATTGTAGATAATTCTTCGTTCTCGGTATCTGATCCCTATCATCTTCAGAATCATAAATAGCTTGGTCCTATCAACATTATCGAATGCCTTTTCTAGATCTACGAATGCCATGTACGTGGGCTTGTCCTTCTTGATTCGATCCTCTAAGGTCAGACGTAAAGTCAGTATTGCTTCACGTGTGCCTACATTTCTTTTGAAGCCAAATTGATCTTCTCCCAACTCAGCTTCTACTTGTTTTTCCATTCTTTTGTAAATAATACGTGTTAAAATTTTGCAGGCATGAGATACTAAACTAATGGTGCGGTAGTTTTCACACCTGTCAGCAGCGGCTTTCTTGGGAATAGGTATAACAACATTCTTCCGAAAATCGGATGGGACTTCTCCTGTCTCATACATCTTGCACACTAAATGAAATAACCTTGCCATGCTGGTTTCTCCTAAGGCAGTCAGTAATTCAGAGGAAATGTCATCAATTCCAGGTGCCTTGTTCCTATTGAGGTCACTCACAGCTCTGTCAAACTCTGACCTCAAAATTGGGTCTCCCATTTCATCAGCATCAACAGCCTCTTCATGTTCCAGAACCAAATTATTTACATCTTTACCTTGATACAACTGTTGGATATGCTCCTGCCATCTTTCTGTTTTGTCTTCTTTCCCTAGAAGTGGCTTTCCATCTGAGCTCTTAATATTCATACACCTAGATTTCCTTTCTCCAAAGGTTTCCTTGATTTTCCTGTATGCAGCATCTACCTTAGCCAGGACCATACAGCCTTCGACATCCTTGCACTTCTCCTTCAGCCATTCTTCCTTAGCTACCTTGCACTTTCTATCCACTTGATTCTTTAATCGCCTGTATTATTTTCTGTCCTCTTCATTTCTAGCATTATTGTATTTTCGTCGTTCATCAATCAGGTCTAGTATCTCCTGAGTTATCCACTGATTCTTAGTTGATCTTTTCTTCTTTCCTAACATTTCTTCAGCAGCCCTGCTGACTTCATTTTTCATCACTCTCCACTCTTCCTCTATAGTGTTTCCTTCAGCCTTTTCATTTAGTCATTGTGCAACATGTTCCTTGAAGTAAATCCACAGAATAAGTCTTAAGGCACGGACGGGATGTAGCTTGCCTGAGTGGTACGTCCAATTAGGTTTTATGATGCCGACGGAAGCGAAAACTTTCTATCCAGTTCCCACGTGAATTCGCACGATTGGAATGCATTTGACCTAGAAGAGTGAGTGAGACACGAATAATACCCATCATCCCTTAGCAGAAAATGGAAGAACCGAAACTACCGAGGGCGCGAACGTCTCAGCCAATCACAAAATCACAAAATTGCAAATTTTAATGGCTTGTCATAGCGGGAATCTACAGCTAGTATTTCGCGATTTGGTGGCCGAAGTAGCTGTAAAATATTGTGTCCTGACTTCCAGGTTATATTTAAGGATTTATCAGTGCAAGTGTGGGATTAATCAGTGGCTAAATAAGAAATTTTCAACTTTACACGGGAGAGTGGAATCGCCCAGGAAGCGAACCGTCATGGCAGGAAGGCATTATGCTCTGACAGAAAATAGAACCAGAGACGCGCGACATCGTAGAAATTAATCTGTGATCGTTTCTCATAACGCAATGTAACACATAAGTCGGACCGAAATTAGGAAGATTTTGAGCACATTTTCTAAAACTCTAACCTACGGACACATGATAAATCGGTCCCAAGTGCAGAGTTATTACGCCACATCCCTTCCACAGAACTATTTTCGAAGTGGGGGAGGACTGTTTACAAAACGGAGACACCAGGGTGGTAAACCTCAGAGAGCAGTCCTGATAGCACCAAGCTCCGGCCAGCAAGAGACTAGCACCCAGAATACTAGTCAAGCAGCCGCTACCTGCGAATACGAGGTACTTCGTGCCAGCCAAGCCGCGCTCAACCATCAACGAGCCCCTGCACCAAGAGAATAGGCTACCAGCACCAGCCTATTCAAAACAACAATCGACAACTGTCGGCCAAGAATAGGCAGCATTCTATACTGCCACCCTACCAGCCATACCAGCCAGCCTGCCAAACCTTGTGCGGGCTCACGAGCATTTGTCTAGTACTCAGTGCGGCACTTAGTTCGCTCCTTGTCTTGGCGCGATCCAATTAAAACTACACCTGGTGCGACTAGTCCCCACTGAGTACGCCAAGTAAGACGCAGGTCCTCAATAGAGTTTGACCGTTTCCAGTGCTTCACAGCACCCCAGAACCAAGCAACCCCAGCAACATGAATCCCTTTCCTACAGGTTACGATTCCTACCAAGCCCTGTGCGAACTAGCAAGTTCATTTGGTACCGAACCCAGAACCCCCCATCCCAAGCAAGTATGGATCGAGTAGCCAGGACCCATACAAATCCCCTCAGTATACCGAATCCACTCACCTTACCGAATCCACTGAAGAAGAAAAAGAAGAAAACTACGAAAATCCGTACCACTACCAACAGTTTGATTACCCTTTTCCGATCTCTCCTAAATGCAAGTCCATCATCCTTCCTCTCTTCAACCCAGGACCAGTCCCTATCACTCGCCGCCTAGTAATAGAATCCATCAAACCTATCATCCACCGCCATATAGCAATAATAGAAGAAACACACAACAACCTGTTAATCATAACCCCACTCAAGAACATATTCCTTAATACCATCCTAAACCGCCTTTCAAGTCCCGGAATAACCTATCCAATAGTAATCAATCCATTAAACAGTACTACAAACCAGCCACCATCTTCCGAGCCAGCACCTACCAAAACCAACCCTCCACCATCTTCCAGAACCACCGAAACGCAAACCAATCCACCGCCACCCACCGAATCAACAGAAGCACAAAACAACCCACTCCCCCCTCCACCACCACCTCCACTCCCGCCGCCACCTGCCAAGTCCACCTACTCCCAAACCAACCAGCCACCAACCACCACCGACTCTCACGCACAGACAGTGAGCAGGCGTAAAAAACCTGCTCCAAAAACACACTCACAGAACCGAACCCAGGCACCCACACGCACATCCCTTATCACACAGTGCTTTAATTGCTTAAAATTAAATCACGTAGCAGCTTCATGCACTGCAGATACCCGCTGCAATAGGTGTGGTGGTAACCACCGCCACACAGATTGTAAGGTACCTAAGGCCCAGGCGAAGTGCGCCAACTGCCAAGGCAGTCATGCCGCTTCGTTTCCTGGCTGCCCTTTCATCAAAAAAGCAATTAAAGCACATTACAAGCAGTCACGACACTTACAAGCAAAACCAACACCACTACTCAGTCTACCACCTCTACAGCCCCCGCAACCGAACCCAAGACCAGTCACTACCTCATCCAACCTGCCTACTACAGACACTACTTCATCCAACCTGCCTACCACAGACATAAATACACTATTACAGTCATTATTGAAACTACTCCAGACTCACCTCACACAAGCACAACCCATACCAGAACCCTCGAACCCAGGCACCCCAGAACCCGCCCAGCCAAGCACAGTGTAAGAAACAAGAAACCACGCCTCACTTCCTAAAATACGGCCTAGCCTTCCCAACAGCCAGTTAAACCTAACGACAGCAAGTCATACATCCACAATAAAATCAGAACCACCACAAATAACGAAGCACTGGAAACACCGGTAGCCGAGGCGGAAATAACTATCTAAAAGCTGCAATACAACATGCTGTATTTTCTAAATTCAAGTATCAAAAACAACGGATACACAGGAATATAAATATATTCCAGCGAACAATCCAGCGGCAAGGCCCGGTCAACCAAAGCAACACCGGGCGTGGTCAAAATATGGATGGGTGACATTCCAAATTTACCCTTGCCGCCGGCTCAAAGCCAAATTTAGACATTTTATTTAACATCCAGCCATGGCACGCAAAGAATAAGGTTGAATTTCACCATAATACCACACAACCGCACCCACTTTACAGTAAAACTTCTACCATTATTATTATTATTATTATTATTATTATTATTATTATTATTATTATTATTATTATTATTATCACCCAAAGTCCGCCTCTGTGGTGTAGTGGTTAGCGTGATTAGCTGCCACCCCCGGAGGCCCGGGTTCGATTCCCGGCTCTGCCACGAAATTTGAAAAGTGGTACGAGGGCTGAAACGGGGTCCACTCAGCCTCGGGAGGTCAACTGAGTAGAGGTGGGTTCGATTCCCACCTCAGCCATCCTGGAAGTGGTTTTCCGTGGTTTCCCACTTCTCCTCCAGGCGAATGCCGGGATGGTACCTAACTTAAGGCCACGGCCGCTTCCTTCCCTCTTCCTTGCCTATCCCTTCCAATCTTCCCATCCCTCCACAAGGCCCCTGTTCAGCATAGCAGGTGAGGCCGCCTGGGCGAGGTACTGGTCATACTCCCCAGTTGTATCCCCCGACCAAGAGTCTGAAGCTCCAGGACACTGCCCTTGAGGCGGTAGAGGTGGGATCCCTCGCTAAGTCCGAGGGAAAAACCGAACCTGGAGGGTAAACAGATGATGATGATGATGATGATGATGATTATCACCCAAATATATTTTATTCTTTTTATACTTATTTTCTACAACAGGCCAGGTGAGGAGCGCGGCATAGCGCACCGGTACTGGCACCGCAACCGGCACCCCCCTAAGGGGTGTCCAAACTGAAAATATGGTAAAGCTCAGTCTCGTAGAGAAGCGCAGTCTCGTAGAGAACCTCAGTCTCAATCGCAGTCTCAACCGCAGTCTTGTAGAAGATCAGTAGTCTCGTGGTATACTTCAATCTCGTGAAAATTCGCAGTCTTATAAGAATCTTCAGCGTCTTATACAGTAGTTGAAATCCGAGTGAGTAATGCATTTATTTGTGAGGGCAATATCTTAGCAGGAATGAGCACTTTGACAAACTTTTATTCAACTTAAGATTATGCAGATATAATCAGGCAATTGAATTAACAAATGACAATGGTAGTTATATTCTCAACACTTGCCATGAATGAACTTAAGGTGCTAGGACCGAGGTGAACATTGAATCTCGTCGTAACATGTAGCTGCATTCACATTTTCCCTATTTCACGTGTAGCTCGTATATTACGTGTAAAAGTCATATGTTGGAGAACGATTATTATAAAATTCTCCACATCATTGGGAACATTACACGTAATTTTCCCACACTCTCATTGAACTTTTATTGCGAGTGAGATATTTGGGAGCAGAATTAGTCCAGCCAGTTACAGGGAGAAAAACTTTGTTTTTATAATTGGAATACTTCCGTAGTTAGACCTTGAGTCCAGTGTCATGGTCAGAGAAGGTGAATAACCAATAATCCTTTACACAAACAATCTGAGAGGGGTGAGAGAGAGGCGACAGCAAGCAGGTAGCGGAGTACAGACTTTCGACTTCATGTCAGGTTTTCAATGCAGTGTCATTGAATATTCTTCGCAGGAGTGTTAAAATGCGAGTGTTAATATAAATATGGACGTGTGCAACGATATTGTGAAAATGCATCAAGTTTGCGTGTGTGACCTCTTGGATAACATCAGCCTGAAGATGAGATACTAATTCAACATGACAGGGTCCGGAGGATGATCTGACCTGCCTCCAGCACAAACAAGGTAAAATGAGCAAAATGTAATTTTGTAAACAAGCAAGGCTATGAACAGTCGATGATCAAATGTAGTTTTAGAATTTTAGATAGGACTGTAAATAATTCACGGATCGGACAGTAATTATAAAATTAGGATTATAATAATAATAATAATAATAATAATAATAATAATTGTTACCGTGGTTTGGTGGATTAGCAGAGGTGAAAGAAGGTGCGGGGGCGAACAGGTCTCAAAATACGAAATTAAAGTTAAGATAAAATTTAACAAGGTTATATTTTCTTTTCAAGATTAAGAAATAACAAATAGAACAGGTACTCAGTAGCCGAAACACAATTCGAAAATGTACAATTACAGTGATTACAGGATTTGGGCTCCGAGAGCCAGACACACAATTCTTGAGCTATAAGCCCAACCATATGATATATAGAATTCAACAAAGGGGCAGAAGACCCCTATCATGCCCATGAGCACTTGCTCCCAATTACACAGTAAAGCCTCCTCGAGGCGCGCAGAAAACAAAATTTTAGAAAGAGCAACCTGCTCTTAAGTTCGAGACTATCAAAGGCCACACCAAACTCCACTTTCAATTTGTCCTCCAAGGACATGAAAACAGGGGTAAAAATACCCAACCTACTGAGGCCTATTAAGTAAAGAAACAGGTCAATTACCGTACATGGCCTCTAAAATACCAACTTGAGAGGAGGCGTTCTTGCACTCCTAATACACTTTATATAAAACCTACTTGGCACTAGGCCGTTACCGCAAGGGCTAATCCCATACTAGAGAGGTGACTTATAGAAGAAGACAATTTACATTACATTAAGGAAGAAACGGTTGAGAAAATAAGTTCACCTCAACGCAATATGAGTGGGAGCTCGAGAGATTTAAGCACTCTCTATCCCAATATGTAGTTTAAAAGATAGAATTGATACTAGGTGTCTTTACATTTTAGGGGAAACATTACATGGTAGAAAGGCTTCGGACCTGCCCCGAGAGTTAAACTGCTGAGCTAGCAAGAAAAGAAGTTATTAAACGGCCATTACCTGGTGGCTGAACTGCTGTCCGAAGAAAGAGGCGCTTCCCGCCCCCTGCTACGTACTTTACACACTGATAGATGTTACTGAAGTGGCGCGGAGACCCGAAAATCAGCAGTTTATATACCCTCGTGGAAAGTTCGAGGCGTTTCAGGAATGAGAACACCCTCCCACAAGAATTTTATTGGCTAACAACGAAAACCCCTACACAAGATGAAGAAGAAACACATTATTGGTGGAAAATTAATTACAGAAATTCCCTATTGGTTAAATTCAAAACTGGCGGAAAGAAAGGGTTAATATTGCCAACTTAAACAATAACTGAAAGAAATTTAACAAAGAACAAACTTATGAACACAAAATTTCTCCAAAAACATAGTTCTTTCACTTCGCACTAGGGTGCACAATTGTAGTTCTTCAGTAGTACCATCTGGAAGAGAATGTCCACGCTTCTTACTACAGGCAAAACAAAAATACATCGAAAACGACCCAGTTCAGAAACTTCAAAATTTACAAGTAGGGACATCTTCTGAAAAACTTGAGAATTAACACAGTAGATAAAGTTCAGATATTGTCGTTGAATTCAAGAATAGTAGTAATGTTGATATTAAATGTCCATGTAGCTGATTACATATATCCAAGGTTGATTAAGTTAGACGGCCAGGCCGGCCGCTGCTGCTTGTGTCCAGAGGAGGCCCCTCGGACCCCTCAAGTACCCTGAGATACCGCTCGCCCGCACTATGAGAGGAGTAGTGGAGTTGAAGCACGCCGCGCCCGCGGCGAACATGCAGGTTGCGGGCCAGTTACAGGTGGTGCGCCGCACATCAGCCTTGGCCGGGAGGAGGACTCCGGCTCGCCGTACACTGGTTGGCCTCACTGGAGAAGGGCGGGCCCATACCCTACCTCAGTAGCGGTACGGCGCCGCGCTGCTGCGGGGGCACTGAAACATTCAAGCTCGGCGGCAGAATTTTGTTTGACCAGAATGATTTTAGGGTACATTCATTGTGGTGGAACTGAGGGGCCAGCGGCGTAGAAATATTTATTTCACTTGAAAGCCACTGTGTGTTGTTGGGCAGGAGACGGGAGCGTGGTAATGGCCGCGGTAAGGACAGGATGGCAGTTTAACTGGTCGGGGAAGGTTTACAATAAATGGTTACACACAAAGGAAACAGATTCCAAGGGCAGAAGGCCTTAAAAGTGAAACCCCTCGAACATAAATATAACCTTCATATTTCTTTCAAAATTATATGAAGCAAGTTAACACAGAAATTACACCGGTTTCACCTGTGACAGGTGAACCCTAAATATCCTCTCGGTGGCTGGATTGCTTAGCAATAAGGTAACGGGAGTAAGGAAATCGAGAATAGTACACGGCCCATGAAATCTTGGGGCAAGCTTGCCCGCGGGAACAAAATTCTTGACCATCACCTGGTCGCCTACCTTCAAATTCGTGGGTCTCCGTCCACGATCATATCTTTCCCTAACCTTTTCATGAGACACTTTAAGATTGGCTTTAGCCTTCTTCCAAAGATCTTTAATGTTATCGGGATCTATTGTCTCAGGTAGAATGTCACTCAGAGACCAGAGGTTAGAGAGCGGCGTGTTGGGAACAAACTTGAACATTAAAGAAGCTGGAGTAAACTTATGAGATTCATGAACAGCTGAGTTCAAAGCAAAAGCTAACCAATGCAGGGACGTGTCCCACCTAGAATGATCTTCATGATGATAGGCAATAAGTGCCGACCTGAGATTACGATTAACCCGTTCAGCCAGAGATGGTTGAGGGTAATAAGCAGAAGTTGTCACATGAGAGATGGACAGGTCAAAACAGAATTTACGAAATAGAGTATATGTGAAACCCTTAGCATTATCAGACACAATATATTGACATGGACCAAAAGAAGCAAAGATTGAATTTAGACAAGTAATGGTGGACTGAGCGGTAGCCAGCCTAGTCGGAAATAACCAGGAAAATCTTGTAAAACCATCTACACATACAAAGATGAACTTGTTGGCATTTCCCTTTGACTGGGGGAAGGGTCCTACATAATCAATATACAGGCGTTCCATTGGTCGCGAAGCCTGATGAGAAGACAAAAGGCCTACCTTGGTGGACATGGTGGGTTTACTAAGCAAGCAGGATTTACAAGCCTTTACTAGTTCACGGATTTCACCGTCCATACCCTTCCAGATGAACCTTTCACGAATCATTTCACGAGTTTCAAAGATGCCTAGATGCCCCCCTAATGGGGTCTCATGATAGTACTTAAAGATCATAGGTACGAGAACAGCTGGAACTACAACCTTCATCATCTTATCATGCCTCGAAGGGCAACATAAAACACCATTCCTCAGTACGTAAGGGACGACGTGTTCAACCGAAGAAAGGGTTTCCATTATCGGAGCCAGCGTCGGATCTTCACGTTAGTATTTCTCAATGTCCCTAAAGAGCATGAGAGCATCTGTTAAGATGGGATTAACCTCAGATAATATGGACTCGGGAGGTGATGAACTATCGACCGGTTCATGGGTCTCGACGTCGTTGGAAAATACGGCTGAGTCCGTCTGCGACAACATTTTCAGTACCTCTGATATGCCTAACATCAAATTGGAAGGCAGAAATTCGGATGGCCCAACGGGCTATACGACCAGTACGACGCGGCCTACCTAAGACCCAGCTTAAAGCTTGATTATCCGTCTCCAGGTCGAATTTGACATGTTCCAGATAGAGACGGAACTTTTCTAAGGCAAATAAGTCTGCCAAACCTTCGAGCTCATAGATGGAATACTTGGCTTCTTGAGCCGATAGAGTCCTAGATGCATAGGCGATGGGTCGCCTCCCTAGTTCAGTCTCTTGAAGAAGGACTGCAGCTACCGCCGACGACGACGCGTCGGTTTGGACGATGAATTTCTTCGAGAAATCTGGCATAGCAAGGACAGGGGCATTATAGAGAGCTAATTTAAGATCTTCAAATGCGGCTTGTTGAGAAGGTCCCCACTCAAATTTGATGCCTTTCCTACGAAGAAGGTTCAAGGGCACCGCTCTATTAGCGAAGTTAGGAATAATTTCCTGAAGAAATTCACCATACCAATGAACCTGGCGATACCATTGGTGTCCTTGGGAGGTTTAAAATCACGGATGGCCTGTGTTCTAGAATGATCGACTGCAACACCATCAGGTGACACAATATGCCCTAGGAATAACATGGAGGGCTTAGCAAAGGCAACCTTGGACAACTTCACAGTTCACCCGGCCTTACGAAGGCGATTGAGAACTTCTCGCAGATGATGTAGATGTTCTTCAAAAGTCTCCGAAAATACGACGACATCATCAAGATAGTGATACAAGTACTCGAATTTGATGTCGGAGAAGACCCTATCTAGCAGTCTAGTGAGTACAGCTGCTCCCGTGGGGAGCCCGAAAGGTACGCGGTTGTATTCATACAAATTCCAATCCGTGGCAAACGCTGTAAGGTGTTTAGACTCTTCAGCTAGGGGAATTTGATTATAAGCCTCATTCAAATCCAAGATGGTGAAGAACTTGGCCTTACGAAACCATGAAAAACAAGAATGAAGGTCAGGAAGGGGCACAGATTGTAACACCACCTTCCGATTGAGAGCCCTATAATCAATGACAGGCCTGAAGCCACCTTGGTGTTTCGGGATTAGAAAAATAGGCGAAGAATACACCGACTTAGAGGGCCTAATAATACCATCCTTTAACATTTGATCAATGATTTCTTTCAGAGCCTTCATTTTAGGTGGAGATAGCCTATAAGGTGGAAAACGGACAGGAACCGAATCCGTGACCTCAATTTTGTATTCGATCAGGTCAGTAACACCAAGAGTATCAGAGAACACCTCTGGAAACGACTGACACAATTTACGAATACTATCAGCCTGCTCATCAGGTAGATGTCTAAGGTCTAACAACATCTCATCCTGGGCAGGCGAAATAGATGAACATGACGCAGAATTACATTTTAACAAGGGGATTTTACAGTTGGAAGCAAATTTGAATGTGCACGACTTACTCTGAAGGTCGAGCACAAGACCAGTGTGAGAAATAAAGTCAGCTCCCAATATAATGGGGCAAGACAAGTGCTTGGCCACAAAGAATTTAACTTTCCTTGTAAATTTAAAAATACGAATGTTGGCTTTTAAAGAACCTAAAATTTCTAATGGAGAAGAATTAGCCGAAACATATTGAACAGGAGATGAGCAATAGTCAGGAGGTTTACAAATAGATTTCAATTTCGAATACTATTGAGCCGAAATAATTGAACAAACACTGCCTGAATCTAAAAGAGCTGTTACAGGTTCATTATTTAACTCAATTTTGAGGAAGGGCACAGGTGCGGGGGAATCCGCCGCAATCCTAATACATTCTTTGGGGCATTCAAAAGATAAATCTGAAGACTGAGTTTTCCCTGAATTTTCGACCTGTTTACCAGGGGCTGAGCCTCGGGAAGATGGATTAGTCGACTCAGCCGAAGCCACTAGTCACTTTTTATTATTGGCATTGGTGGAATTTGCACCAGAAGTTGAGCAGGAGGGGGTGCTATTCGAATTTGGGCAATTCTTGGCGATATGTGAGAAAGCCCCACATTTAAAACAGCCTTGAGATGACCCTGCTCCATTCCTTGTCCCACTAGACTTGATTGATGGGCACTTGTTCCGAAGATGGTCAGGCGACCCGCAAGCATAACATTTATGGGGTGTTACTGGTCGGCGAGGTGGAGGCCGAGGATTACTAAAAGAAGGAGGGGGTTCTTTCGCGACACGCAAGGATTCGGCGTATCTAACTTCTTCAGCCGATACAGCCATAGCTTCAAGCTCAGCGAAAGTTTGTGGACGCGACGCAAAACACAAGTATGATCGGTAAGGTGGTGAAATACCTTCTACAATAGCCTGTACAATCTGATCTTCCGGAAAATGAAGAGCAAACACCCTGGTATAGAATTTAATGTCTTGTATGAAATCAGCAAGATTCTCATCCAGTCTTTGTACTCGATAATAGTACTTCTGAATCAGAGATGACCTGGCACGAGCAGGAATGAAATTTGCAAGAAGGTGTGCATGAAAATCTTCAATAGATGACTGTTCAGCAATGGCTCTTACTATTTTGTCTGAGAGAACACCAATTGCATAGGGATAGATGATTTGCAAAATTTGACAAGCAGAAAGAGAAAAAACGAGGGCATGATCCTGAAACTCAACTAAAAACCTTAAGAATGATATTACGTCACTTGTAGAGTTAACCGAAAACTTAGAAATACCTCTAAGCAACATAGCCAATGGATGGGGTAAACTGCTGAAACCAGGAGACGTAGTAGGAAGGGGCCTAAGTGGCGGAGAAGCAGATTCAGAAGGAGCATTATTTAACACGAAAGGTGGAATGGACTTGCGACGATCTGACATAGTTTCTGATGGGGCAGATGTACGTTGGGTAGTCGCCTCAGTATTACTTCCTACCTCTTTCGAGGAATCCTCTCCACTAACAATATTTACTACCATAGGTTGGTCGACTTTAGGGATAGCAGGTCCAGATAACAACTGACTAACTTTACTAGACATTTCGGACAAGTTTTCAGCAAGGGCACTAGCTTCCTTACCCTGAAGGTCATTTAACTTCAGAGACAATAGGTCACATACACTATTATAAAAGTGGTACAACCTAGCCTGTACTCTTTTAAGTTGATTAGGAGATGGATCACTTACTTCAAAAAACTAAGCACAGATGCTAGCTCAGTAGTATTGTCATTGATCGTGGAGAGAGCATCGTCAAACTCTTTTTCTCCCAAAGTCGGGATGGTAATAGGTAAATCAAGGGAATCTTTTAGCTTATTGGAGTCGACTGCAACCGTGCCTCCAGATTGAACATTTCTAAGAGATAGTTCATAAATTAATTCCTCTTTACGCAAATAGAAAGGATGAAGAACCTCGCGAGGGCCGGACATGATGACAGAACAATTTTGAAAAAGGAAAAATCAAAAAATTCCAGCAACAGAGAAAATTGTTAGAGTTTGAATCAAAGCAATGTTTAGCCGTCAAAAGGGGCTAAATTGAGACCCATTCAACCACGCTCTGCTACCACTTGTTACCGTGGTTTGGTGGATTAGCAGAGGTGAAAGAAGTAGCGGGGTTGAACAGGTCTCAAAATACGAAATTAAAGTTAAGATAAAATTTAACAAGGTTATATTTTCTTTTCAAGATTAAGAAATAACAAATAGAACAGGTACTCAGTAGCCGAAACACAATTCGAAAATGTACAATTACAGTGAATACAGGATTTGGGCTCCGAGAGCCAGACACACAATTCTTGAGCTATAAGCCCAACCTTACGATATATAGAATTCAACAAAGGGGCAGAAGACCCCTATCATGCCCATGAGCACTTGCTCCCAATTACACAGTAAAGCCTCCTCGAGGCGCGCAGAAAACAAAATTTTAGAAAGAGCAACCTGCTCTTAAGTTCGAGCCTATCAAAGGCCACACCAAACTCCACTTTCAATTTGTCCTCCAAGGACATGAAAACAGGAGTAAATATACCCAACCTACTGAGGCCTATTAAGTAAAGAAACAGGTCAATTACATGGCCTCTAAAATACCAACTTGAGAGGAGGCTTTCTTGCACTCCTAATACACTTTATATAAAACCTACTTGGCACTAGGCCGTTACTGCAAGGGCTAATCCCATACTAGAGAGGTGACTTATAGAAGAAGACAATTTACATTACATTAAGGAAGAAACGGTTGAGAAAATAAGTTCACCTCAACGCAATATGAGTGGGAGCTCGAGAGGGTTAAGCACTCTCTATCCCAATGTGTAGTTTAAAAGATAGAATTGATACTAGGTGTCTTTACATTTTAGGGGAAACGTTACATGGTAGAAAGGCTTCGGACCTGCCCCGAGAGTTAAACTGCTGAGCTAGCAAGAAAAGAAGTTATTAAACGGCCAATACCTGGTGGCTGAACTGCTGTCCGAAGAAAGAGGCGCTTCCCGCCCCCTGCTACGTACTTTACACACTGATAGATGTTACTGAAGTGGCGCGGAGACCCGAAAATCAGCAGTTTATATACCCTCGTGGAAAGTTCGAGGCGTTTCAGGAATGAGAACACCCTCCCACAAGAATTTTATTGGCTAACAACGAAAACCCCTACACAAGATGAAGAAGAAACACATTATTGGTGGAAAATTAATTACAGAAATTCCCTATTGGTTAAATTCAAAACTGGCGGAAAGAAAGGGTTAATATTGCCAACTTAAACAATAAGTGAAAGAAATTTAACAAAGAACAAACTTATGAACACAAAATTTCTCCAAAAACATAGTTCTTTCACTTCGCACTAGGGTGCACAATTGTAGTTCTTCAGTAGTGCCATCTGGAAGAGAATGTCCACGCTTCTTACTACAGGCAAAACAAAAATACATCGGAAACGACCCAGTTCAGAAACTTCAAAATTTACAAGTAGGGACATCTTCTGAGAAACTTGAGAATTAACACAGTAGATAAAGTTCAGACTTCCTCCAGTAGAGGAGTTTCAACTGGGGCAAAGTTTGAATTAGCGGCGTGGAGGTGTACCACCTGGTACAATAATAATAATAATAATAATAATAATAATAATAATAATAATAATAATAATAATAATAATAATAATAATAATAATAATAATAATAATAATAATAATAATAATAATAATAAATAATAATAATAATAATAATAATAATAATAATAATAATAATAATCAATAAGTGTTAGCGTGTGTTACTTGCGCAGTTTTCTTTTAACCTAAGTCATTTTGGCATGTGAGAATCCTATTTTACTAAGAAATTTACATACGGTGTAGTGCAGATTTTTAAAGTGATGATAATAATAATAGTTGTGGTAATGAGCGGTATTTTTGTTGACACTTTGATTTTGTGGATGCTGCCATATTAGTTTATATGTTGATTTTTGCTATTAGCGCATTAGGTTTATTATTTCATGTTCTGTAATCATTATTCAGATGACCGTTTCCGGTAGCTCTCATAATTTGTATTTAGCGACGATGGTGGATACGCGAAGATTTAAGTTCTTTGTGTAATGTGATTACACAGTTCGATAGCCGTGTTTTGAGTGGCAATCTCGTTATTTCAGTTATTTAATTAGTGACAGGAAGCCATTGATAAGTTAGCTCTGATATTTCATAAGATGTGAAACGGTGGATGATCAAAGTAACGAGCAAAGTAATAGTAATATCCCTGATGTTCTGTGGTGAGAGATGGAAAATGTGATATTTGGACCATGTCATTAATTAATGGTGTCGTATAATTGGATGCGTGAACGACACAGTTATTCGCCCGCCGGATACGAGCGAGGCCGTATTATGAGTTACTACGTCGAGAATATTGATGAATAAATAGAATTGAGAGATGAATTATTTAACCGAGAGTGTTAAATATATGACGACATGTGTTATGATTGTAGGCGGAGAGCCTGTAATGCTTCAAATAGTTTCCAGGGAAAATAAATGCTCGGAAAATATGTAATCGAGAGCCCGAGATAAGTTGTGTATAGAGCGACTGATCAATGCGCGTTTTGATAGACAAGTCTAATCATTGATGACATGTAATGCGAATAATTATTGTCCGTAAAGATTGAATAAGGTCATGTCCAGACATTTTAGTCTGAGGTTAGAAGATTGTCATCAAATTCACATAATTTTGCTACTTGGATCAGGGTAACATTTATGTTTCTTCATTGCGCATAATTTTTTAAAATTTTATTTGGCAGCGATTTTTGGGATCTAGATTTTTATTATGATATCACTTCTTTGTATATATTTTGTCACCGTATTATTTTAAACCTGATACGTGAATTGTGTTTGATTTAATGTCTGTGAATAGAATAGAATAGGCGTAGTCAGATTATTTTAATTTCAGTATTTTAGGAGCTGTATTTCTCCATTAACATGTTCATTTATGTAAATAAGATTCCATGTGTTAGGGTAAGAGATCATCGATTAGTTCATAGTCAAAAATATAGTAGTGGGATGCTCATATAAAAGGCAGTCAGTAATCACTAAGTCTTAAAAATCCACTACATTTCAGTTAGGAAAATGAAGCGATCTTTAATAAGCAGTTGTATCACAAATGCCGTAAATGAATGACATAAATAAGATGGGACCTGCCTCCATCTAGAATTGGTATCACACAAATATGCGTGCACAATGAAAATGCAAACAGCGGCAAACTAGGTAAAATTAATGATGTAAAGGGATCGCTTTCATTTGAGATGTAAACTTGAGGCACTTGGCCTAATTAATTTAAGTAATTTTAAAAGTCCAGGCTATCACAGCCCAGTAAATAAGGTTTAACAAATTAAATGAGTGGTGGTAGCACTCAGGTGCTCAGTTCAGTAAAAATGTCCATGTTTTCAGCCACAAGCAGTTAAATAGGTGGCAAAGATTATGTAACAGAAAAGTACAATGTTCATGGTTGTTTTCCTTTTCTCTCTTTTCGTCATTATTACACAGGGTCAGTGTATTTTGTTATTATTTTAGAGTGGGGTGCTTCCCAAATGAATTGTTAACATGAGTTAAATATTTGACAGACACCTTAACGTCAATATCAATTGGATGGATAAATAAATCAATTAATTAATTACTGAATTTATTCTCGTCTGACCTGCTCGAACAGTACCTCTTCGTTCGATATCCGATCTCTCCAGCTCACGTTCAGCATTCTTCTGTAACACCGCATTTCAAAATCTCCTATTCTCTTTCTTTCTGAGCTAGTTATTGTCCACGTTTCACTTCCATACAGCATGACTCTCCAGACGAAAGTCTTGAAAAACATCTTTGTAATATGTGTGTTTCCTGGAAGGTGTGCAAATTCCTATAGAAAATAACGGAGAGGGAGAGTTTTGTAACATACGAGGGTTTGTTTCTTCCTATAGTGAAAATAGCTAGGGCTATGAAAGAGAAGCAGCTTTTCAGTGAGACAGTATTCAAGTTTGTCTGAACTCCTTTTCAATGATTTTACAGAGCAAGCATTAAAGAAATCGGAACAGGAATTTGGGTGGAGGAATCACAGTTCAAAGAGAAGTAATCAAAACTCTGACACTGTTACTTTATCTGAGTCTACAGAACATCTGGAGAATTTGCTCAGCGGTTTCGACATAGTCGCGCAGGAGTACGAGACGAAAATAAATACATATAAAACGAATAAACATTTGCTCTTGAGGAAATTCATGGATAGGAGGAGCATTGTAACATACGAGTATTTGTTTATTTATTTATTTATTTAATTTATATTTCAACAGGCATTTCTGCCCACTTACAAAATATTTCCATTTCATATCCCTGATGTTACAAATAATGTACAACTAAAAATTAAAATATGAAACGTATTACTATACTTACGAAGTATGGACAGTGATAAGTGCGTGTTTCAGCTTAATATTTTAACTTCTCGTAAAATATACATTGTTAATCTAAATGAATCTAGGGAGTAAACTATTCATGATAGACAAGGATGATGCTCTCCTAGTGAAATATGTCCGTGTTTGTCATTTGATTAACTGACATGTTCTGTTTAATGATGAATGCATATGGTGATTTGTGTTTGACCGTTTAATAAAGAAACGGTGCATGGTGGAGTACCTGCTTTACCTTTTACACTCGTTAATATTCTCCTAGGATGCAACATACAGCATATCGTAGACAACCCTTCTTTCTCGCTATTTAATCCTCGTTACGTTCAGAATTTCGACGGGCTGGTACTGTAGGTCTACCTCAGGACATGAATTGACGTTATCACTTTATGAAATAGCGTGTTGTAGATAGGAAAGCAACTCCCTGTTGTGTGCTGCTCCAACATCTGATTTCGTGCAGTTTGAAGTCGCCATCGACAAGGAGATGAGCAACATTCTTTTGTGTGGTATTCTGCAACCGTCAGGCGGACATTTAGGACCGTGACGAAGGCCTTCTCTATTCACCTTATCTCTCTGCATCCTGTTATTTTGCAATCTTTTTAGCACCTATCTGCACACGGAAATCAACCTTGCTCATATTATGTCAATACCAATTAGTCCTCTTCTCGACAAACGCCTTCTTTACATGTTTATGTAATCTTAATGCTCAATTCCAGTTTTGTGGTTGGAGAGACACGTCATAAGACTCCACTACGTGATACATTTCCAGTTTGAGGAAGCTTTTTGTGTATTTACTCGCTGTATCGTATCAAACGTGGTGTTTACGTGAAAGACGTAACCTTTGTAATTTAACAATTCATGTTATAATGACTGCTTAATGTTAATCCTCTCTCTGTGTTTACAAATATGATGGCGTATTCCATACAGTAATAAACCATTTCAAGTGAGATTGCAATGTCATTGTTTGGAGAATGCTTTATGCTGTCTCGGTAATTGTTATGGAACGCATTCACAAAAGCTAATTAAGTCTATATGGAATGATTTTACCATTTAGACACACATCAGTGTACACACGGCTGCAGTTGAGTGATTTGTTAACCACACGACTTAGCCGCAGCCTTGCTCACTACTGTAAATGTGATAACATTATATTTACTGCAAGTTGCCATAATTAAGTCAACATTTGGCTGTTTGCGCATGTGTTTGATAGCTTTCAAGGCGGGAGCAAGTGCACAGGGGTGGCCAACATTTCTTCTTCCTTCTAAGAGAGATTTTTTCTGTATCCATTACGTAAGTTTAGATGGAAATTATGAGTGTAGGCATGACAAGTTCGCCTCTGTCGTGTGTTGCTGGTTCAATACGAAGCTCTGTCACGAAATTTGAAACGTGTTACGAGGACTGGAACGAGGTCAACTGAGTAGAGGGGGCTTGGTTCCCACCTCAGCCACACTCGAAATGGTTTTCAGTGGTTTCTCACTTCTCTTCCAGGCAAATGACGGGATGGTATTTAACCTAAGGGAATGCCCGCTTCATTCTCATTTCCTAGTCTATCCCTTCGGTCTTCCCATCCCCCACAAGGCCCTGTTCAGCATAGCAGATGAGGCTGCCTGGGCGAGGTACTGGTCCTCCTCCACAGTTGTGTTCTCGACCGCATGTCTCATAATCCAGGATACTGCCCTTGAGGCGTTAGGGGTGATATCCTTCACTGAGTCGCAGGGAAAAACCAACCCTGCACGGTAAACGCATTAAGAAAGGAAAAAAGGAGGTAACACAAACCTTCCCCAACAAATCCAAAGAGTTTTCCCACTTCTGCCGCTTAGGATTTTCCCTCAGTCAACAGCTGACAAAGTTTAAAATTTAGCCGGCCCCGCGGTGTAGGTTTGGCGCGGCTTTCTCTTATCCGGAGGGCCCGGGTTCGATTTCCGGCCAGGCCTGGGTTCGAGGTCAACTCAGCTTACGCGATTACAGTTGAGGAGCTATCTGACGGTGAGATGGCGACCCTGGTCTAGAAAGTCAAGAATAACGGCCGAGAGGATTCGTCCTGCTGATCACACGACACCTCATATTCTGCAGGCCATCGACCTGAGCAGCGGTCTCTTGGTAGGCCATGGCCCTTCGGGGCTGTTGCACCATGGGGTTTGGTTTTGGTATGGTTAATTTGAACTCATACCAGGCAACACCGGAACTTCAAACCATTTGCCGCCTGGTCTAGCAAATTAGTAAGTCACACGTCGTGCATTATAGAACACGGACTAGATAACACTTCCACCAGCTCTACTAATGACTATTCATAAAGTTTCTATGGTAGATCTGTCAATATTGGTCTGTGATTGGACAATTTTGATAATTCGCGCAGAATCTCTAGTCTACGGAAATATACAGTAGCGGGATATGTACACATACCTTATCAGTTTGCAGAGAAATGTCCCAAGTTGGGGTGATGACGTAGATTACATGACAGGCGCACGAAACAATGAGCTGTGTTAATTGTCCACGTATGTAACACGCCATTGACAATAAAGAAGGAAAAGCTGAGAATTCTATTTCCATGAGTTCGAAAGCTATTCTATATCTTTCATCTTGTTTCGGTATGTCGAATATGAATGCTATAACATAGCTGTAAACAAAGATAATTAATTAATAGGATAATTCTTTTGTTAAGTAAATGTGTACTTTCACAGGTATGTTGCAGTATTGTTATACGTGTTCATTTTGTCACCATTTATTTATTTATTTAGTCGATTCTTAAAACATTATTTACCATCCTAATAAAGCGTAAAGACACTCAGATTTAGCGTTCACTTTTGAGCGCTTGCTTCTTACAGACAAATTGGTGGGCTAAGAGGGAACATTATAAGTGCACGAGTACTTGGGCTGAGACAGACGGGTATGTATGCTTCTCCGCTATCTATTACGAATGGGGGATGAGGTGTGATGTCATGCTTTACGACCGGATGTCAAACATGATTAGGGGGAGGAAGGAATAGGCTATAGCCTGTGAGTAGGAACTGTCCCGGCTTTTTCCTGGAAGTGAAAATGGGAAATCACAGGGTTCGAACCCACTACCTCCCGGATCCAAGATCACAGCTGAGCGCCCCTAACCGCATAGCCAACGCACAATTATTTACATTCTGTACAGTGTCTCAGAGACCCTTATATCAGGTCCTGCTGCCAGTTCTTCACACATTATGAGATCATTGTTAATACTTGAAGGAATGTGAACCTTGCATTCTTGGAAACGTAATATGTATTGGGCTATTCCACAGGGGTATTTCTATAAATCACCTTGAATACTGTACATAATTTGAAATGTCTTAATCAAAGGCGATTAACTGATACAATGTACGACAAAATTCTACATTCCATTTACCGACATCTTATCGAGCGAGTTGGTTGCGTGGTCCGAGTCGCAAAGCTGTGAACTTGCATTCAGATGGTAGCAGGTTCGAAACCTACCCTTGCAATCCCTGAAGATGGCTTTCCATAGTTTCACGTTTTTACACCAGACCTACAACTTGAAAAGGCCACGACCTCTACATTCACATCCACGAGTCGCCGGATAGTGTCACTAGAACACTGAGATCTGGCGCTGTAGTTTTCGCGACTTGCTTTTCAAATGTCTAATGTCAGCATGCCCATCTCTCTTTTCTAGTCCAGATTACACAGAAAAACATGATTTCTCTCCATATGAATGCCAAAGTGAGGAGGTTTGTTATTTGCTCTCGCAATGTAATAAAATATGGTCTAATTATTCTTTTTGTGTGGTCACAAAACGTCGAGTGGTGATCGGAGTCTAGACCTATTTATCGAATCTCTGCCTAATCATAATCAAGACTAGTTGATATCTTCCAAAGTCTCCGGGTCTTGCTCATCCACAGAATCGTACTTTTGTGGTTGTTGTAACAAGATGCTCACAATGGACACCCTTCACCTCGAGTTTCGATTGCTTGTATCGACAGTCTTAAGGCTTAATATGGCATATCATCCAGGAATTCGTGACACGTTAGGTTATGGAAGAGAATAAAAACAGAGGGGAGTGTGGGAAAAGGAAATGTTTGAAACCATAGCCAACATCATTTTACTGGGGGTTAGAGACCCTTCCACATGGAATGTTTACTTAAGTAAAGTAAACAGGAATTGACAATAAATTAAATAAACATTAATAGGGACATGAATGTAAAATCAACCGATATGCTTAATCTATTTTCTAGGAAGCTTCGAAAGTTGGGTTTTAGACTGCAAACTGAACACACCATTCGCTGACCTTGATCATATTGTTCTTGATCTTTATTTTAATATAGGCTAAGATCTTGTCCTGTATTGCAGTCTGAATATCAACATAATTCACTTATATGAGTGTCCTTATAATGACAATCATTCATGCACGCACCACACCTTCATTACGTTCTATCATAACTTTATATCTATGATACTCCCCGTCGCCCCCCCCCCCCGCCCTCAATCGACCAATCCTGGCTACGCTAGTGATGTTAGAAAGAAATGTCTTCAATGGCAGCTCTGTCTTACAAAACTACAGTTCTTGTGTTGCAGTCTGTACATAGGTCTGGCTTTATCAGTGAGTTCGCAAGATGTATGCCTGTTTTCAGGACGGATAAGCTATTTTCGGCACATTTAGAAGAAACATTCATGTGGAGGCAAGCAAATGACGAAAGAGCGTATGAAACGTTTTCTAACTTCACTCTTTGGTGGACATGTAAGTGACAAATGTCCTTCTAGACCGTCTGCGAGCCGGAAAATTGAATCCTTGTGATCGGTTAGGAATCTGAAAAGGGAAACAGGTAAAGTTACAGGAGACGTACTTGTTATATGTGAGTTCGTAGAAATGTCGTTTAGTGAGATGTGAACGTTAGCTTTAACCAGTTCATTGAACTGCCTCATCTCCTCTTTGAATATCAGGAGAGCACTGTCAGCTCAGTAGAACAAACGTGTTTTACGTATCGTAATTACTTCAAGCAGAGGGTTTGTGTCTTTTTTATGGAAAATGTAACTATACACTAAGGGCATTGACTTTCGTGTGTGTTTTGCTCATATTTTATTTATGGTGTGGTTCCTTGTGTTATACAATTTCCTCTTTTAGGCTTTGCATAGGTGATCTTCAGATGTCTCTTGACTCCGTTTTGCATGGGTATTAGTCAGAATACTGAGATTGTGTTGAATGACCTACATTCTAAGTATGTTTTCATTTGGTTCTGAGCTTTAGAGTTTAAGGGTGTCCCTCTTCAGAGCAGAATTCCACCAGCTGGTTTCTCATTCATACACTTGTTCCAGTTCATATTCTCCTTCCATTCCGTGATCTGATAATATATTCCATTCTGCAGTCAAAATGAGGATTTACCTCATTTTAATTACTAGGAAAATGGAAATTGTAACACCAGGACGGAATGGGTCATTCCTCTTGATATTGAAGATATCGAATGGGACCAGCTAGGTCACACCGTTGGGATTGTTCCTGCGGCCCTCCCCACCTGACTGATCAAGCTTCCAGATACATTCCGATACCCTGGGATTTCATAACGTTAAACAATTATTATTATTATTTTACCGGTTGGTACACCTATACGCCGCACATTTGAATTTTCCGCCTAAAAGTACTCCTCCACAGCTGAAACTCTGAACTTTGAAACTGAATTAATTCAACCGTTTCTCAGAAGATGTCACTGTGTTCATTTCGAATTGTTTTTGTTTACTAATTATCATGAAGTGTGGACATTCTCTCACAGATGTCTCTACCAAAAATTATGATCATGCACCCTGGTGCGAAGTGAGGGAACTTTTCTTGAAGATATTTTGTATTCATAAGTTTGTTCTTTACTAAATGTTGTTCTTTCATTTGTGGGTTGGCAATATTAATCTTTCTTTCCGCCAGTTTTGAAATTAGCCAATCGTAAATTTCTGTCATTAATTTTCGGCCAATGGCGTCTTTCTTCTCCAATGTTGATGTGTAACTGTAAGCTACCCAATAAACCACTGTGGGTGTGTCTTAATCATTCATGAAAGGTCTCGAATCTTCCCCGAGAGTATAAAAACTGCTGATTTTCTTGGCTCTCGGCCACTCGTACAACATCTAGCTTAGTGTATGGAAGTATAGCAGGAGGCGGGAAGTGCCTCTTTCATTCGCCCGCAGCTCTTCTATAAGGTAATGGCCTTTTAACATATTTATTTCTTGCTAGCTCAGCAGTTTAGCCCTCAGGGAAGGTTCGAAACCTTTTCAATGTAACCTACCTTTCTAAAAATGTAACTTTGTGCCGGCTTATAAAAAAAATTCTCAGTACTTTAACTGTAAATCGGGGATAGAGAGTTCTTTACCCTCTCGAGCACCCCTTCATTTTGAGTTGAGGTGACTACGTTTTCATAACCGATTTTCTTCTCTTAATGTATTAAAATTTTCTTATACGAGTCACCTCCCTAGTTTGGGAATAGCCCCTGTATCATCGGCCTAGTGCCTCTTACGTTTTATAAGGTTTCATGTAGGAGCGCAAGCAACGCCTCCATTCATTTTGGTATTTTGGGCCATTTAATTAACCTATTATTTTTCTTTTCAGGCCCTGTAGGCTGGGTACGAGATACCCCTGTTTACTTCTTGTAAGTTGTGCCTCGATGGCAAGTGATTGTAAAGCATATTATTGCCTTTAATAGGCTTGAAAGATTGAGAGCGGGTCAGCTCCTTATGGTGTTTTGAAAGGTGCCTCTAGCAGGCTTGGCATTACTAGGTGGGAGCAAGTGGTCCATGTAATTAGGGGTTTTCTGCCCTTTGGTAATTTGTGGTTGTGAGCTAAGAGCTCAGGAATTATAAACTTGGGGCTCGAAGCCCAGATCTTGTAATGATCCCCTAAAACTTGTGATTTCGTTGTACCTGATGCTGGCTTGTTGTTGATTTGTTTCTTGTTGAATTTTGAAAGTATATATGAAAATAGTTAAGTTCTGAAAATATAACCTTTATGAAAATTTTAATTCATCTTTCGGACTTGTAGTTGGACCCAGTCCAGCCCACACCTTCTTTCACCTCTGCCTTCCACGGATAACTCCGTAACAATTCTTCTTCTTATTATTATTATTATTAGTATACAATTCGCTGGGGCCATCAAGGACCACGTTAAGTCTTGTTGCATTTGACACTGAACTTGGCCTTCTTTAGAGCCCAAATTTACCTCATTCTTTGTGAGTGGGCCTGCTTACGCTCCTCTGTCCAAGGGGCACCGTGTCTTCTTTCGGTTGCTCGTCTCGGTTTAGCCCGTTCGTCAATATTTTCTTGCGGAAGAGATCTCTGTTAAAGGCGTCTTCAGCTGAGATATGTAGCATTTTCAAGTCTTCTTTGGTATTTCTAAACCAGGGAATTGTGGTTTTGGGGTTTGAATCAAAAAAGTGAAATATTTCTTTAGTTAACTTTCTTCTGTCCATTCTTTTCAGATGACCGTAAAATCGTGCCCGTCTTTTTCTGATTGTGTCGGTAATTTTCTCTATTTTGCTGTAGACTTCCTTGTTGGATCTCTTTTGATGAATTCCATTTCTGTACTTTGATCCCAAGATTCTTCTCACAATTTTGCGTTCTCTTTTCTCCAGTTCTTCAAGTAGTCCTTTGTTGACATTTAGAGACAGGGTTTCGGCTGCATATAGAACTACTGGCTTCAGAACTGTTTCATAGTGACGTATCTTGGTGTTTTGGGAAAGGCATTTTTTGTTGTAGATTGTGCGGGATGTTTGGTAGGCTATTTCCAGTTTGCGTACTCGCTCCTGAAGTGCTTCTTTGTCCAGTCCGTTTTTCATGATGATCTCACCCAGGTATTTGAATTTGTCTACTAGGGTGATGTCCCCGTATTTTGTATGGAGTTTTGGTGGAGCCTCTTTGATGTTAGTCATTAATTCTGTTTTCTCAAACGATATCTGCAAACCAGTTTGTTCGGCAATTTCCTTTAAAATTTCAACTTGAGCTCTAGCGGCTTCTATGTCGGTTGAGAGAACAGCAATATCATCGGCAAATGCTAAGCAGTCTGTTGCGATCCCCTTGTATTTGGTTCCTATTCTCAATGGACTGTAGTTGGTTTCCTGTAATCTCACCCTCCAGGTTCTGATGATCTTCTCAAGAACACAGTTGAAGAGTATCGGGGATAGCCCATCACCTTGTCGGACTCCTGTTTTGATGTCAAAGGAATGCGAGAGACATCCGTGGAACTTCACCTTGGATTTTGTATCAGTCAGGGTGGCTCTAATTAATGCCAGCAGTTTCAAATCAACTCCAAATTCATTTAAGATATTTAGCAGGACTTCCCGGTCATTGGAGTCGTACGCTTTCTTTCTTAAAGTCCACAAGGACAGACACATACTGCTTGGACCTTAGTGTACAATATCTGATGGTCGTTTTGAGATTTTGTATCTGTTCAGGTGTTGAGCGACCTTTTCTGAATCCTCCTTGGTATTCACCTATTTGATGTTCGACTTGTGCTTCCAAACACTCCAGGATGGCAAGTGATAGAATTTTGTAAGTCACGGGTAGCAAAGATATTCCTCTGTAGTTGTTGATGTTCTTCATGCTGCCTTTTTAGTGCAATGGATGGATCAAAGCTATTTTCCAATCTTCGGGTAGGGTCTCCTTGTTCCAAATTTCTTCTATTTGCTTTTGCAAGATATCAAGTGATTCTTCTGGGGCATATTTCCATAGTTCTGCTACTACTGAGTCTTCCCCCGGCGCTTTGTTATTTTTGAGAAGGGCAATGTGGCGCTTGATTTCATCTCTGTCGGGTGGTCTGGAATCTGGGTACCTGAGTAAGGGGATTTACCGGTTACCTCCATCGGGCGCGTCCCATTGGAATTGGGGAAGCTCGCTGGCTCTGCCACCAGCAGAGTCAGAGGGTAGTAATGAAATAAAATACCACCGTGAAAGAAAGGATGGGTACCCGTCCAAAGCAAAGTCAAGTCAAAAAGCATGATGGCACGACATTTCAAGAAACATACCCCAGGGAGTAAATCTTCGGATAAATCCCTCGTCGTGAACGCCACGGCGCAGGAGTCTCGTTTGGATTCTGGGGGAGACTCGACATCATGCAAGAGTCGAGTCGGAGCGTCTCGGTGTACCCCGAAGAGTCAAAAACTCAGGCCAAAATCTAAAACCTTTCTAGCAACTTTCAACATAAATTCACTTACACAAACTGGCAAGCTGAAAACCCTCACCAAAGCTCTTCATGAAAATCAGATATCCATAGTGGCCCTACAGGAAACAAGGTACCCAGATGAAGAGATTTTTGAATCTGAATTCTACCGATCTTTCAAGAGCAAAGCGCAAAGAGGAATCCTCAATGGAGCTGTGATGCTTGGAACCGCGTTTGCTGTTAGAACCAAGATCCTTAAATCGGTTGCAAATTTCGAACCTGTGAATGACAGATTGTCTATACTCACAATTAAATGCGCGAACAAAACCTACGCCCTAGTTAACGCACATGCTCCTACAAACGATAAGAACAAGTCTGATCCAGACGAAGTTGATAATTTCTGGAACCTACTGGATGAAAAATTGAACAAAATCCCCAAAACACCATGTCAAGCTTCTTTTGGGTGACTTCAATACCCAACTAGGTCGTGAGCAGAATTACAAGAAAGTTGTAGGAAATTACCCTGCTCACAAAAGAACCGATCCAAACGGCAAAAGACTGGTGACCATTTGCGAAAATCACAAAATGCAGGTCATGTCGACCCACTTTCGCCATCTACCCAGAAAGCAAATGACTTGGCGTTCTCCCGTCCAAGCTCTCGGAGAGTTCCAAATTGATCATGTTGCCATCTCCAGGAGAAACAGCCCTGAGATTATGAATGTCAAGGTAAAGAAAGGCATCAATGAGGCCTCAGATCATTATATGTCTCTTATTATTATTATTATTATTATTATTATTATTATTATTATTATTATTATTATTATTATTATTATTATTATTATTATTATTATTTAATGGGGTACGATCAACAGTTTTCAGTAAGAAATTAGTCAGCTCCACCACGATCTTCCTTTAGACCAACTTTGCTTTACAGGATTGGAAGCTGTGTAGACTCAGGATATCATAAGTTAGAAGAAACAGACATGAAAATAGCGAGTATTATCTCCGGTACAAACGGATGTGAACAATGGCAGGAGGGTACTTGGAACAAGGAGATCAAGGCTAAGTTAGTAATGAAATCGATTGATGAACCTATTCGGATAAACCGGCTTCGGTGGTGGGGTAATGTGAGGAGAATAGAGGAGGATAGGTTACCCAAGCGAATAAGGGACTCGGTCATGACGGGTAACAGAAGTGTAGGGAGACCCATCCTCTTTTCTGCTTCAATTCTTCATGAAAGCCCTTAAAGTTGTCGAGCTGTAATTTGTATGTTACTTGACCTACCTTGGCGAAGTGTCTCCGTACACTTCTGAGTTTTGGTTCGAAGCTGGATCTGGTACGTCTGTTGTAGGTGGCGATCTCCGTAACAGGCGTCCATGTGGGATACCAGCGCGGTGTAGTTGTTCTTTTTTTGCTAGGGGCTTAACGTCGCGCCGACACAGATAGGTCTTATGGCGACGATGGGATAGGAAAGGCCTAGGAGTTGGAAGGAAGCGGCCGTGGCCTTAATTAAGGTACAGCCCCAGCATTTGCCTGGTGTGAAAATGGGAAACCACGGAAAACCATTTTCAGGGCTGCCGATAGTGGGATTCGAACCTACTATCTCCCGGATGCAAGCTCACAGCCGCGCGCCTCTACGTGCACGGCCAACTCGCCCGGTGTAGTTGTTTTGAGTGCCTTTTGGTAATGCCTGTAGTACATAGAGGGCTTCTCTTCTCAGAGCCACGATGAAGAATTACGCGACCCAGGTACTCAACAGGCCCTCGCCTCACCTGCCACAAGACCCTAGGAGACGTCTCGGCCTCGCGTTGGAGTTCGAGTTTGCGAAGCAGGCATCGATACTACAAGCTAGGGTGCGCCGCCTGGAAGTGGACCAATCTCCGCTGTTGCAGGACGATAAATTCCTGGCCAATTTCCTATGAAGGTTCTATGAAGGCAAGCGGAACCCAGCGAACAAGGAAGCAGAACAACGTTGGTGCCATCGGGCACCTCGAAGACTTGTCACCTGTTGGAATTGTGGCCGACGGAGTCGTCGACGGGGTAGCGCGGAGCATGCTGGTTGACACTGGAGCAACAAGGACCATCGTGAATCCTACAGTTGGGCAGCGGTGGAGAAATTGACCCTGCCGGTGAACCGCAGTCTGGCTACTGCCACAGGAGAGACGACGCCTGTCCACGGCGAGACAGTGATGGAATTCTCCGTAGGGTAGCGGGCGGTGAAGAACCGGATTCTCGTTGCTGATATCGGACTCGACTTTCTGAACGAACATAAAATCATCTTGGATAGGAGCGGCAACACGCTTCGGTACGGAGATGAAGAAATTGTCATGCGACCAGCGTGGGAGGGCACTGCTTTACGCCGTGTTAAGCTGCGAGTGGACCTGACCATCTCAGCAAGGACTGAGGTGGACGCGGCTGTGGACGTGGACGGAACTGCCGGAGGATTGACGGCCATTATGGAGCCGGAACAGCAGAACGGTCAAACAAAAGTATTACTGATCGCCAAGACCTTGATCAGCACCTCTCATCAGCCTTACGTTCAACTGACCAACTTAAATGACTACGACGTCACCATCTACCCAGGCACAACGCTTGGAGTTTATGAGCCCGTTGTATGGATTGCTCGCTGCGAAATCATCAAGTTGGATTGGCCAGACACAGAAGCGAGAGTAGGGCGGAACTTGCCAGAGGCCTGCTTAAAGTGTATGAAAAATCCACTGATAACCTAGAACGTGGGCAGTGAGGAAATCTGGAAGACCTACTGCTGGAGTATCAAGACGTCTTCTACCTGGACAGCAACGATTTTGGCCAGACGAAACTCGTACTACATAGGATTGATCTGGGTGGCAGCGCGCCGATCAAGGCTCCGTTTCGAAGAGTGCCGCTCGCCATGTGCAATGAAGTATACCAGATGATCGAAGAAAGGAAAGAACAGAAAGTAACAGAACCCTCGGAAAGCCCTTGGAGCTCCCTGGTAGTACTGGTGAAGAAGAAGGGCAGCTCTTCTCGATTCTGTGTCGACTACGGAAGAGTAAATGACGTCACGAAGAAAGACAGCTAACCGCTACCCCGGATTGATGAACTCTGGATACTATAGCACTCGTTGACGTGGTTCTCTACGCTGGATCTCAAGAGTGGCTCCTGGCTAGTAGAAATTCATCCTGAAGACCGAGAGAAGACTGCGTTTTCAGATGGGCATGGTCTCTGGCAATACAAGGTAATGCCATTCGGGTTGTGCAACGCCCCGGCAACTTTTGAGAGACTGTTGGAGATTGTGCTGAGAGGGCTGCACTGGAAGACGTGCCTGATTTACCTGGATGACGTCATCGCTCTCGGAAGCACCTTCGAAGAGCACCTGAAGAATTTGAGGGAGATTCTGGGAAAAATTAAGAGCAGCGCAGATGAAGTCGAGCCCGAAGGAATGCCAGCTCTTCATGAAAGATGTACAGTACCTCGGCCATATCGTCTCGGAGGAAGGAGTCCGAACGGATGCTGAGAAAACCATGACGGTGAAGGAGTGGCCAGTACCTAAGGACAATTCTCAGCTTCGAAGCTCCCTGGGAGCTGATTCGTCAGGGGATTTGCGAACAATGCCAAGCCGTTTGATTGTCTTACGGGGAATGACCAACGGTTCGCCTGGACAGAAGAATGCCAAAAAGCTTTTGACCACCTGAAGCATGCACTATGTACAGCACCGGTATTGGTATATCCCAGAGCTGGGGTGAAATTTGCGCTCGACACGGATGCCAGTGAATTTCGTATTGGGAGCGTCCTGTCTCAGTTCATGGACAACGAAAAGCGTGTAGTTGCATGCTTCAATAAGGCCCTCTGGAAACGGGAAAGAAATTACTGCGTCATCCGGAAAGTGCTGCTGGCCATTGTGAAGACCATCGAGCATTTCCATACGTATCTGTATGGCCAATAATTCCTCATCAGAACTGACCTTGCATCACTCTGATGGCTTCTAAATTTGAAGAACCCGGAAGGACAGCTCGCACGATGGTTGCAGAGACTGCAGCAGTACAACTATATGATCGAACACCACAAGGGTCACCTACATTCCAACGCCGACGCTCTGTTCCGAAGGCCTTGTCCCAAAGACTGCAAGTTCCGCTCCAAGAGGGAAGGTGAGCACGACATTCCCTGCCGAAGAACCACCGTAGAGTTCGAGGGAACCTGGAGTCGTGAAGCCTGGATTAATGTTCAGAGGGATAACCAGGTCATCAGACTGCTGGCCGAGTGAAAGATCGCCCGAGTACCGAGGCCTGGATGGATAAACGTCAGTGACCTGAGCCCCAAAACTAAGTCGTACTGTTCACGATGGGACTCGCTGGTGACCAGGGATGGATGCGAAAGCGCGCGTGGGAAAGCAGTGACTGGAAGACTCTCCGAGAGCAGGTGGTTGTCCCACGCAGTATGGTAGCGGAAGTCCTGAAAGAACTTCATGGTGGGGCTTCGGGAGGACACCTCGGAGTCAAGAAGGCCTTGTAAAAGGTCCGGGAGGGGTTCTACTGGGTAGAGTGCCGATCGGATGTGGAAGACTTCTGCACTAGATGCAACGAGTGTGCTGCCAGCAAGGGACCAATTCGGAGACGTAAAGGTCGAATGAAGACTTACAACGTGGGCGCGTCCCTCGAGAGAGTGGCAATATTCGTGGCCGGATCATTTCTTACCAGTGACACAGGAAATCGTTATATACTCGTCGTCACTGATTATTTAACGAACTGGCCGAGGCATACGCGCTTCCGAACCAGGAGGATACTAGGGTAGCGGAAACCCTCGTGAAGGATTTCGTCAGTAGATATGGCGTACCATTGGAGCTGCATTCCGATCAGGGACGAAACTTCGAGTCAGCGGTCTTCCAAAATCTGTGCCATTCGTTGGGTATCCGGAAGACCAGGACCTTACCTCTACATCCCCAATCAGACGGAATGGTGAAACGATTCAATATGATCATTGAAAATCACCTGCGAATAGTCGTCAGCGAACATCAGAGAGACTGAGATCGTCATATTTCCCTGTTCCTCTTAGTGTACCACTCTGCGGTGCACGAGGCCACTGGATGCACACCAGCAAGGACGTTGTTAGGGAGATTACGGAGCCTCCCGGTAGATTTAGCGTTCGGTCGACCTGACGATGATCCTGTCCCTACCGACCAGTAGTGCATCGATCTAACAAGGAAACTAGAAGATGTACACCCTCTGTCCGGAAGGGATTGAGCATAGAGAGCGACCAATTGAAGGCACGATGCGACCAACGAGTGGACGCTAAGGGATATCAGGAAGAAGACTTGTTATGGCTGTATAAACCCCTCAGGAAGAGAGGCTTATCCCCAAAACTCCAGACGGCGTGGAAAGGTCCTTACTGTGTTGTCAAGAGGATAAATGACGTCATCTATTGCATACAACGGACCCCGAGAAGCAAGATGAATGTGGTGCATCTCGACCGATTGGCGCCGTACCGGAGGCAGCGGAAGAAGGTAACTGATCGGGACGATCAGCACTTGAAGGGGGGGCGGTGTTAGGTGCTCAAGCGACCGTCAGGCTTGTCGCTGCCCCTTCGGCATTACCCGAAAGGGGATGACTAAGCCAGCTCGAGGAACTTCCCAGCACACCCGAGGACATGCCACGGCCCTTCCTCTATTGTTCCCTTCATCTAGTTTCTCCATGCGATTTCTGGAAAATATGACGGGAACATTCGACCTCCATCGAACTCTGAATGTTCTAGTGGCCCAACATCGAAGTATAAATACAAGGCGCCAACGAGCGAGCTGTTGTTGTGATGTCGGAGAGACCAGTGAGTGTGTAACTGGAGGCGACAGAACGGTAGGCTGTACTATGTGTTCGCGTAATTCTGTGGAGCCGAACCAACGAACAGTCGTCGTGTATTATATAGCGAGTGCCACTATATTCAAATCAAGCTGTCTACGCATAGCGGCTGTAGGAGGTGACTGGATTTTGGGAACATGAGGTAAAGGAACGGGCTGGACCCCTGCTGCGCCATAAGGTAGAGGGACTTGTGAATATACTTGTAATTAGTGTGGCCATTTATAACCGGTTAGAATTGTTTGTGTTTAAATATGTGTGTGTGTGCATTTATTAGGCCATCCTGAAATAAATTAAAGCAATGAAACAAATGGAGTTTAATTCGTAACAATACTTTCGGACATAAGTGGATTAAACTCTGCAGTGTAACCACAGATGGTGGACCATATATGTCTACAATATATTCTGGAATGACGGAATTAGTAAATTAAAAAGTAGCATTTGTGAGGGGGGGGTGCACAACTTCATTTGCATTATACACCAAGAAGTACTTTTCGAAAAGGACTTAAATCTCGCTGGAGTTATCCAGACTGTCACAAAATTAATCAATATCATTCGAAGTAGTGCCTTGACTCACCGAAGTTTTGAAACGTCCTCAGATGAATTCAGCAGTTAATATGGTGACGTAATTTTCATGCGGAAGTAAGATGGCTTTGCCGCGGATACACATTGGCACGATATTTTGTACTTCGACAGGATGTCGGGATATTTCTTGAAGAAAAAAGAAAGCTATGTTATTCGTTAAGTGACCCCGATTGGTTATCCTGTCTAGGATTCCTTGTCGATACGACAAAAGATTTAAACACCTTGAATCCAGTGTTGCAGAGGAAATATAAGCTAATCAATGTTGCCCACAGTGCAGTAAAATCATTTCAGCTTAAACTGAAATTATTCAGGAAACAAATTTCTGCCATAAACTGGGCCAATTTTCCACTATATGAAGCTACAGAAGATTTAATACAATATGTAAAAGGTGACGAGAATCTAATTGTGATCGAGACTAGAATACAGTGGTGGGCCAAGGAAGAGAAGGTAGTACAGTAGGAGAATTCGGATTGGGACAAAGGAATGAAAGAGGAAGTCGGCTGGTTGAATTCTGCACCGATCATAATTAAGTCCTTGCTGATATTTGGTTCAAACACCACAAACGACGGCTGTATACGTGGATGAGACATAGAGACACTGGAAGGTATCAAATAGCCTTCATTATGATGAGGGAGAGATTCAGAAACCAGGTGCTGGATTGAAACAAAACTTTCCCAGGAGCAGACTTGGACTCTGACCACAAATTCTTGGTCATGAAATGCCATCTGAAACTGAAGAAATTGAAGGAAGGAAGGAATGCACGGAGGTGGGATCTACAAATTTGAATCAAAAGAGTGTGAGGGATCGTTGCAAAGAACATGTTGCACAAGGACTAAAGGAAAATGCTGAACTAAACACAATAGAGGAAGAATGGACGGTAGTGAAGAATGAGGTCTCTAGGGCTGCTGAATAAATGTTAGGAAGATAGGAAAGATCAAGTAAGAATCAATGTATTAGTCAGGAGATACTAGACCTGACTGATGAACGACGAAAGAGCAAAAATGCAAAAAATGTGGAGGTCAGAAATGAATACAGACGATTAAAGAATGAAGTGGATAGAAAGTGCAGGACATCTAAGGAAGATCTGCTGAAGCAGAAGTGCAAAGATGTTGAAGGTTGTATGTTCCTAGGAAAGGTGGATACTGCATATATAGGGAAATCAAGGAAAGATTTGGAGAAAGTAAATCTAGGTGGATGAATATTAAAAGCTCAGATAGAAAACTACTTCTAAGGAAAGAATACAAGGCAGAAAGATGGCAGGAACATATCCAACAGTTGTATCAAGGTATAGACGTAGATGCTATGGTTCTGGAACAAAAGAGACTGATGATGCTGACGAAATGGGAGACACAATTTTGAGGTCAGAATTTGACAGTTTTGAGAGACCTAAATAGGTCAAAGGCACCTGAAACTAATAACATTCCCTCTGAATTACTGACTGCCTTAGGTCAAACAATTCAGTGTTTAAGATGTATGAGACAGGAGATGTGTCATCCGATTTTCGGCAGAATGTTGTTAAACTTATTCCCAAGAAAGCCGGTGCTGACAAGGGTGAAAACTACCGCACCATAAGTTTAGTATCTCATGCCTGCAACATTTTAACACGTATTATTGAAAGAAGAACGGAAAGACAACTCGAAACTAATAATAATAATTTCGTGTGGCTATTATTAGCCGAGTGCAGCCCTTGTAAGGCAGACCCTCCGACGAGGGTGGGCGGCATCTGCCATGTGTAGGTAATTGCGTGTTATTGTGGTGGAGGATAGTGTTATGTGTAGTGTGTGAGTTGCAGGGATGTTGGGGACAGCACAAACACCCAGCCCCCGGGTCATTGGAATTAACCAATTAAGGTTAAAATCCCCGACCCGGCCGGGAATCGAAGCCGGGACCCTCTGAACCGAAAGCCAGTACGCTGACCATTCAGCCAACGAGTCGGACAAACTTGAAACTGAGTTGGGGGAAAGATCAATTTGGCTTCAGAAGAAATGTAGGAACTCGTGAAGCAATTCTGACTTTACGTCCGATCTTAGAGGATCGAACTAAGAAGGACAAGCCCGCTTACATAGCGTTTTAATCTTGAAAAGGCATTTGATAATGTTAATTGGACGAAGTTATTTGAGATGCTGAAGGTCACCGGTATCAGACACCGAGAACGAAGAATTATCTACAATCTGTATAAAAATCAGTCTGCAGCGATAAGAATCGAGTGTTTTGAAAAAGAAGCAGCTATCCAGAATGGAGTGAGGCAAGGTTGCAGTTTGTCCCCCATCCTTATCATTGTTTACATAGAACAGGCAGTAAAGGAAATCAGAGGAATTTGGAAAGGGAATCACAATCCAAGGAGAGGAAATCAAAATTCTGAGACTGCAGAAGATCTGAAGAACTTGCTGAATGGTATGGGCATAGTCTTGGGTATGGAGTACAATCTATATATATATATATAAAATAACATGTCCTGACGGACTGACTGACTGACTGACTGACTGACTGACTGACTCATCAGCGCCGAGCCAAAACTACTAGACATATAGAAATGAAATTGTAGGGCTACCTTTATATTAGGGTGTAGGTGCTCACTGCGGGAGGATTTTTGGATATTCCGTCACTAAGGGGGTGAAAAGGGGGTGAAATTTTAAAATGAGGATTTCTATATCTCAAAAACTTAAACGTTTACAGACGTAAAAATTTGTATTTGGAATCTCCTTTAAAAATAAAGAAACACCTATATTTTTGTTTTCGAAAAATCGCATTGGGGGATGAAAAAAGCGGGGGAAAGTGGTTGAACACCTATTATGAGGAGACTTATATCTCAACAACTGAAGATGTTACAGGCATTAAAATTGGTATTTGGAAACTCCTTTGATAATAAAGGAACACGCATTTGGGTGGAGGAATCAACTTGGCAGTGGGGATGAAAACGGAGATGAATTCCTTTTACGAGGATACATATATCTCAAACACTGAAGATGTTACAGTCGTGATAATTGGTATTTGGAAGCTCTTTTAAAGAAACGGGAACTGTTTCTTTTTGGAAAATTCATTGAGTGGAGAATGTGAAAGGAAGTAAAGAAATTGAATTATTTTTCTGGAGAAACTTATATCTCAAAACTGAAAACTGGAATCTCCTTTGAAAATTAAGAAACGCGCATTTTTTGGTGGGGGAAACCAACTTAACGGGGGGAGGTGGAGTGAAAAAGGAGTTGAATACTTTTCACGAGTATATTTATATCTGAAAAACTGGAGATGTTACAGACATGAAAATTCGTATTTGGAATTTTCCTTCAAATTAAAGAACCACGTAATATTTTGTGTTTGGAATGTCCACCTAACGGGGGGTGAACTAAATGAAAATTAGTTGAATTCTTTGGATGAGTATACTTATATCTCCAAAACTAAAGATGTTACAGACGTGATAATTGGCATTTGGAAGCTCCTTTATAAATAAAAAACAAGTATTTTTGGTTTTCGGAAAATTCACTTAATGTGGAGGGTGAAAGAAAATGAAAGTTATAAATTCCTTTTACGCAGAAACTTATATCTCAAAAACATTAGGTTACACACGTGAAAATTTGTACTTGTAATTTCCTTTAAATATAAAGAAACACGCATTTTTTGTGGGGGGATTCAACTTAACGGGATGGGGTGAAAAAGGAGTTGAATTCTTTTTACGAGGATACTTACATCTCAAAAACTGAAGATGTTAGAGGCATGAACATTTATATTTGGAATCTTCTTTCAAGGTAAAGGTACATGTGTCCTTTTATCTTCGGATTTATTTATTTATCATATGGAATATATATGCAGAAACAGGAAAGCATGTACATTATATTTTAATGTCCAAAGTTGTTATCCATTCTAGAGCCTTTGTATTGGCCTCTAGAAAATCAAGCCAATCTCCACGGTAGGCTCTTCTGTTACGCTCCTTTACAATGTGTTCGATGGTTTTAAAAAGGAGCATCACAGTCACACACGGGGGATTGTATCTTTCCCCATTTATAGAGGGACGCAGCACAAACTCCATGACCACATCGAATCCCATTAAGGATGGTCCAAGTTCTTCTTGGGAGATCAGACCTCGAATTAGGTGGGAAGAAAGGCCAGAGATATTCACCTGTTTTTGAGATCCATTCTTACTTCCATTGGGCATAGGGGTTGTCTTCTATGAGCTTCTGAGCGAACTTAATTGGCGGATGTCTAGATTACAACAGGCTTCTCTGAAGGTCAGGGATATTGGAGTGGATGGGCAAGTCAGGGTTCTCATTTATCTTGGGAGTATTCTCTCAAAAGTGCTTGTGCTCTAGGGAATGAAGGAGTCATGATGTTGCTCAAGACAGGAACCAGTGGGTAGGGCATGATCTTATTACGCCTGAAATAATCCTCATTGTGTTGTTGAGCTGAGTGTCCTCAAGTTTCAAATGGCGGCAATGGCGGCTGTTGATCCACACAGGAGCACAAAATTCTGCAGAGAAAACTAAACCAAGGGAAGAACATCTCATGCTAATTGCAGAAGCACCCCAGGTTGTACCACACAACTTCTGCAGAATGTTGTTACCAGGGCTTTTTTCTGGAAAAAGATGTGCCAGTACTCACAGGAGAGAAATTAAGGAAGAAGACATGGGATTTACCGAACGTTTAAGAAAGCATGTAATTTTCATTGAAACCTACTTACATTGAATTCAAAACAATTTCCAATTTTTTGAAATGTCATCATCCTCCTCAGTTCGTTTTCTGGTTTTGCTTTTTGTATCCATGGCTGAATGACGACCTTGTAACATTCAAGTTTTGACATACTTCGTTGGATCAAATACCGTCAAAGGAGGTCCAAAAATTCTTATAAATAGTAATGAGGAAATGGTTTTCACTGACAAAGGTGACTGGAGTCACAATCAAGTTCATCTGAGAAAATCCCCTTTCACACTCACTTGAAGGTATAGCTATTGTGTTGAGTGTCCTCCGAACCCGAGAAAGTTCCCTGGGCATTTCTTTTCTGAATTTCAGATGATCTCTGAAGGCTCGCATAGCTTCTCTTTCATTCAGTTGGAATCTTCTTGCCAGTATGCCTCTTTCTGCTTCTCCATACAGAATATTTTCTATTGAGTTTGCTGGACAATTCTTAGAAACCAGAACTCTTGCACATGTTGACAGTTCAGTGTCTTCTTAGGAAAGTAATCTTTTCTGTAGAGTGTTTTAAGTTGTTCATAGAAAGCATTCAGGGAGATCGGTGGATCATAAATTCTGTTTTTCTTATGCAATTGAACACCCTTAAACTGTAGATTTGCAGCTGCCTCAAGAGCTTTCTGATAGTAAGGCCATGGGACAGACCTCCTCTTCTCACAAATATCAACAAGACATTCAAACTTGCTGTGGGCTTTGTAAAGATCAGCATTTCTCTCCTGCAGATCTAAGCTTAGTTTAGACAGTTCTGGCAAAGCATCGCAAATTAATCCCAGATCCGAAATAAATTACACAGATGTTATTTTCCTGTGTAGACCTTCATAAGTGCATTTTCCTTTCTGTCACAACTATCTTCTGATTTACCTCTTTCAAATTGAATTACCAGTGCTTAAAAATCCTGCCAAACAGTCAAAACAGTTCTAGAGCTGGATGAAACCCACCTTGTGGACGGAATTCTTCCAATTTTTAAAATCTGCATCTCCAGTGTAGCTACACATGACTTGAGCTGCCTTGCATTGTTTGGAGAGGCATGATATAATTTGTCCATAAAACTCTTAAATCTATTGATGCCAGAATCCTCTTTCACAACATCGTGTACTGATAATTCCAGTCTGTGGCTAGCACAATGCCACGAAACAATGGCTGGAAATCTGTTTTTGAAGAGTTTTGAAACTCCTCCACGCACTCCGAACATTACTGCGGCACCATCACACGTCAGTAAAACTAAATTTTCCTTTAGAAAATCTTCTGTGAACCCTAGTGCTCCTATAGAAGACATCAAGCTTTTGTAAATTCCATTTGCTGTTACGTTATCTGGCTCAATTAAATCAATGAAAAGGTTGACCGGTTATTCTATTTGTATTTCTTCAATGTAGGTGCGAACATATACTATCAGAACAGAGTTTTGACTTAGAGTAGTTGATTCATCAAGAACAAGACAGAACTTGCTCTTTGAATCAAATATATTTTTTATAAATCTTGTTCCCATTTCACTGCTTATGTTGTTTACTATATTTATACAGGCATTACTTGAATGCAAAATTCTCCCAATACCAATCCCGTTCAACTATTGTAAATCAATTTCAATTTCAAAATTGTAGAAAGACATTTTTGCCACCTTATAAGCACTACGAAATACTTTACAAGTAATTTCCTTTTCTCTCTCTAATGAATTTAGACGTACTGTCTCAGGTTTTTCTTTTTTGCCTTCTTCAGTTACTTTATTAGCACTTGTATGTCCAGCACTTTCTTTGTGCTCAAAAATATTTTTCCTGAGAGATGTTAGCTTCTGCTTACGATTTTCTCCATAAGAAACAATTTCACAGTTTTTCACTCTTTTGACAGTCGCATACGCACATTCTTCAGTACACCTAAACTTCCAACATTTTTTTTACACTGAGCAACCTAACTTGCAGTCATTAAAATACAACCAATCGTTTTTCTTTACAAAATCGTTCTTTTGTTCTACAATCCAACAACTAGGTCACAGACTGTGAAATTCACTTTGAACTTTACAGGCCGTTATGTAACTCGTCGGCACATCTGTTGCTTCAAGTTCCACACTTGAGTTTGATGATACTCCAGCTCGTTGGACTGACGAACTGCTTGTGCAATTTCTGCGTTTGGTGGTAGGCACACAAAAATATTCTGAAATTATTTTCATTCTCGCCTCGTGGTCGACAGATTTAGGTTATGTAAGAAGTAGTACAAACTAGTGCTGAGAATGCAACAAACACAGGCAATTATCTACATCAACGAACAACAGCACTCTATATTGAGGGCAATCCAGATGAAACGTAACTAGAACTGGGACCAATATACAAAACAGCTACAAAGTGAGCAAAAGAGAGCAAGAACGAATACCGTATATCCATACTGCCCGCAAACCGGAAGAATGTTTTCGATTTCGATTGATTTCGATTCTCGAAATAACAAGGCGATATGCGATAGTTTCTTTTCAATTAATGTCATTTAGCGCGGGAACAGCAAAAATAATATTTTAAAAATTCCTTAACCTGAAAAAAGTCATATTTGAAGTCTAAATATTTTTAAGAGATTTGTATCCACGAAGAGGTTCCGGAACGCCGTTCCCGTGCGTTCCGCCAGGAAAAAAGCCCTGGTTGTTACGTTTCTTAATCATTGCTGCTATATTTACTAGATGTCTGAAGGAGAGTGTCTGATCTAATGTTATACCTAAGCTCTTTGGCTAGTTATTATGTCTGAGAACCTTACCGTTAAAAGAAACTTGGAGAGTACAGTTTGCCATTTTGTTATTTAGATGAAAGCAGGACACCTCAGTTTTGTTGGTGTTTGGTTGGAGTCTCCATTTCCGAAAATAGTCACTAAGAATGGAAAAGTCATCAGTTAAAATGTTCTACGTTTCTTTCAGGTTACTATGACTTAAACCTAAAGCTATATCAACAGAATAGCAAACTTTTCTAGATTTCGTTGGTGGCAAATCCGATACATACAGATAGAACAGAAGAGGAGCCAAGATTGATCCTTGAGGGAGACAATTATTCAATCTTCTCAGCTTGCTAGTCCTATACCTTAGAACAATCTGAGTCTATTATTAAGCATGGTTCCAATTAATTGTACCGTGGTTTTGCATGGTAATACCTGAAGAAGTTTATACAGCAGCCCTTCTCTCCAAACCGTGTCATAAGCAGCAGAAAGATCAAAAAACAGGAGAGGTTTTCAACTGTTGCTGAAAGCCTGCTTCAATGCATGTTGTGAGTGCAAGGACTTGGTCAGTACTACAGCCATTACAGCAACACGTAATAATAATAATAATAATAATAATAATAATAATAATAATAATAATAATAATAATCATAATAATAATAATAATGTTCCGGACCGTCGTCAGTTGTGCGCTGGAAACGGCTCCTGGATTGGTAATGACTAAGAATGCAGTCCGGCCGCAGGTTTAGTGCCGCTAAGGCACCGAATATGACACCACGCCGGTTCTCCTGAAGGATTTTATCCATATTAAAAATGATTATAGGAAAATATGGCAAAGATTTAGTGACCGAACTGACCGGGAGGAATACCTGAGCCTACCCCGGGAAGTAGAAATCGATTGCTGGAAAGGAATATTGAAAAATGGCAGGAAACATGCCGTAATCTAATAGAAAACGAGTCAGATCGGGAATTTTGGTGGATTCTCGCCGAAAACGAGTCAGATCGCGAATTTCGGCGGATTATATATCTAAAACAATAAGAATTAAATTGTAAATTTCAGTATAATACCGTAGCGAAGCACGGGTATCTTGCTAGTTATTGTATAAAATTACAATGAATCTGACGTAATGTTCATTTAGCTTCAGGGACAAAATCGAATATTTAATAGTAATACCTTTCTCATACAAGCAGTAGTGAATGTTGTAAGAGCAGTTTAATCTATCATTATGGGCACGTTTTCAGTTGTGCATGTGGTAACATGAACGATCAAAACTGGATCATTGAATAATTGGAAAGGACGCTTAATTTTAATTCTTTCAGCATATGTAATTTCAAATGTGTGTCTACAGTTCATTTACTTATAAGAATTTGATATCCTGACACTCACTCTTTAGTAGAGCGAATAGAGTACAATGACACTTTCACCACATTGCAATCAACGAATTTATTTAGAACAGTCTTAAAAATAGCCGTTGGCCGTTAGCCGCGCGGTTAGTGGTGAGCAACTTTGAACTTGCATCCGGGAGATAGTGGGTTCGAACCCCACTGTCGGCAACCCTTAAAAGATGTTTCCGTGGTTTCCCATTTTTACACCAGCCAAACGCCGAGGATTTACCTTAATATAGGCCACGGTCGCTTCCTTGCACTCCTAGCCCTTTCCTATCCCATCGTCGCCGTAAGACCTATCTCTGTCGGAGCAACGTAAAACAAATAATAAATGAAGATTTTTTAAAAACTATTACTAACATAATTAATCACAAATTTCGTGCCGAGCTCGATAGCTGCAGTCGCTTAAGTGCAGCCAGTATCCAGTAATCGGGAGATAGTGGGTTCGAACCCCACTGTCGGCAGCCCTGAAGATGGTTTTCCGTGGTTTCTCATTTTCACACCAGGCAAATGCTGGGGCTCTACCTTAATTAAGGCCACGGCCGCTTCCTTCCAATTCCTAGGCCTTTCCTATCCAATCGTCGCCATAAGACATATCTGTGTCGGTGCGACGTAAAGCAAATAGCAAAAAAAAAAAAATAGAAATTCGCGTTGTACTATTGATACAGTGTGCGGATGTGTTTTAATTTGATTGATTGATTGATTGATTGATTGATTGATTGATTGATTGATTGATTGATTGATTGATTGATTGATTGATTGATTGATTGATTGATTGATTGATTGATTGATTGATTGATTGATTGATTGATTGTCGCATAAGAGTAGGGCCAGAAGAGTTTCTCTTTCGTCTAATCGGGCTGATGTAACCTTGTGTCACTACGCAATGTCGTGAAGACTGTAAGTCTGTGTTTACCGTTCTGGGAAATGTCAATCAATCAATCAATCAATCAATCAATCAATCAATCAATCAATCAATCAATCAATCAATCAATCAATCAATCACTGCTGATCTGCATTTAGGGCAGTCGCCCATGTGGCAGATTCCCTATCTGTTGTTTTCCCAGCTACATGGCTCAGTTTGTTTGATGCTCGCCTCCACAAACCACGTGGCAACATTTTACAAAATGATATGTTAGGTAGATCCGTGTCAATAGATGTACTGTCATCTTCTAGATTCCTTCTCATGTCAATCTACCGACTCTTTCCAGATCAGCACTGAAGGGTTCCTTACGGTACGAACTATTTTAAAAACACTTTTTCCTTTCAGACCCATCTGAAAATCACTTACTTTTTCATCAGTGTACCAGTTACCATGCAAAAAATTCCCTTTGACAAAGTTTTTGGTTATAATTCTTTCCGGCCGTTTTCTCCTCCATTTACCTACATGAAGTTTAACCCAAGTTTTATGTCTGGATTACCTACCCGACACCAACCCCATGTGGAGGGCTGTGCCTTTTTGCTGGTTGGTAGTGTGGTGTGTGTTACGAAGAACACAAACACCCAGTCACCGAGCAAGGGAACTTTACCAGATATGGCTTACATTCAAAGGAATAGAACCCACGAGCCTTTGAACCGAAGGCCACTATGCTGACTATTCATCTAAACAGCCGGGGAGATCTAACATTTCACGATGATGAACCAAAATCATCGCATTTATTAAATAAACGAGTGGTTCTGTTCTTTAATATAAAAGTGTGAAATTTAGGAAAAATCCCATGAATATCCCCATTAGCCTTATAATAGGTTCATCCTGTAAAATGAAGCCTCAGGGCACAAAGATGGTAAAACAAATTCCAGTTATTTCTTCCCTTTCTGCGAGAAGGTATTATTTGGAAATAATACCAAAGAAATTGTTGAGATCCTTTGTGTAAAAATATATGTATGTATGTATGTATGTATGTATGTATGTATGTATGTATGTATGTATGTATGTATGTATGTATGTATGTATGTATGTACTTTCCGTCCTCAACCTAAAAGCCGGTTGTATCCTCAACAGCTCCACCATTAGCTATCATAGATGGCCTAGCCATCACTGAATATTGCTACTAGAGATATGAGGACTGAGGTAGTTTCCGGTTGCTTTCCTCACCGGACCAAAAGTTACTATTACACATCAGTCTGCCAAGCCCACTCAAATGCATGCACCAGCCGACCCTATGAGCAACATTTACACACCATTGATAGTTGGGACTTGCTCCATAAGGAATGGCATTACCAACATCACTCATACCTCAGTCACATTCATATTGTAAAGCTAAGGATAAGACTGAGACAGATCAAAGAAAGTAACAAAATTGCTCTAGCCTTTAGCAGAAGGTGTAGTGCACTGTAGACACTAAATCTCGCCATCAAAGGTATCTATATCTCTATAGAACAAAATCTATACAGTAAAAATCACCTGCAGATTTTAAAGAACATCCGTCAAATAATTCCTGAAATTTCTTTCTGAGATGCATCCTCACTAGTGTATGGAATCCCTTGGTGTTACGAAAATTGTTATCGTAAGATGTCTATAAATCGTGGGATTTAGGTTCGATTCGATTCCCAGTGCCGTTCGATACTTTTACTTCCGCTCAAGTATTTAATTTAGTTCGCGAGAACCCCATCAAGATTTTGTGCTAATATATTTAAATTCTATCTATCTATCCATCTATCTATCTATCTATCTATCTATCTATCTATCTATCCATCTATCTATCTATCTATCTATCTATCTACATGTCCGTCTGTTTCGAGTCTCTATAATAAGGCGAGTCAGGTATCTCCGAAGAGACCACTGCTGGTATCGTTTATGGTACCCCTTCTCTCCACGCTTGCTCAGTATAAACATTATGTTGTGCAGGAAAGTTTGGTGAACCCTGCAACGTCTTGTTTGTGAATGTGTTTCTAAAGCACACAGGGGACTTAAAATTATTCGCGAGATGAAAGCGTGAGAAAGCCACTCCATGCGGTCAATAATGACTCCACATACGAGCTCCCTTAAATATGTGTTCAGCTTATGTGTGTATGGTAAGGGATTAAGTTCATTATGAACTTAAACAATGTTCCGAGTGCTGCGGCTAATTTATAGGCACCTCGTACCACCGTGAGAATTTTTCTTCATTGGTCAATAAAAGTCGACTATCTTAACACAAATATGTGTGCTATTTTGTTTTGTCTTTGCTGTGTCAAACAATTCGTGGGAAAAGAGAACTCTGTAACCTCATCGTAGATGCTTCATGCCCGTGTTTGTCCAACGTAGTCTAAGTCAACTAATAAATTAAGCCACCTGTTTAGTTTCCTTCCTCCTATTATCCAGTGTTTCATAGAGTGCAGCTTCAGGTTTCAAGTGTTACTCCTTATTATTACGAATAGAGCCCCAAAATTCGCAGTAGTTCGTCCACTGCAATAGTGTGTGTGGAGGTAAGGTGTTCCAAATGACAGAATTGTCCGGTATCTATAACCATCACCGCAACGCAGTTATACTTGACCTACTGCAAATTATTTTAGAAATGGGATCCAAGGAAACTTAAGACACTTCCCTCTCTAAAGCTCTTCGTTCTACAGGGTGAAGCTGAACTCCACCGACAAAATTTTCGGAGGTTGTTCAGGGATACCTTGCGAATATATTGGTCTCCGGTAGCTCGGTACAGAGTAATTGCATGTTGTTTGGTTTGTTGTCCCAGTTAGCTTTATGCCTGTATTGCACTGAAAATAATTCATGCTAGTTCATGACAAACGCCGGAATTTAGTCCCGCAGGAGTTCTTTAACGTGGCGGAAGCCAACGTAACATAGTGTACAGTACAGTGGCAGAACAGATTGAACACACGTGTTTCGTCTGAGGCTTTTTGCATTACTCTGTGTTTTGTGTTGTGCGTTTCCGTTATTGAATTTTACAGGCTTTTTCACTGATATGACAAACCGAATAAATAGTGATTACATTATTACTCTCTTCCGAGCCACAGGAAAGCACGGGTTCCTAATAACAATATATACACGGACGGTATCCCTGAAAACCTCCGAAAGTTTGTCGGTTGAGTTCTATACTATCATTCCCTTCACTCACTCTTTCAGCTTTCATTGTCAATATTTTCTATCATATTTACCACTTGCCGCATTCTACCAGCCCCACTTTTCACTTTGTAGCTCTCAATGTACCTAAATTATATTCTTTCAACACTTTTATTCATTGTTGTGTATCTCCCGGGCACTATTCCTTCGCAGATCCTGTATTCACTGATTCGGTTCTCATATTTACATTCTACTAGCTTCTACATTCACTCCTGTACATCTCGAAGTAGCTACATTCCAGCAGCCTCTTCATTCACTGTACAGCTCTCAAAGTAGCTACATTCTAGCATCCTTTTCGTTGACTGTATAGCTCTCAAAGTAGCAACATTCTAGCAACCACATCATTCGCTGTTTAGCTCTAAAAGTAGCTACATTCTAGCAGCCTCTTCATTTACTGTATAGCTCTCAAAGTAACTACATTCTAGCGGCCTCTTCATTTACTGTATAGCTCTCAAAGTAGCTACATTCTAGCAGCCTCTTCATTTCCTGTGTTGCTCTCAAAGCAGCTAAATTCTAGCAACCCCATCATTCATTGTGTTGCTCTCAAAGTAGCTACATTCTAGCAGCCTCTTCATTCACTGTATATCTCTCAATGTAGCCACATTCTGGCAGCCTCTTCATTCACTGTATAGCTCTCAACGTAGCTACATTCTAGCAGCCTCTTCATTCACTGTATAGCTCTCAAAGTAGCTTCATTCTAGCAGCCTCTTTATTCACTGTATAGCTCTCAAAGTAGCTAAATTCTAGGAGCCTCTTCATTGACTGTGTAGCACTCAAAGTAGCTACATTCTAGGAGCCTCTTTATTAACTGTGTAGCTCTCAAGGTAGCTACATTCTAGGAGCCTCTTCATTGACTGTGTAGCACTCAAAGTAGCTACATTCTAGCAGCTTCTTCATTCACTGTATAGCTCTCAAAGTAGCTACATTCTATCATCTTCTTCATTCCCGGTTCAGAGACGACAACACTACCCTCTCGTCATTGCGGGCGTGGTTTGAAATGTATGGATGAATTTCATACTGGATTATCTGTTTCCAATTGTTCAGATTTGGTGAAAAGCTATAATGCCTATATTTTTCCGTAGTTAATATTCACTTGAAGGAATAGATAGTTATGTTTTTGATTCGTAGATGTACAGAAGGCATATCATAGAGTTCCAAGTGAAAGAATGTTAACTGTACTGGGTATTATGGGACTCGGGTAGGTATTACAGGTAATCATAGGAACTAATGTTGCCAATCCGGCAGCTGTAGAAACTGACAGTATAATGAGTTCTTGGTTCAATGTTGAACAGGGTTTAGATATTGCTAAAATAATTCAGTTTTGTCGTTCACAGTATACATGGATCATTTACTGAAAGGAATAAAGTGGCAAGGAGGGATTTGTAGTAAAGAGTTTGGACTATGCCGACGACAGACGACAGCACACTGTGCTGAAAGTGCAGCCCGATAGCCTATAAAGAGAGCAATTGTGGGAAAAGGGGAGCCAGTCCTGCGTCCGACACGATTACTGTTGTGATTCAAGAAGGGCTTGATTACTCTTAAGTGAACTATTCTGAAACGAGGCTGCAATGCGAGATGCGTTTTATGGAGCAGGGTTTCGACTCGCCGGCGAGCTCTCTGTTATTGTGTGTCACGATTGTGAGCAAAAACTGTGTCGGGTCAAAAACTGAAACACGATGGAACCTGTAAATAGTAAGAAAAAATAATGGATATCAAAACAAGTTACCTCTCTGAGTGGTAATTGTAGTTTTAAGACTCCAATAACCACCACACTACGTATGTATGAGGCGCTGCGCTTTCTACATGTTATAGATAACTCTTAGTAAATGGTTTATCAAGGTTGTATTCCTTTACTTATTCCCGCACGTAGCGATCATTTTGACATCAACGCTCCGATGTTCTCCGGAACCAAGAAAGAGGTTCAATTTCTGAAGTGGCAGTGCGGGGCTGTGGGAATTAACGAGGGTGCTATGAGAAGCAAGGAGGGGAGGCCGAAAACATAGCACAGGTACAGTGGTGAATGGGCCAGTAAAAGACACGAGCTACATCGCGTAGCCCTGAAATTAGCCCAAGCATTGTCGCAGGGCGCGCGGTTAAGATTTGCCGTATGTGTTAGATTTCGAAGGGATTTTAATTCCACGATTTTGCGTTTTTATATAATTAACAGAGATGAACAAGATTATTTTGGTAACTACGATGTGTATAGTATCAATAGCCTAAATTTTATGTAATTAACGAACACTTGCAGATTTTTACGGAAAGTAAATAACGAAATGCGTCATAAATAACAGTAGTCTGCCTAACACGTTCTTGAAGCTGTTATTGCAACGCCAGTGGCGTCTTCAACATCGCACTAAACTGAATCAGCTTAAGGTAATTGCACCTCATAACAACTCTCATTTCTCAAATTTTAGACAACTTCTTCGAGCTGCAGCCATGTGCCTTGGAAGGAAAGTGCATGGCTAACTAAGCAACGTCACTATTTTATATCAGGTAACAATAAATTTGAACACGTTAAATTTTCAAAGCACTGAAACCCCAGATGTTATATCCAAGCACTGCCACTGGTGTGTATGTATGTATGTATGTATGTATGTATGTATGTATGTATGTATGTATGTATGTATGTATGTATGTATGTATGTATGTATGTATGTATGAACTGACAATCTGATCCTAACAGCCCCTCTCTGAAACCACACTTCTTTCCATCCAACTTACTCTCAACCACTGGGCCCTGTTTCATAAAACATCTTTCACTAATATTATTAGTAATGAACCAATAATTTTAACTAATAATATTAGTATTCTGTTTCATAGATTTATTAGCTAATAATATTAGTAATTAGTTTACGATTCAAAATTATTAGTCGATATTCCTAATAAAATTGTTAAATTGTTTCACAGACAATATGACGAATAAAAGATACTCATATTATAGGATTATCTCCATGAGTGTATTTTGCACGCGGTTGTATTCATACAGATTCCAATCCTTGGCGAAGGGCGTTAGATATTTAGATTCCTCCACTAGAGGAATTTGATTATATGCCTGGTTAAGGTCTATGTTGGGAAAGAACTTCGCCTTGCGAAACCATGAACAACAAGAATGAAGATCCGGAAGGGGAACAGATTGTAACACCACCTTACGGTTTAAAGCCCTGTAATCAATCACAGGCTTGAAACCACCTTGAGGTTTCGGAACCAGAAAAAAGGGCGATGAATACGCCGACTTGGAAGGTCGAATGATACCATCCCTTAACATCTGATCGATTATTTCCTTGAGAGCCTTCATTTTAGGTGGCGATATTCTATACGGAGGAAATCTGACTTGAATAGAATCCGTTAGCTCAATCTTATACTCGTATTCAATACAGTTCGTGATTCCGAGGGTATCTGAAAATGCGTCAGGGAAAGACTGACACAACCTTCTATTCCTTTCAGTCTGCTCCTCAGGTAGATGCCTAAGATCTAACGACATCTCGCTCTGGGTAGGCGAAATAGATGTAAATAACACAGAATTACATTTCAAAAGGGGAATATTACTGTTAATAGCATACTTGAAGGTGCAGGACTTGCTCTGAATGTCGAGCACAAGACCAGCATTAGACATGAAATGGGTCCGCAATATTACGGGCCAGTACAATTCTTTAGCTACAAACAACTTCACTTTCCAGGTAAATTTGAAAATGCGAACTTTAGCAACAAGAAAACATAAAATTTCCAATGATGATGACTTTGCCGAAATACATTTCCTAGAGGAGAAACAATAGTCCGGAAATTTACAACAAGCTTTTAATTTGACATATCACTCTTCGGATATTATGGAACTCACGCTTCCAGAGTCTAATAGAGCCATGTCTGGTTCATTATTTACTTCAATTATCAGAAATGTATGAAACCTGGGGTTTCTGCTGCAATTTTGAGGCCTTCCCTAAGTCCTTCTAATGATAAATTAGATGACTTTTATCCTTAAATGATTCGGTCCCTGATCTAACGGGGACTCAACCTTGGGAAGGTGAACATTGTGACTCAGCCAAGGACTCTAGACACTTCCTATCGCTTGGAATCGTGGATGCAGCGCCAGAAGTTGAACAAGATGGTGTGCTGTTACTTGAAGTGTAATTCTTAGCAGGATGGGAAAATGACCCGCACTTAAAGCAACCTTGAGAGGATCAGCTCCGCTCCTATTTCTGCTCGATTTTACCAAGGGACACTTATTCCAAAGGTGTTCAGTTGATCCACATGCATAACACGTGCGTGTGGGGAAGGGTCGGCGAGGTGGTGGCCGAGAACTGTTAGATGACGGAGAGGGATCCTTGGCGACTCGTAAGGTGTCAACAAACCTCACGCCTTCGGCTGACTTTGCCACTGCCTCGAGTTCCGAGAAGGTTAGAGGCCGAGATGCAAAACATAGGTATGACCTATAGGGCGGAGAGATTCCTTCTACTATAGTTTGAACGATTTGATCTTCTGGGAAATGAAGAGCAAATACTATCGTGAATAAAGTCTGCCAGGTTCTCATCCAACATCTGTACTCTAAAATAATACTCCTGAACTAACGATGACATAGCTCTGGCCGAAATGAATTTAGCCAAAATGTTTGCATGGAAGTCTTCTATTGAAGATCTATCAGCTATAGCTTTTACTATTTTGTCCGAGAGGACGCGTACAGAATATGGGAAAGTAATTTGAAATATTTTGGGAGTGAGAGGGAGCAAACACTAAAGCATGATCTTGAAATTCGACTAAAAATCGAAGGAATGAAATCACCCCGTTAATTTAATTTACACCGGGCGAGTTGGCCGTGCGCATAGAGGCGCGCGGCTGTGAGCTTGCATCCGGGAGATAGTAGGTTCGAATCCCACTATCGGCAGCCCTGAAGATGGTTTTCCGTGGTTTCCCATTTTCACACCAGGCAAATGCTGGGGCTGTACCTTAATTAGGGCCACGGCCTCTTCCTTCCACCTTCTACGCCTTTCCTATCCCATCGTCGCCATAAGACCTATCTGTGTCGGTGCGACGTAAAGCCCCTAGCAACAACAAAAAAATTAATTTACTGAGTTCGATGTAGATTTCAATGTCAAAAGGGGTTTTATCTAGACCCATTCAACGACGCTCTGCTACCACTTGTTAAGTCGTTTTCGTGGGGGACAGAGGTGAAAGAATGTGCGGGCATGAACGGGTCTTTCTACTACAATCAAAAGATAAATTAAAAGCTTTCAAGATCAAGGTTATATTCCTTTTGGACCTTTCTTCTTTTTTAAAATGAAAGATATTAACAAAACTAGTCGCTCAGCGATAGTACAAGATTTCAGATACAGTAGTTGAATACAGTTTTACAAGTGTTATTTTAACAATATTGTTCCATACACCCAAAAGTTAAGGAGACAGATCACCCCATTTCATTTACAGAATATCTCTACAAGAATAGGTTGAGCATCTATGCTCTATGAATAGTACAGGAGACTGAGCTTTGAACCTACTACCATTACAAACCGAGCATCGTTTGCTCACCGAAAATTTTCAGTTTCTAGTCCTCTCGAGGCGCATCCTACATTTAATAGTTCAAACAGATTTCACTGTCTTTAACTTTCAACAGTTAAACCACTAAAGAGGAAGGATTTACAGGAGTATAGAACAGTCATTCTACAGGGCCTTGTAATGAACAAAAAAACAGGTAAATGTTACTGGTCCAAAAATCAGAATGATACGGAGGCAGACATTTGCTCTCCTAGAAATGTGTACATTAAATTAAAGCCCTATTTGGGCTTCTGACCCGAAGTTACAGAGGCTCATCCTATTCTACTGAGGTGACTAGAAGGAGAAAATTTAAGTTACAAGGCTACAGATAGAAAACGGTTAAAAAACATGGTCACCTCAAATACAAATTGATAGGGAAGTCAAGAGGGTGTCGCACTCTCTATTCTCGAATTTCGGCTAAGTTCCTAGGCTAGTTTTGAGATTTACATTTGAAGATGAAGTTTACATTATTGAAAATTGGAAATTAAAGTTTACATATTTAAAGACAGGAAACCTTCCCCTCGGGTTAGCTTTCAGAGACTATCACCTAGTTAGTTCATGACTACCATTACCTTATTGCGCTGGACTGCTCGATGAAGGGAGAAACGCCCCCGCCTCCACTATTAACACACACTCAGTACAGTACACTCGACGATCAAGAAGACAAGGTAGCTTGAAAAATTGCCAGCTGCTATACCTGAGAGGAAGGTTCGAGGGAGATCTGGACTAATGCCCGACACCCCCCCCCCCCCCCAGATTTTTATTGAATAATTCAATATGTAAAAGAAAGCCCTGATAGGTTGAAAATTAAATACAGGAAATTTCCAATTGGTTAATTTTGGTTTGCGGAAAGAGATAGAAGTGTTGCTAGCTGTGATACAAAAATACAAAAACAAATCAACTCGGATTTGGACCCCTTAAAATAACAAATTACTTTATCACTTGAGTAGCGACATCTGTTGACCAACGTCCAAAACTTCTTGCACTAGTTGTTTCTAGTTTTAAGAGCAAGATGCCAGTTCATAAGGCGCTTGATTTGAATGCACGGGGCTGGTGTACCCTCGTGGTACAATTATTATTATTATTATTATTATTATTATTATTATTATTATTATTATTATTATTATTATTATTATTATTATTATTGTACCGGGTGGTACACCTCCACGCCGCTAATTCTAACTTTGCGCCAGTTGAAACTCCTCTACTGGAGGAAGTCTGAACTTTATCTACTGTGTTAATTCTCAAGTTTCTCAGAAGATGTCCCTACTTGATAATTTTGAAGTTTCTGAACTGGGTCGTTTTCGATGTATTTTTGTTTTGCCTGTAGTAAGAAGTGTGGACATTCTCTTCCAGATGGTACTACTGGAGGACTACAATTATGCACCCTAGTGCGAAGTGAAAGAACTGTGTTTTTTGGAGAAATTTTGAATTCATAAGTTTGTTCTTTGTTAAATTTCTTTCAGTTATTGTTTAAGTTAACCCTTTCTTTCCGCCAGTTTTGAATTCGACCAATAAGGAATTTCTGTAATTAATTTTCCACCAATAATGTGTTTCTTCTTCATCTATTGTAGGGGTTTTCGTTGTTAGCCAATAAAATTCTTGTGGGAGGGTGTTCTCATTCCTGAAACGCCTCGAACTTTCCACGAGGGTATATAAACTGCTGATTTTCGGGTCTCCGCGCGACTTCAATAACATCTATCAGTGTGTAAAGTACGTAGCAGGGGGCGGGAAGCGCCTCTTTCTTCGGGCAGCAGTTCAACCACCAGGTAATGGCCGTTTAATAACTTCTTTTCTTGCTAGCTCAGCAGTTTAACTCTCGGGGCAGGTCCGAAGCCTTTTTACCATGTAACTTTCCCTAAAATGTAAAGACACTTGGTAGCAATTCTATCTTTTTAAACTACATATTGGGATAGAGAGTGCTTAACCCTCTCGAGCTCCCACTCATATTGCGTTAGGTGAACTTATTTTCACAACCGTTTCTTCCTTAATGTAATGTAAATTGTCTCCTTCTATAAGTCACCTCTTTAGTATGGGATTAGCCCTTGCAGTAATGGCCTAGTGCCAAGTAGGTTTTATATAAAGTGTATTAGGAGTGCAAGAACGCCTCCTCTCAAGTTGGTATTTTAGAGGCCATGTAATTGACCTGTTTCTTTACTTAATAGGCCTCAGTAGGTTGGGTATTTTTACCCCTGTTTTCATGTCCTTGGAGGACAGCTTGAAAGTGGAGTTTGGTGTGGCCTTTGATAGGCTTGAACTTAAGAGCGGGTTGCTCTTTTTAAAATTTTGTTTTCTGCGCGCCTCGATGAGGCTTCACTGTGTAATTGGGAGCAAGTGCTCCTGGGCATGATTGGGGTCTTCTGCCCCGTTGCTGAATTCTGTATATCGTAAGGTTGGGCTTATAGCTCAAGAAGTGTGTGTCTGGCTCTCGGAGCCCAAATTCTGTAACTCTGTAATTGTACATTATCGATTTGTGTTTCGGCTACTGAGTACCTGTTCTATTTGTTATTTCTTAATCTTAAAGAGAAAATATAACCTTGTTAAATTTTATCTTAACTTTAATTTCGTATTTTGAGACCTGTTCACCCCCGCACCTTCTTTCACCTCTGCTAATCCACCAAACCTCGGTAACAATTATTATTATTATTATTATTATTATTATTATTATTATTATTATTATTATTATTATTATTATTATTATTATTATTATTATTACATCATATATACATACGTTACGATCGCGTTGTTTGTGAGGTTATGTCATGAAACATGTTCTGTACATAAATATTTATGAGTTCACTTAATGTAAATACTTGTAAATTAATATTATATTTTTTTCTTATCTCTATATATAATTTGTAGTCCACAACTGTGAAAAACACTGTAATTTCCAGAATGGCAATAGGCACTAGAAAGATGGAACGATGCATTACAATCTATGTATTAGACACTCTAGAATTTTCAAGAAGATATTTTTTTTTAACGTTACTTTCTGGAAGCCTGGCCAGGAAGTATATAAGGAGACGATCTTGACGATGAAAGGGAGTTATTGGTTGACGAAGTTATTGTTGAGAGTTGAGAGTTATTGTTGAGTAAAGTTATGATATAGACTAGCAATAGTTCCACTGGTTAACACGTGGTGTTAACTGACACACCGAGGTAGACAGTCGGTAGTCATCAGTTTCAACTGTGTTTTAATTTTGTAATCTCCATGTGCAGCGATTGGCTTGTGTCAAAATGGCGGCTTTGTTGATGTTGTCGGAGTGAAGTGTTTTGTCTGTGATACTGTGATTAAGGTTATGTGTATGCTAATTTATAAATGGAAATAAAAAAATAATTGTGCCAAGTGACAGCATCTAGTGTGCGCCTTTGTGGATACGTTAGCTGGCGACCGTGACAGGACTATTAGCATCTATTGCACTAGAAAATGAAGAACGATAAAAGACGGTGCTGATGTTTAAACAGTTAATTTCCTTGGCTAAATACATCGTAGCGCAGTTAGGAAAACTTGAGCAGAACATCGAGAACCGGTTTGGAAAGCTCGAGGAGAACATCGAGGCCCAGTTGGGAAAACTCGAGGGGAGCATCGAAGCCCAGTTTGGAAAACTCGAGGAGAAAATCTGGGCCCAGTTCAAGACCAGATTGACGTTAGAAGAGGGAGCCGAATACCCGATTGCTGGACTTCGTGGGCAAGAGATCGAAGTACGACGTAGCCCGCAGTCCTGTTCTACCTGCGAGGAAGCTGTGGGAGAGTTCAGCGGACGCAGCAATATACACCAACCGAGAGCCGACTACCGAGTCCAGCTGCAGGAGAGGACTCAGCGCACCGATAGAACGCCGGGAGTATTCGCCGCCGAGACTAGACGAAGTGAAGGTGAATGGGCCGTTGCAGTATGACAAGAGCACGGCGCTCGACAGCCGCAGTAAGCTCCACGGCACCGTGAACTGTACAGGGCGGATATTGAGCGTGGAGCAGAACTATGGGGGGGCTCACACGATGACCCAGGAGACTGAGGCAGCGATTGCAATGACACAGCCAGTGGGACCCAGTCTAGGAGAGGGAGAACCAATGGGGTCCGAGCCGACAACCAACAAACGAAGGTGCCACCTGACAGGGCACAAAGGTACGAACGAGGAGAAAGCCAGCGGAGCTTCGAATGCCACGCGAGGCCCTGTGGATCACCATCACCAGGAACGAAGACACCGTAGACCGGACCCAGCGGACACACAATGGGAAGGTGGTGGTCCCCGATGGAACCGCCGGGCTACGAAATGTGGACTTCGACAGCGCCAACAGGAGGGCTGTGTGATGAGGTAGTCTGTGTGCAGTTAAATGGTGAGAACCAAGACAGTGTGACAAAGTGTGGAAATTGTTTCAATTTATAAGGGGCATATTGATTTATGTGCGATAAATGGATACAAGTTGAAAACAATATTCTCTTACCCATGGGTAACTAATGTAAATATCGAGCTCGAATAATAATAATAATAATAATAATAATAATAATAATAATAATAATAATAATAATAATAATTTTCAGGATTCATTTATGTTACAGCGTAGGTGCTCACTAAGAAAGGTTTCTTGTATATTTCGTCGGTAAGGGGGGTAAAAAGGGGTGAGTTTTTAAAATGAGTATGTCTGAATCTCAAACACTTAATGAAGGAACAGGTATTTTTTTCGGAAAATATAATTTGTGGGGGGAGGGGCTAAAAAGAAGTGAATAGCGGATTGAATCCTTTTTATGACGATAGTTATGTCTCAAAAACTAAAGCTGTTACGGACGTGAAAATTAATACATGAAATCTCCTTTAAAAATAAAGTGACACGTCTGCTTTATTTTCGAATAATCCACTTAAGGGGGTGAAAAGAAATGAAAAGGGGGTGAATTTATAAAATGAGTGTATCTCAAACACTGAAGAGGGTACAGGCTCTAAGAGTGCTATTTGGAATCTCTTTTGAGAATAACGAAACACGTACTTGATGTTTTCGGAAAA